>NC_067400.1:79339427-79673490 GCF_016432865.1 Antechinus flavipes | reverse complement strand
ACCTTCAGAGGGAAAAAAAATTAAATGAGATCTATTCACAAATTAAAGGCAACTCAGGTCTCTTTTTTTCTTCTATTGGCATAATATATATAGGAGATACAAAGATATACAAAGAAAGGATCCAGGGTGTGGTAAGAAATACATGAAAAGAAAAAAGGAAGCTGAATGGAAATAAAGAGAAGAAACTCACAGAGAGAAACATAGCACATCCTTTGGGCTTATAATATTTTATGATGAATACTGGTGGATATGAACTGTTCTTGAGCTGTAGTTTGTCTGTAAGCTGATGTGGAACCTGCCATTTTTTTAGTCCAATATTTTACAAATAATAGGCCTTTAGTTCTTTGTTTAATTAAATTGAAGCTGCTGGTAATTTATGTGATTTGGCATTACATTTAACTGATAGATCACTCTGCTTGGTTCTTGGTTCTGAATGAGTTAGCTACTCTGTCCACAGTGAGGACATTATCCTCTGTGGGACACCTATGATTATGAAAATATTTTCATCATTTTGACTGAGTGAAATGGCTAGGAGTCTTTTGTCCTTGCTGAAGAATAGAGAGAACAGAAGTCATCTGGTATCATTCCCCAAAACAGTAACATCCTTTCAATTTTGAATTATATAAAATTAACTTTTACATAAATGTATTTCATATGTAGACATATTCTGTCAATAAGTTCTCCATAGAAAGTTAAGTTTTCCAGGTCAGTAGGGTCTTTATTACATATGACAAGCTATGATCTATTAACTAAAGCTTAACCCTATGACCTGAAAAAAAATTAATTCAACTACAAGAATATCAAAGTAATTCCTAGAAAGTAATTTTACATGATTGATGTTGGGCAGAATTAAGTTAAAGGAAGATTTTGGATGCCTGTTAGCAAAATACTTGCTTATATAAACTGTGGTTTAGGAATACATGTGAGTTCCAAAATAGATTCGTTATTGAGAACTCACTATTTTGGAAATCCAGATTTTGAAAAACGAAAATTCTTTCCAACTAATAATCCATATTCTGGTCTTTACTTTTAATAAATATTAGTGTTTCATGGAATGTTTATGTTATGTCCTTTATGTTACATATTAAACATTGTACTATTTATTCTTATAATTATATTGTGTTTTGGAAATTCTGTTTGTACTGTTTTTATACTGTCATATAAGCATCCTAAATCTGACTTGAATCCTGAATCTTTCATCAAATAGCAAATCTAATCTCACTTTTCTATTTCAAAGAATACTCTGCAAATTCATTATCTTTCTAGAATTTAAAAGTTTTCAACTTTATTTTCCATTGTAAACTGACTACCTTGAGCTTTCTATAGACTAGGCCTATTATCTGTAACACTTCCTCATCATGCAGTATTATTCATTGAGTATTTTTGCAATGGACACATTCCAGTAAATATCACCACATGAGCTCTGCCCATTCAAGAGTCCAGAATGTCTATGTTAATTAAAATACTAACCCCTTAAGGCAGTGACTCAATATTTGGGGACTAATCCAAACAGGAACTCTAGGTTTTCACCTATACTTTCATTATTGGCTGCCCTTTTTCTACTTGTGACCATATTATTCTCTCATAAAAAGCACTCATATTTTATTTATATTTTAGATTTAGAGAAAAGAAACCATTGTGATATCCCGCCAGGCACCTATATAAAAGAAAATGACAAAGTCATACAAATACAGACACTCCACACACACAAATACACAAATGAAAATTGCATTTACAATATGTCTATGCACTTTAGAATTCCTCTTACAGATCTGGATAGGGCAAATGAAAATATTTCCCTTACTTTGAGCTATAATTAGGATTCTGTCAGTTTGGGAGAAAAAGAGAATTTCCTCCCCCTACCTCCCGAAAAAAAAAAAAAAAAACAACTAATGGAAATATGTATAATCGTATTCCTTTTTTCCCCCTTCTTCTTAATCAAATTCAACAGTTGTAAATAACAATGAAAAATAACACAGACCTGCATTCTCCTATTTATTCTTTTCCATTCCTATTGATTCTTGTCAGTCTTAATTGTAATGACAGCATTCTTTTTTTTTAAATCTGCACAACAGCCAGATTAATCAGTCAGTAAGCATTTATTAAATACTTACTATCTATCAGGTACCATGCCAAGTGCTGGAGATACAAAGAAAGCCAAAAAATATCCTAAAATATATCAGTTGCTAAGATATTGCATTTATAGTATCATTTCCTTACTCAAAAATATTCAAGTATTATTTTCTATTAAACTAAATGTATTTCCCATGCCTCATTTAATCTAGCTCCATCTTACCCTTTATATATTTGCCTTATTTTTGATCCCATTCATGCTCATTCATCTCCTTATTATCCTATAAGCATATACTCTTATTGTGTTTGATCAAATCATAGAGATTTGGAGCTGCAAGGGTCCTCAGAGATCATTTGAACCACTCATCTTAATTTACAGATGAGAAAATTGGTTAAGTAACTTGTCATAGGTCATGTAACTGGCAGGAAGTTTGAACCTGCATCATTTAACATCAAACTCAACACTAGTCCCATTATACTTTGCTGCCATGATCATTTGTATTTCTTTACCTTTGGTCTTTTTTTTCCCATCACCTGGGTATCCCTCTTGCTTCCCTTTACTCTATGCTCTCAATCAAAACATGTAGATTTTTCAGTGTATAGTATAATTTTCAGCCTCTCTCTGATGTCTTTTCTAAGAACTCCAGGCTTTCATTGATCCATCCTTTTCTGAATTTCTATTTAACTTATAGACTTTACTGAACAATAGAGTGATTGTTTCATATGGATTGGCTTTGTTCCCTCTAACTTGTATTACTTAGTAAGTGCCTAATAAATATACAATTGATATTGAAAAAGAGAGAATTTAAAAGTAAGTCAATGCTTTAACTTTTGTCTGGGTCATAAGACTGCAACCCACTGGGGTTAGTACATTGCAGTTTTTATATGCAGTCTGTAGCATTTATTGACTTAACCATGCTTAACAATAAATTGTACAGGTATCAAAAGTAATTTTTATAAAATATAATGAAGCTGATGGGTTTTATTGGTTAAAGGAATGACAGCAAATGGCATTTGCTTCCTGTCATTGATATGAGGGGAATAGTATCACTTAATCTCATCTGCTCCACAGACTCTGATCTTATAACAAGAATATTGCCATATTTCATATTGAGACTCTGAACTTGGGCTGGTTCTAAGTTCAGTGACACTGGGTTACTGAGTCTGTATTTGTAGCCTTTCCAAGAACCATCTAGAACTTGGGCTTCACTAACATTACCTTTAAAAGCTCAGTTGCCCCCATGTCAGTGATGAAACATCTGATCTGCAATTAATTAAACTAAAGCTAGATAAATTTCAGTCAGCTCATTTGTAGTGTACATGTATATGTGTATGTGTGTTTTAGTAAAATGTATAAAAGAAAACTCAGGACTTTAAAAAAAATTAATTCAAGATCCAGTCCATTCTCTTTTTTTTTAAATAAAGAGTTACTATCATGATTCTATTCTTTGATTAACTCATTACAGGAAGTTGTGATGATACTATCCTAAACAAGTCTTGTCTTCTCAATTCCAATAAATCGTAAGAATCTTTGCTGAATTACTGGAAACATTGGAAATGAGGTTACAGATTAATGCTCTTGGTTGGTACAATGTGTGTTATCTTTAGATTACTTGTTTCACTAAAGATATGTTGTTGTAAACTTCCCATTTAACTAAATGATTCAAACAGTAGTGAAGTAGGTAAGAGGCACTATTTGGATGAGCACTTCTTTTAAAATAATTATATATGGATGACATGCTATAACTCTAATTTTATTTTGCCCTCAATCTTTGTATTTCAGGATTTTAGGGCTCTTTATCCGGGGAATTGAGGAAAACAGCAGGTCTAAAAGAGATGGACTATTTCATGAAAATGAATGCATCGTAAAAATCAACAATGTGGATCTCATAGACAAAACCTTTGCTCAGTAAGCACTTTTTTATTGTTGTATTTACTTTATTGATCCCCAGATTGCTTATAATAGTTATTGAGCTCATTATGGGCAAAATTGTAGGTAGAACTTCTGGTCAGTTTCCTACAAATGACCCCCAGTACATCCATTTAGAAATGCATTCTATCTTTTAGCACACTCAGGGGTGGCCCCACATGTGTCACTGGCAGCCCTGTATATGTTAAGCCATAGACTATAGCAAACCTTCCTGTCTGAATGGTTGTCATGCTTTGGTATCAATGGATAGCGTTTGTTTTTCTTGGAACGTGGGTCACTTAGGCTAGTGTTTAATGACTATTTTCACAGACTGTTGATTCAGCTTGTTAATTAACTTACGAGATGTCAGCAGTATCCATTAGTCTGAAAATCTGTGATAGGAGTTTGTCAGGACTCAATGACTAATAGAGGCTAAAATAAATAATTTTAAATTAAAATGCGTGCCAAACATTTATCTTTTTGTCTTCATGTGCAAATTTTATGAATCACCCTACTGTAAAATCTAGCAAATACCTATACGTTCTAGCTGTGTTAAACCCCTCTAAAGGAGTATTCTGATGATTTAGGTTGGGTGAGATGAAAAATAAATGCAAACTAGGGAATATTTTTCCTTAGGGAATGCTAGGATATCAAAAGCATGCTAAGAACAACAGTTGTAGACTTCTGGAAACCAAAAAAGTATATAATAAGCTTTTTAATATGCTAACACTCACTAATAAAGATTAGCAGCCCCTGATGATGACATGTTCAGAGATGCTTGGAAGATGGGTCATTAACCCAACTGCCATTTTTAGACAATGCACACAGAGATGATTTTAATATGAAAATCAGCAAGTAAATACAACCCCTCTTACCTTGACACCTTAGAGAAGGTTAAGAAAACAAATGCACAAACAAAAAGAACAGTGCATTGTATGGATCCTCTGTGAAGGAATTTATGGAAGTACATGAAGAGTCATGGTAAGGAAGATTTTATTATCTCTAAAAACCACACAAAAAAGATCAAAAATCCATTTTAAGTATGAAGGTCCTCAAATGCATAGTCAGGTGCAAATATATTAGTTCTGAACTTGGTTCATCTTGGTTCATTCTTTATCTTGGTTCATCAATAAGAAAAAAAAATATGAAAGCTTTTTTTATGAACTTAAGAAAAATTTACATAGAAATAAAGGTTGCTATGTTTAATGAGTTGAAAAATTTCTGGATTAGGTGATCTTAATGTGTAGACCACAAAATTGTTTTCTTGACATTTTGGTATAATGCATTTCTTTTGTAATTCTACATATTTTATACTATTCATTTTGAAGCATTCTTCTGAGATGGGATACATAGACTTCACTGGACTTCCTAAGAGGTCAATGACACAAAAAAGTCTAAAGTCCTCTGCTTGAAATTCCCCAGTTCTTAGGATACTGATGATAATTTCATGAATAAATAAGTTATTCCCTCATCGTTTAACCTAATGATTATAGTTTTAAAAGGTGGTTTGCAATGTACTGAAATAGAAATGGTTTTCTTTCAAGGGCTCAAGATGTCTTTCGTCAGGCGATGAAATCCCAAAGTGTGCTCTTACAAGTGCTTCCACCAGACAACCGTGAACAGTATGAAAAGTCAGTCATTGCACCTCTTGGAATCTTTGGTAACAGTGATGCTTTCAGAACAAAGGTATCCCCTCCAATCCAAGTAAAGCCAGCATCGAAAACAATCAATCTGACAGGAGCAATCAGTCTGGAAGAAGACACACAGATTTCTAACCAACAAAACAGGAGCCCCAGAGTACCAAGATTAGGAAGAAAGCCATCATCACCATCACTTTCTCCCCTGATGGGGTTTGGAAGCAAGAAAAATGCAAAGAAAATTAAGATTGACCTTAAGAAAGGTAATTATTGAATCACAGGTATTATGTCCTATTGTGACATTCAATATAAATATGTGGAGGCTAAGTTAATTCATACTCTTTACATTACTTTGACTCAAAGTATAGAGTGAGTGAAGTATGTGCTTAAGTAACATACACATTGTTCCCATGATTAGGTTGGTTTTTTAAAATAGGGAAGTAATAGATGCACATTGAAAAAACAGAGAAAATATATTTATGTCATCATATAAGAATTAGAATGATTTCAGTTTTCCAAAAGCACAACAGCTAGATGGAGTTCCTCTTCCCTTTCCTCTTCTCTCTCTGTCTGCAGGGACATCACAGCCTTACACATGGGGAGTTGTCTAAAGGAATATAAATTTTGGTCATTTTTACATCAGAAGCTAATTTAGAAGGTTTGGGGTAAAATTTATTTTCCTCCTGAATTATTCTATCATTGTTGTGTTGGTTTTTTTTTTCCACAAATCACCAGGACAATTAATTCTTTTGTCTCATGAAGTTTTCATTTATGATTTCTTGAAATGTAGCTCTGGAATAGGCTTTGATAAAGTCCATTGGAATTGAAATGGAGCTCCTATGCTTTAAACCCAAATCACTGACACTCAATGATTAGCCAACATTAGGTCCCAGCCCAGTCTTCATTTGTTCATTGTTTGGGTTTTAATGGCTCAGAGTGAGTGTAAATAGCAATCGTTTCTCTTTTTTTCTCAGAAATCCTGAGGGTCTTCAGACCCCTTTGTTTGATTCTTTGATGAAGGCAAACTAGGCCATCTTTTGCCTCAATGCTTACCTAGCCTTAATCACTGAATGGGTATTGCTTGCCTCAGACTAACTGAGACCTGGGAAAGACCTTAGTTTGAAAGACCAGGATCCCTTATTGTCCCAGGAACCATACCCAATTTTCTTAATCTGTGTCTTGTCATTGGATTCCAGTAACTATGAAGGAGAGAATAAAACCTATAACTTTGCACAGCAATACCTCACTTAAATCCAATTCACTTGCAGGTCAAGACATGACCCTTCTGGTTTCAGTAGTCTTTTTTGAGAGCCAAGAATGAACAACTAGGTAGGGCAGTGGATGAAGTGCCAGGCGTAGAGTAGGAAGGCTCATGTTCTTGAGCTCAAAATCTGACCTTAGACATTTACTAGTTGTATGATCCTGGGTAAGCCAATTAAACCTGCCTCAGTTTCTTCATCTGTGAAATTAGATGGAGAAGGAGAACTGGAGAAGGAAACAACAAACTGAAGAGTTTGGGATAGCAATTCCTAGTTTGAAATATACGTCAAAAAAAAAAAAAAAAAAGAAGAAGAAGAAGAGAAACAAACCCCAACTGCCTCAGCAAAAAGCAAAAAAAAAAAAAAAAAAAGAAGAGAGAAATATACGTAACATAGTGTCACATACATATGACAAATTCAGAATAGCTTTCTCTTTGAAAAAAGGTACCTTTATTTATGAGAAGAGATAATGGACAAAATGAAGAGGAAAAAGAGACAACAAGAGTGGTAAATATGAAATATATTCAAGAGGTATATAGTTAGCAAGGAAAGAGGTTTTGACAATTAACAAGAAAAAAATCAAGTTCCCTAAGTAGAATTCACAATTAACCAGGAGGAAGGGAATATGCCATGAAGTAGGAATATGCCATTAACTGGCAGGCTAAATCCATAGAGTTTAGCAGATTAAACCCAAAAGGAGTAAGCAAGGGAAGGGTATTATACCATGGATTGACAGGCTTATGTTAAAAGGGGTTTAGCACCCTAAAAGAGTTAGTTGTAACAAGGAGAAAGATATCATAAGGTTATGGGGAAGGGAATGAGAAGAAAGATACCATGAGGCAGAAAGCCAAAGAAGGCTAATCCCAAAAACGATTCAGTAAAAATGGTATAGGCCACAGACAGATTTATAGAGAAAATTTAATCTCAGGGGTTTACCATCACAACCAGGCATTCAGATTAGATACAGTAAGGTAGAGCCAACAAAGACCTCCAGAGGTGGGAGTGAAAGGCTGAGCTAATTTTATCCCTTATCTGCTGCCTCAGGAAATAATTATAATCTTGTATTCTTATTTTATAATATTTTTTTAAAATTATTTTATCTTATTATTTTATTATATTTATTTAATATTATATATTTATTATATTTTATAATCTTATTTTCAGATTTTCTCTGCTATCCCACCCAACTACTTAGAACCTCATCCCAACTATTTCTTACTGTCCACATATTATCCATTTGTTTTATCCCATTCTCTCATCATTGCCTCCTATTTCTATTGTCTAAAATAATCCATTCTCTAAGAATTGGCAAGTTTGTATGTGACGCACAGTATTTCTGTTGCCCAAGCCAGATTAAAATGTAATTGGGAAATGTTTAACAAAATAAAAATACAGTAAAATGTAGATGACATTAATAAGTGATTTTTAAGTCAGCATGCAGCTCATAAGGATCCTTATTATGAGTTAATGGCCCCAATTTTATTTGAGTTTGATTCCACTATTCTAGTGTTTAGCTCATCTCAACTGTTTCTATGGTGGTTGAATCCAGTCCTTAATACACCTACAACTGCCACAAGACAATCTTAAACCATTTTTGACCATTGACATTCTTATACATAGACAACTTCAGTGGTTCTTTAAAGTCTTTAGGAGTTGTTTCACATGTAAAACCATTTACAACAGCTTCTGCTTAGTATACTTTATTCCCTACCATGCTATACTCCATACAGTATGATCTTCTTGCTATTCTTTAAGTAAACCCTCTGTTTCTTACTTCCATGTCTGGAATGCTTTCCCTCTTCAATTCCATCTTATGGAATTCTCAGCTCCCTATAAGGTGCACTCGACTTAAATTTTAGTTATTCTTTACTTAATTTTGATTCTTTGTTACCCCATTTAGGGTTTTCTTGGCAAAGATACTGAACTGGTTTACCATTTTCCTCTCCATCTCATTTTATAGATGAGAAAACTGAAATAAACAGAATTAAATTGCTTTGTGGTTCTCAAATTTTTGTTTTCAGTATCTTCATGTTGTTAAAAAAAAAACTATCAAGGATCTGTTGAAAGAGTTTTTGTTCACATGGGTTATATTTATAGCTATTTACTATATTAGAAATAAAAAACAATTTTGAATTTGTAGACCCTCTGAAAGGGTTTCAGAGATCCCAATAATTCTTTGGACTAAACTTTGAGGACCACTGTTTCACAGTTCATAAGTATCTGAGAACATATTTGAATTTAGAACTCAGCTTACCTTCAAAATAGTAACCTTTCTCCATTCCCTTAGATAATGTGCTCTCTCTCTCAGATGTCCCAGAAATCATTTTTTATTTATTTTATATATCTTATTTTGTATTTATTTTGTATTTACTTATGTGGTAATTTGTAATTTCTTAATAACCAATGACATTTATAAATCTATCACAGAGAGTCCACCTAATAATCTAGGAACTTTTAATTTCCATCTTTTGACCTCAAATAGGTACTGGTAGAAGGAACACATATGATTTTCATTGGTTATCCTCTACTTTATAGAAATAGCATATCCTTTTTTTTTCAGATCATATATGCATTCATTATATTCTTTTAATAATTATATAATTTGCCAAAACAATAATAATTTTCAACACTGACACATAAAGGCTCTGTGACTTTGGAAAAGTCTCTTTACTAAGTCCTCAGTGCTCAAATCAACTCTTTAGGACTGTAAGTTACAGATAAATGGTAAATATTTATTAATTTATTATTTTTACTGGGAAACTTGCTGTCATGTATTTTACTTATACCACAGACCTAGAATAATAATAGTTCATATATGCTATATAGTGTATAAAAATACTCTCACATCACTGTAAGGTGAATAGTATTGATCTTAGTAGTCAGTATTAACATTTAATAGTATTAGTATTATTATTTCCACTTTACAGATGGTAAACCTGAGTTTCCCATGTGATTGCACTACTAAGTTTGACCCATTAAGGATCAAAGTCAAGATATAAATGAGACCAGGTCTTCTGTTTCTGTTTTAGAAATAAGAAAATAAATAAGAGTGAATGAAAAGAGAAGACAAAATAGGATAAACAAAAACTATAGTAGCTGAATCACTTGGAAGACCTCAACTTGTTCCCCCAGATGACCTTTTCTGTCAAGTTCTTTAATAAAGATTTTGGCATTCAAAAGGAATATTTATTATTAATCATTTTCTTGTAACTAAGACATATCTATCCTCTATTAAGATCCACCACATATTCAGATTTACCTTACAACAACAACAACAAAAAAAAAAAAACCTTCTAATTATTTAATTTTGAAAATCCATAATTAGTGTTAGCTGCCTTTTTTGCCATTTTCCATGGCTAGATCATCATAACTCCAAAATATTCGTTAAGGGCAGGTGAGCAGAAGGCATATGTGTCCACTGTTAATATGGTTTTATATGTGTTAAAATTATATTAATTGGAAACCTGCTGTTCTGGAATTTGTAATGATTCATATAAGAACTAGCTTGAAATTTACCTTTGCAATATGAATAAAGAGTTTGCCATGCAAATTAATAGTGTAAATAAAATTTCTGGGAAAATGTTTGAACTACTTAAGGAAATAAACTCTTCAAATCATCCAAAAGTGCTTCAGAAGCACTCATTTACATGTAAACAATCGATATGTTAATTATAAATCATACAGTTCACTCTACCAGCCCTCACTTCATTAGCCTAATTCTAGTGGTGGGAGGTGAACAATGAACATTATAGGCCAAAATAAGATGGATCCCAGAATGGGCACTAGAAAGGAGAAAATGTGATTCTAAGCCAAGCAGGAAATGATTGTCTCTAATGGAAATTAACATAAGCATAGAGACCAGCTGGGTACTATGGGAATGACATAAACATTAGACTTTCCAAAAAGGAAAGGATAAAGGAAAAAGGTATGTTAAAATAAAGAAGATATAGTAAATAGAAGATGCCTAGGAACTCATTGAATCCAATAATAATTGCTCTTATTTGCATAGCATTTTAAGGTTTAGGAAGGCTCCACTTATAACCTAGTAAGGTAGAAACTTGCAAGTAATTATTATGTCAGTTTTAGGAATGGGGAAGATAGAAAAAGAATCCTATCAGACAATCTCTAGCATCATATTATGCAAAAGGTGTCCTAGAAAGTTGTTTAGTACACATATATTTATTTGATTTGATTTGATTCTAGTTAATAGAGAGAGGAGAAAAGAGGGACACAAAGAGATAGAGAAGAGAATTTGGGAAGCAAGTGGCAGATATAGGGAGGGAGAAGAGGAAAGGAAATGAATGATACTTTGGATACTTTAGATTGGTGAAATTATCCTTTATGGTTGTCCAGTTTGATTCATCAAATAATCTTAACTTATTTTATTTAGTAAGATGGTTTCCTTCCTGGGAAGAGAAGACATTGACATAGCTTTTCCAGTACAACTTATAGTTGTATTTCTCATTTAAATAAATGGACAAATTGGCTTTCTTGTATAAATTTTTCTCATTAAAGTTTGAATAGCAGGGAGTCAGTGGCCCTTAGTAAACAAAATTCTGTGGCACTGAGAAATCAAACTTCAGACTCATCATTCTAAGACAAATGCCTAGGTCCAGGTACCATCCTAGTGCAGTTTTATTACGTAGGTTACATCACTTGTCTGAAAGTAATAAAACCTGCATTTATTTTATAAATCAATCAGTAAGTATCTACTCTGTCAGACACTATTCTAAACATTGGAAAGATGAAGACAAAAGTAGCACAGTTCCTGCTTTCAAAGACTTGACATCTGAACAGAGAGATGACAAGTGCAAATATAATTGTATATAGAGAGTCTAAACAAGGAACACAAGATAGTTTTGGGAAGGAGGAAATGAGCAGCTTGGGGAGAGAGATAGAGATCAGGATGAACTACATGTGATGTTTAAACTGAATTTCATTGTCAAGTTATGCATTTCAAAAGGCAGAGATGAAGAGAAAGCCTACAAAACACACCCATGTCTCCCCATTCTGAGCTAAGCTCCTCCAAAAAGCCATTCTTCTATAGGTGCCTCCAATTTCACCCTTCTTACATGTTCTTCTTAACCCCTTACATTTTGACTTCTGATCTTATCATTCCACCAAAACTACTCTCTCCAGTTACTAATGATTTCTTAGTTAACACATCCAATGTTCTTTTCTCAATCCTCATTCTTGATTTGTCGGTAGCTGTTGACACCAGATCACTCTCCCTCCTACTTTTCTCCTACCTGTCTATTCTTTATCTCCTTTTCTGGATCCTCCTCCAGTTCATACCCTCTAAAGGTTAGGTGTCCCTCAAAGTTCTGTCCAGGGAGCTCTTCTCTTATCTCTTTATATTACATCTCCAGGTAATCTCAATAACTCCCATGGAATTAATTGCCATCTCTTTAAATCAATTCCCATGGTATTATTTATTATCTCTATATGATTTTAATTACTATCTCATGATTCTCAAATTACTTCTCCTGCCTTAGTCCCAGCTGACTTCAATGTTGCATCTCTAACTGCTTGTAGACATCTACAACTAGAATTCAAGTTAATATGTTCAAAATATAACTTATTATCTTTCTACCTAAGTTCTTCACCCTTTGTACCTTCCCAATTATTGTGAAGGGCAGTCCTATCCTCCCAGTTCCTCAGGCTCACATCCTAGGAGTTATTCTAGATTCCTCACTGTCCCCCATATCCAAACTGTTACCAAGTCCTGTTGATTTTACCTTTGCAACATCTCTCTAAAATACTCCCTTTCTTCCTCTGACATTGAATCCTTAGAATTTAAAAATGTTGATTGTTTTGTTGATTAAAATAGTACAAAGCTATAGACATAAGAAGAAAGGGGAAGATATAGCATTATGTAGGAAGGGACAAAGTTGAGACAAACTTTAAATATTAGAAAAATTATTTTTGAATCTATTGATTGTTTGTGATGACTGTGAGGCCATAATTCAGAATTTTCAAGCTGAACCCTCCTTTGTTTATTTGAAGTAATGATATTTTAAACAAAGCTTCTTAAACTCTAGGTCACAATTCCATATGGGATTGCATAATTGAATGTGGGGGTAACGAAATTATGACTTGTTATCAGTAAATGTTTAATTTGTATACCCATTTTATATACTCATATACCTCTTTCACATAAAAAGTTTCTCAGGCAAAAAGGGGTTGCAAGTGAAAATAATTTAAGAAGCCCTGTTTTATAGCATTTAATTTTAAGTCTAAGTTCATTGCCTTGTAGAAGCTTATTATTATTGTTATTATTGTTTCCCTATGTTTTTACTTTAGGTCCCGAAGGACTTGGTTTCACTGTGGTTACCAGAGATTCTTCAATACATGGTCCTGGTCCGATTTTTGTGAAAAATATTTTACCCAAAGGAGCAGCTGTGAAAGATGGCCGTCTGCAGTCAGGGGACAGAATTTTGGAGGTTAGAACTTGAAATACTGCCCTCGGTGAAATAAAATCTTTTTCTTTTGGCTTTGAAAATATTTTCCAGGAGTATAAATCCAAAAATAAAATTTGAAAAATAAATTTGAAAAAATTAATAAGCAACTACTGGTCAATCCATTTTTGAAAGCCAAATAGTATGACACAAATAGTTCTAGAACATTTTCCCTTCTCCAATATTCTTTTCTCCTATTAATGTCAACTTAAAACTAGAATGGCTCAAAATGAAGACAAACTAGGAATTCAGGTTCACTCTGAATCACCAGCTTCAAGGCCATATGATCCAAATCCCTAGTTCAAGAATCATCTGGCTTCTTTCAAGTAGAAATAAGCTAAAAAAGAATAAAAATTCTTATCTCCTTAGCTTGATATGTACCAAAGTGATATCTGTAATTATAAACAAGCATTACCTGGACTAGACTCAAAATGGAAGTGTGCTGGAGATTATGGATAAAACCACTGAATGCTGTCAAGCTTTTTTCTTAGTCATCTGTGGTGGGTCATTGTGCCTCTTAGGAAAGAAAATTCCCTTTTGCTGAACACTGGCCAACTTTGGTAAACTAAGATGTTCATGTGAGCTCCTCTATAATGACAGAGCAGACTAGAGGTTACATAGCAATCCTGAGATAGGAGCCAGATTAGCTTCTCCATTAGCAAATGATAGTCCATTGACTCTAAACTTGAAAAAACTTTAATAATGTCTATTCATGAAATTTATTAGTGCAGCTAAGAAAACATCTATTAAGCCTTTTACGTGTGCAGACCATTGTGCTAAGTGCTGAGGGTACAAAAGTAAAAAACATATATATATAACTCAATTCTTGCCCTCAAGTAATTTATAAACTAGTAAAGTATTAGTACAGAGACACATATATAAATAACTGCAATTCCCAGAATTATGATAAAAGCAAATGGAAGATGTCAAAAAATGAGAGATTTGGGAGGTAAGCTGGCCTCCACCCAAGATCAGTAATTAAGATTTTATGAAAATAGTGGCATCTGAGTAGGGTACCTACCAGCCAGAATGCAGAACAAATCCATTCTAGAAAAGGATGACTGTTCATTTCTAGTATTATAGTAGCTCATGGCTGCTCACTGATCATAATAGCATAAGAAAATGCTAAGAAGGCATTTAAAATCTGTTGGAGGGCCATACTTTGGTAGTATGTTAGTTTGATTTGTTTTCTTTAATGACATATCTCATACTAATGCATGGTAATCATGTAAGCATTTTGCAAAATCTGTTTCTAGTAGATTCATTTTTTTTATTTGCTTCTAACCTACAAGCCTGATGTGTCTCAGTGTTTTGCTGCTTTTTCTCTAGAAGAAGAAGAGGGTAAAGAGAGATTACTTCTGAAAAAGGCTTTTTGCTCTTTTCAGATCTCTGGGCTGTGAATTTTTTTTAATAATAATTGTGTTTCATTGTAATTTATTTTTTATAATATCATATATTTTACTTTACGCATTTAAACACATTATTCTGAAAAGGAGTTCTTAGGCTTTATCACACTTCCAGAGAGAGCTATAATATAGATAAAAGGTTAAATACCTCTGATCTAGATGATAGCAGGTATTTTAATAATTTCTCTTCCTCTGATTTCATTCATTTATTAGGTAAATGGCAGAGACATTACTGGTCGAACTCAAGAAGAACTTGTAGCCATGCTGAGGAGCACTAAACAAGGAGAGACTGCATCTCTTGTCATTGCTCGTCAAGAAGAAAGCTTCCTGCCTCGAGAATTGGTAATATTCATACTTCAATCTACTGACACATTTAAATACCTGAAAGGCTTCATCAAATTCTCACTGATTGAGGTTATAAGATTTTTGTAATTATTAATTATTAAATATTAATTAAATCAATTAAAATAAATTTAATATAATTATAATTATAAAAGATTATAAGGTTTTTATCATGATAATTTAGAGAAAAATAAGTAAACAAAGGGCATTGGTCAAAGTTGTGTCTCTCAATTTATCAATAAGATTTATCAAACATTTAAAAATAAAAGAGGCCTGTTAACAAATTTTCAGATGATGCAAAGGTGGGAGAGTTAGTTAATAATGCATTGGATGACACCAAAAGACTTTATTAGACTAGAACAATGGGCAAAACCCATCAGCTCCAAATTTATCAAGGCTAAAGATAAAATCCCACCTCAAGATCCAAATAATCAATTGCATAAGTAGAGGAGTAGCCTTAAAGTAGTTTATGGAAAGACCTAACACTTTTAGCTGATTATAAACTCATTTTGAGTCAACAGTTTGAGAGGCAAGTGTTAAGAACTAAAGCAGCCTTTAGTTACATAAACAATATCTTTCAATTTTACATTGACCAACTACTCACTGAACTTTATAAGAATTTCTGGTAAACTAGAAACTCATCTAGATGAAGTGACATAATAATGAGGTAGGTTTCTAGAAACTGTCATATGATGATACTAAAAAGAATGGTAGACTTGATCATTGACTTTTAACATTTGAAAATTCATCACCTGCAAGAGGAAAGAGATTTGATTTTCACTTTCTAGATATCAGAACTAGAACTAATGTTTAGTCTTTAGCAGTAACCAGATTTTGACTTAGAAAACTTGCTGATTTTCTAACAAATAAATCAGGTGATACTCCACACCTGAAAATGTTTAAACTGGGACTGCTCTTGAATGAATGTATTGTAGAGAGGATGAGAGGGAGAGGTTACCTGTAAGATTCTTTCCAACATCATGATTCTATGACATATTCACACATATGTGTGTATCCTAGGTATGTAAATTTGACATCCATGATATATACATATGTATTTAATTTTCTCATTATTTGAATTTTGATAGAATTGTATTTCCTTCTTAGAAGTGACATCATAGGCGTAACTTAGCAAGGAATATGTAAAATTAATTTTGCCAATATGAGACTTTGAGTAAAAAATAATTTCCATCCCTTATTTTATAGTTTCCCATAAAATAATAAGGATGTACAGTGATTATTCTTTATATATTTTTTCTCTAACGGAAATAGATCTGATTCCTAGTCATTCAGAAAAGCAATAACTATTCTGATCATATTTTGTGATGAATATTCTTTGTAAACATAACAAAGTCAAGGACTTTTTCGCAAACATTTGATACTGTGAACCTAGAAACTTTGTGGAAATATGGAATCTTATTCTTGTTTCTATCTAATTTCTAAGTGCTAATATATGAGAAGCATAATAACACTTTAAATGGAAGTCATATTTGGCATGCCTCTGAGTAGGAAATACATTTTGTTGTGATAGACGTGCAGTTTTATTTGAAAGGCTATAGTAATGAATAGGGTGCTATGTGATACATCTTTGTGCTTCCTTTAAAAAGAATGGGGATGGGGGGAAAGGTATTACTTTGGTCTCTTCTTCCTTATCATGATTGATGAGCACACTTGACTTTCCAATGAGAGTCTGGCAGAATGAAGGAAGGACAGCACTTCCTCCTTTTGTCTTGTCCTATCTCTTTTGAAGAAAACAAATTGTGTTTATTGTTTTCCTGCTCTGAGCCACTGTCCTCAGCCTTTTGTGAAGCAGTTTTGTTTTGGCTTTTAGTTTTTCTTGTTGTTGGTTTTGCACTTAGTGCCATATTCTCATCTGCAACCTACGTGTTGCATATTTTCTAACATTTAAATATCCCTCACTTCCTTGTTATTGCTAAGTTCTTGTAAAATCTTAACTTCTGTGACCAAAGGAGTAAGCTGTCAGCAGTCATACAGGAAGTTCCAATGTAGGTCTGTGTCTCTGATGTGACCTTCCATCATTCCCCAGCCATAACCTCCATTTCCTGGACATTTTCCTGACTCGGGACCTAACCAAACTATGTTGAGCTAGTACATTTCCTGCTTTCATATTCCCTTCTTATTAACTCAACCTGAGGATCACACAACATATTTAACTAGCCTTATTTCCATTAGAGGAAGATTGTGTGACAAAACACTAAGATGAATTAAAAAGTTAACTGTCCCCAACTAACCCTTTTACCCAAAGTGATTTACCCAGTGTCTAAAAATCTTTTCATCTTCATATATTCTGACAGCTGATTTGTGGTGTTTTGTGCTCAGAGAGAGCATTTGGGTAGTAGGTAACAAGAGAAGAGTGTCAGTTAATAGAATTGTAAGGTGGAACTGATGTGTCTGGTTTCTCCACTTGAAGGGAAAAACTCTACTATTTCATCAGTTGTTTGGTGTAGTATAGTCTGTGAAGGATATGTCTAGTTCTTTCTTTGATACCTGTAATTTTTTCACTCCTTTCTGATGGCACAAATCAATCTCTCTCCTTCCTCCTGCTTTTATCTCTACCCTTTTTTATAGTTTCTTGATCTCTTACCTACTTATAATTTTATTAGTCAAAATATTTTCTCTTTAAATTTAAGTGATTAAATATGTGAGATTTTTGAAATATTTAAAGAGGAAAAACAGATTATTTCTCATAACATTAAGGTGTGTGTGTGTCTATGCATATAATCATACATTTATGTGTTTTTTTCTGTGTGGCTGTTGCTTTCTCTTGATGGGTAGAGAAGGATCCCCTGTCATCCCTTTGTTAACCCCTCTTTGCTAATGTTTCATTTTCTAACCTGCTGTCTCATTTAAAATTATCCTAAAAATCACAGCAACCCCTGGTGGGTAAAACGAGCCGTAAAAATTTCAAATGTATTTATAATTTCTCCCTGCCATGCTTGCCTGCTATTAAATTCTGGCCTCTGCAAGACGGATTAACTATATTTCAAGTGAGCAAGTTGTTCCTGCCTGGTGTGATAGAGATCCAAGAGGTGCCATATTTGTCATGCTGATTTGACCTTCACTTAGGAAGATTGCTTTTGCTTTGAAAGAAAGATGCACAGGTGGTGGCTTCCTTAACAAGGAGAGTGCTTTGTGAATTCAGATGCAGCTGCCATGCTTTCTTGGGCCAGAGGACTGCCCTCACAAATCTTAGGTAGCTCAGGAGCATTCATGTTTTTATTCAGTCTGTTTGTGGTTAACATAATAGACCTGGCAGACATCATGGATGCCAAAATCTTTTAATGTCATAAATCACAGAAAAATAAGGCATGGGAGAATTTAAATGAACTCTCTTTATCTAATTCATTATTTCATTTCTCTTGGTTATTTAAATTAAACTAGCCATTGACCTCTGATTCATGGTTTCCCAGGGACACTGAAGAGGGATATGTAGAATATTTTCTATTTGGTGGTGAATAAAAGAAATGAAGGGCAAGTTTTATGAGCATTTTCTCCATTTAGAAGAAAGGACCAAGGATACAAGTTAAAACCAAAATAACATATTTTATATGAGCCAATGAATTGTCAATACACTTATTGACACCTTTTCTTAGTCTTTTGAGGTTTTCTCAAATATGACAGGGATTATGACTTAGAAGATATTATAGACCTCCAGGAAGAATTAAGCACATTCTCTGTTAGAAGCAATATTTCTGCTCCTTTTTTTCAAAGCAAGCAAAAGACATTTATAAACAAAAATATTCATAGGTCACTAAAAAAATCACTTAACCTCTGTGTATCTCAGGCAACTCCACAAGTGACAGACAAATTGTCATCTGTATCAGTGGAGAAAGATTTTCAAGATGAAGAAATCACAGATCCTTCAGCTAATATTCTTACTTTCTGGTTCTCCTTCCATGTCTATTAGAACTCTTGCTAAACTGGTGCCTGGAATAGGACATTGTAAATTGTAAACTCTTTATATATAATTTCCTTCTCCCTGATCCCTTAAGCTTCCTAGGGTTCATTAGATTGGCCAAGCAGGAAGGGATTGTCCTTTCCCTTTCTCTGTCCCAACTTGTAAATCTTTTGGGAGGAGGAGGTATAGCTGCTACTACAACCTGAATGCTCCCAATTACAATCCTTCAGTGAGACAGAGGACTTTCCATCAGCCATATAGTTGAGCTGTGTTATTTCCCCCAATTAGAGCGAATTCTTAGAGAGCTAGAGCTCTCTTTTTTTTGTTTGTTTGGTTTTTTTCTTAATTTTTCTTTGTTTTTTCTTAATTCCTTAAAAAATCTTAATTTTTTCTTAATTTTTCTTAACTCATCTTTTAGTACATTGATTGGCATATAATACACTTAGAAAAATGGATGATGCATGTATGTGTATGTGAGGTGGGATGTGAGAACTCTTTTAAAAGAGACATATATTAATAGTGAAGAGGAATGAACTGAACTGAGATGCAGTAATTGCTTTGCTACTCTAGGGGCTGCCAGCATTGCTCATGCTCAACACTGACCCTTAGAAGACTCTAAAGATTGTCTCGGGTATGGGAACAAAGGCAGTTATCTGGAGTCACCAGTAATGGCATGGCAATGGCAGAGAAAAAATATTCTGGTATTTAGATTTAGTGCCTTGCAAAATCTGTAATTCAGAATATTATTGAGATATGGTTTCATATGACCATGTCATCTCATCTCCCTCCCCATCACTGTGATTCCATGCAATAAATTACAGTTGTGGCTCCTTAGTGCCTCCATGATCACTGAAAGAATACCAAAGTTAAAGCCCAAAACTTAAGTCTGAATCTCAATTTGCTATTACTTCCCTCCTGGGAAAAATGAAAGTAATTGGATGAACTTGATCTCTAAAGCCCTTTCAGGATCTATGATTTAAATACATAACTTCGCATGAAGATGGAGATCTCTAACAATAATGACTATTTATTAGAGAAGTTCAAAATATTCCTGTTGACTATATAATATATCATATAACGCATGTTAAGGTAATCATTGTAAAAACATTTAGATAGGCAAGTCAAATAGTGTTCATATATTAAAAGTAACAATAACATTTAAAAATTGCAAAGCACTTCACACATTCAACACTCTGAGGTCAGAAATCCATATTATGTTCCTTAGTTGCTTTATGGGCAACCTCAGGATAAGAGACAGTAAGCAAGATCCCTCATCAGAGACAGTAAGTGGTCTAGGATTTGAACCAAAGTGGCTCTCCTAAATCTCCTAGTCTTTTGTAAAACAAGGTAAAATTGCTTACAAAAGAATATATGCTATCTAATATTTTTAGATTTAAAGATAGTGAAAATTTTTTGAACTTCTGGTACCAGAAACTTGATAGAATAAAAATAATGCTGTACAATGTTGGTTTTATTAGACAAGGCATGTTAGGTGGATTATCATAGCTTTCCCAATTTCAGTTTAATCCAATCAGAATTTAGGATTAAATTTTTGAATGACTGCTTTGTTTATCTGAGTGCACTTCCACTTTGATGTGGAAAATATTCTGTGAAAATTTCAGGCACAATTGAGTTGTGCCTCTTTTGGCCAGTTGCCCCCTTTTTTGGCAAGGAGCCAGTGCTGAGCACAATCGAGTTACACAACTCAATTACACCTGATTTATTTAGGCAAACTCAATTGTACTTGACTTTTTGAAGGCACAACTCAATTGTGCTTTGAAATTTCCACACTCAATTTGATTGTGCTCAAAATTTGCCATATGCAAGCTTATACCTTGTAGATTCACACACTTGCCAAAGGGAGACCTAGTGGAAAAGCTCTAAAGATTTGACTGGTGATAGTTTTTTCCTGTAGTCCTTCCCTTTTGCCTACTCAAATACTCCTTGGCTTTCATCCTCCTTTTCTACTTCCATAAGATAAATGTTTCTTGCATAATAATCATTGAATAAATGAATATAAAATGGCTTCCTTAAAATAGTTATCCTTAAATATACCATCTTTGCAGTAGACCCTACCTCCAAGAGAAAACTGACTAGGTCACGAATTTTAAATTACTTGGGGAATGTATGATTCTTCAGTGGGTGCTAATGTTTACCTATTTACTTTTAAAAAGTGGATTAAAAACAAGGCAAATATAAAATATATTACTAAATATTATATAAAGGGTTTTTTTTTAATTTGTCAAATAGAAACTTTGAGAAACTTAACCTTTTTGGTTCATTGTCCTAATCAAAAATTTTTACTTGACTTCACTTATTCATTCAAAACATTTTTAAGGTACTTCCTACATAACTCATTCCTGGGCAGTTTCCTGATTCTAGACTTCACTACCCAGCAGCCATGAGGGTATCTAATTTCTCTATTCTTTTTACATGCATTTTCTTCCTCCGTTGGAAAGGAAATTCCTTGACAATAAGGATTATATTTCTTTGTGTCTGTGTTTGCATAGTGACCATGTTTAGCAAAGTGCCTAGGTCTTACTAGTGTTCAATAAATGTTGACTTGACTCAGCTTGATTTGAATTATAAACACAGTTTGGTCAGGGCATTTAGGAAAGTCCCTCCCTGCCCTCAAGGAACTTACTTTTTACAGAAGAGAAACTACATGTACATAGAAAATTGAATTTTAAATGTATGCAAAGTAATTTCTGAGAGGAGGAAAATAGCAATTGGGGTGGTCAGGATCAGCTTCCAGTAGGAGGTAGCACTTGAGAATGGCTTAGGAATTCTTTGAGAAGGAGTAAGAGGGGGAAATATCTTCCAAGCACAAGGGATGGTCTATCCAGTGGCTTGGAGACAGGAATGAGGAACAGCATATTATTTACTAATGGAATGATTCTGTTATTAGAATCAAGGGTGAGCTTTCACCATTGCTAGTTTTGTGACCTTGAGATCTTTAGGAAAGCCACAAAAAACTCTCAGAGCATAAATTTTCTTTGTAAAATGAAATTGTTAACATTCCCAATGCCTGCCTAGCAGATCAAATGATATAATGTCTACAAAGTGTTTTGTGACTGCTGCAACCACTGAAGAAGAGTGAAAAGCTCTATGACTATGTGCTATTAGTTTTTTAATAGCCAAGTAATAGAGTATAAATTCATAATGTTGACTTATTTCTTTTGTCTCTTAGAAATACTTAAACTTGGAAGGAAATAATGCATTAGTCAACACCACTTATTTTTATAATTGATACATGTTCTGTTACAGCCTTATTAAAAGAGGTGAAAGGAGTTCTTACTATTACTTGATGTTATGGTTTCTGATTACAGCTGTATTACTTTTACAGGAATCATCTCTGTAGTGTAATAGTGACCCCAGGCTCTTAAAAGACCTTGCACAGAATTCAGGCTCTCTCCAATACTACTAAAAATGCCCAGCAATGATACTGTAATGGAATGTCCATAGTCCAAGGTCTGGCTTCACATAGGTTAAAGCAGAAGGAGGGGTGTGTGTGTGTGTGTGTGTGTGTGTGTGTGAGAGAGAGAGAGAGAGAGAGAGAGAGAGAGAGAGAGAGAGAGAGAGAGAGAAAGAGAGAGAGAGAGAGAGAGAGACAGAATATTTGTGTGTGATGGACCTCTCTGGCAGTCTGATGGAGCCTATGGACATCTTCTGAGAAAAAGGTTTTTCAGCACATAAAATAAAATGCATAGAATGACAAAGGCAATCAATTATATTAAAATATTGTTTTCAAATCTTATTATAAAGAATAAAGGTCATAGACTCCTGAAAGTTTATCATAGATTGCCAGATTAAGAACTCCTGGAATTTGAGAGACTTATCAATTAAAATGATGGTATTTCTTGTTTATTTAAAACAGTTTCAAGAGCCTATGAACACTTGGTGGGACGGGTACCCATCCCCATAAAATCATGGCCTTGTCAAGCATTGATAATGTTACAAAAACTCCTGATGATTATCAGACTGGTTTTGGTGGCCATGACTAGATAGTTTAGGGAGATGTAGACACTATTGCAGTATTTCAGAGAATTTGAGTAAAATCATGTTGTCTGTGTTTTTTTTTTAAGATAATGCCCCAGATTCCTAAGATTAGATCCACTTTTGTACAATAAGATGCAAACTTTGTTCATGGTTAGTATCATTATTTGAGTTCCTAGAGTGCTAAGAAACAGAAGATTTTGTGAATTTGTGTATTTAAGCAGATCATAAAAGTAGCATCATGACCAACCACAGACTATATCCTCCTTATTATCCAGTTAGCCAAATGTTACCAGTAATTCATGCCAGCTGTTGACATGGAGCAGCTGGATAAGGAGTTGGTTACAAAACTCAAGGGATGACCTTGATTTGCTTAATTACCTCTAGACTACAGGCTGGCCTGTGATCAGTGCATTTGTAAAGGTGCATTTGGTGTAAGATAAGGAAATGTGTTCATTTTCTAAAGGATGTTTAAAGATTAGGAAAAATAACTGGCTTAACTGATTGTGGCTGGCTTTTCCAGCTGTTATCAAAGTAAATACAGCACATGGGAAGCTGCCACTATGGCCCATTTCATTTTGAAAATCTACTTAGAGGCTTGATCATGTTTCATCTGCCTGTTTTGCAGAGGGAAAAATGTGTGATCTTTATCATTAAAAGAAATCAGCTTGAAGATCATTTCTTTTTTCCTTCAGGTTGATGAAATAAGGGTAGCCACTTAAATAGCAATCTGTTGCCACTTAACTCCTCCCATGCCGTGTCCCCATAGATTCTCTGGGTAATGGCTTTTAAATATGTTCTCGTTATTTTTAATGAGTGCATAGAGCATAGGATGCATAATGCAGAGTTAGTTGAGCACCCTTTTGCTGAACTTGTCACAAATAATAAAATGCAGAATGGGTTAAGAGGTGTGTTTTTTTCCCCAAGATTTGGCTATTATTTAATACAAGCAATAAAGTGTTACTACCACAGAATTCATTTTTAACTGCCCAGCTCTCAGTTATCAATTCTTACGCTTGTCTTCATTTGCCTGGATCCCTGTGCAGTCTCAGATCTTTCTCCCCCATCTTCTTCCTTTAAAAGAAAAACTTGCCACTAGTAAAAAGAACTGAGTTCATTTAATGCTGTGATATTTTAATTTCCTTTAAATCTGTACATGATGTCAGATTCTTCCAGGATAGACATGTTCAATTATGTTTTTAGTGCCACTTACTGAGTTATATGAAGGATTTTTATCACTTAGTCATTCTTTAATTAATTCTGTGTATTTCTTAATAGCATCACAACTAGAAGAGTCATGTTTACCAGTTGGAAATGTGGCTCTAAGCTTCTTTCCCCCCCACCCCTGCCTCCTCAATATAGGTATCACCATGTCCAAAATGTATATGCTGCTGAGAATTGTATATAAAATAGCTACTTCTTGCTGGTCATTCATCTTAAAATGAGAGAGTTGATGCTTATGTAAGAAAAATATTTTGGTTTGTGGCAGCCCTTTTTGTAGTGGCCAGAAACTGGAAACTAAATAGATGCCCATCAATTGGATAATGGATGAATAAATTGTGGTATATGAATGTTATGGAATATTGTTCTGTAAGAAATGACAAACAGCAGAACCAGGAGATCATTATACATGGCAACAACAAGATTATATGATGATCAATTCTGATGGATGTGGCTGTCTTCAACAATGAGATGATTCAAACCAGTTGTTTGGAATGAGTATACATATTTTAATGGATTGTTTGGTTGTTTCTTTTTTTTTTTAACTTTCTCAATGGATATAAGACAGGGAAGAGAGAGAACTCAATCAAAAATTAAGTGAAATTTAATTTTTAAAAATTGGCTACCACCTTAGCCCAATTTAATAATATCACTTCCCCTCCAATCACAATAAAGACAGCTCAGGACTCTCACCTCAAGACCCCTAGGGATAGAAGAACCCCCAAACCTATCTTTTAACATTCTGATTTATTTCTTGCCATTAAAGGTCTTGGCATTGTCAAATGATTCAATATCAGAAATTGCTATGGATTATCAGTGGAAATGATATTAAATAAAGTGATTGCCATCTGTTTTGTCATTGTACCCTATGACCAAGGGCTATTCTGCACGATTTGTAGGTGAAAACTTCTATACATGATATGTTACCTCAAATTAGAAAACATATTTCTTAAAACTAATAATAAATTTTGAAGAGGATATGGGGAAAACTTGTTGGTGGAGTTGTGAAATGTTGATCCAACAGTCTCACTACTGGGTCTATATCCCAAAGAGATCATAAAAGAGGGAGAAAGTCCCACATGTGCAAAAATGTTTGTAGTAACCCTTTTTGTAATAGCAACAAATTGAGTGGATGTCCATCAGTTCTGGAATGACTGATTTAAGTTATGGTATATAAATGTAATTGAGTAAGAAATGATAAGCAGGCTGATTTCAGAAAAACCTGGAGGGACATGTACTGATTCTGAGTGAAGTGAGCAGAACCAAGAGAACATTGTACACAGTGTTAAAAAGGTTATATGATCAACTGTGACAGACTTGGCTCTTCTCAACATTACAGTGGTTAAAGGAAATTCCAATAGGCTTAGAATGGAAAATGGCATTCATATCTAATGAGAAAACTATGAAGACTAATATGGATCGGGATTAGCATTTTTACCTTTTCTGTTTCTTTTCTCGTGTTTTTTAGCTCTTTTGGTCTGGTTTTTTTTTTTTTCACCCACATGACAAATATAAAAATATGTTTAAAGGAATTGTACATATTTAACTTATATCAAATTGCTAGTTGTCTTGGGAAGACCTTGAGATAGAAAAATTTGAAACACAAAGTCTTAAAAAATGAATACTGAAAACTATCTTTACATGGTATTTAGAAAAATAAAATACTATTGAAAATTTTAAAAAATTAAGAAAAGAAAGAATGCATATTTTCTAAGAGCAGGGATATTTTGCTTTTTACTTTGTATCTTTTGAATTTAGTATGGTGCTTTATATATTAAGTTCTTAAGAAAAGTTATTTGATTTATTCATTCATTTTTTAAAATGTTACATAGCAAAGGGTCAATCTTTGAGACACCCTCTGGGAGACTTTCTGCCTAGCTGACATTGAACCAGAAACAACTGTTACTTGAATTTAACTATTCAATGAATTCTTACATTTTTTTATATTTTCCAAGAACTATTAAGTGAATAATTATTATTTCCTCAATGACTTTGGGCATCATCTCTCTCCTGGCCTCTTTTTTATTTTGTTATTCTTAAAACTTTTTTTTTTATACAGATCCTGGTCATTATTAAGTTCATCCTCTGTTGCTTACATTTGCTTCTATCCTCTCTGCTATTGATGTTCTATTTTTAGAGATGTGCAATTTTTTGTGACCATATCTTGGGTTTTGTTGGCAAAAAATACTCAAGTGGTTTACCATTTATTTCTTTAGTTCATTTTACAAATGAAGAAAATGAAGCAAACCAGGGTAAGCAATTTGCCCAGGTCATACAGCTAGTGTCTGAGGTTACATTTTAATTCACAAAGGTGAAAGCCTTCCTGACTCCAGGTCTGAGTCAGTGCTCTAGCCACTGTACTACTCAGTTGCTCTATCCTCTCTACAAACCTTTTAAAAATCTGGTACTCATTAATTTCTATATCCGTATATATTTGTTATTTATACAACTTCTATTTTTCTTCCTCCTTGGAATTCTTTACCCTTGTGTCTTCTTTAGCTAACTTATATTGTAGAATTTTATTCCACTGAATCTTGTTCTGCCATTAAATCCCTTGAGGTCATTTTCCCAAAATCTAAATTACATATCAGGTTATATGCAGTTTTTTTTCCCCTTTTGCTGTATCAAAGATCTTATACAGAAATCATATTTTCTTTTTATTTCCTCTTATTTTCATCCCAGTATCTTGTACCTTTCTGTTAACAAGAATCAGATCTACTATAAAATTTCCTTTTATTGGTTTCACCACTTTGTTGTTGTTGTTTAATTTTAGTTGTCTTTTACTCTTATGTCATATTCATTTCAGAATATGTTTCCTTTCTATCCCCGCCCCCCTTCAATGAGGCTCCTATCACAACAAAAATTTAAAAAAAAAAAAGTATGCCAAATTCAGTTGACACATTGATTGCCTATGGAAGATCCCATATTTACTGTGTTGTTCCTTTTCTAATAGTTTTTGTTGTTGTTATACTTATTTTGTCTTCAGTTTCATTTTATTGTTCTTTATATTTACATTGTTATAGTCACTGTATATAGTATTTGTTTGGTTCTCTTCATTTCACTCTATGTCAGTTCATATGAGTCTTTCCATATTTTCTGAATTCTTCACATTCATCATTTCTTATGGTGCAATAATATTCCGTTATATTGATATATCACAATTTGTTTAGCTGTTCCTGATCTGTGGTTTCTATTTTGTTACCAATTCTTGGCTACCACAAAAAGTGTTGCTATGAATATGTTGTTATAAATTATACTTTCAAAAAAAAATAAAAATAAATTACACTTTCCTCTACCTTTTAAGGATTAGAATTATCAGTAAGATGGGTCAAAAGGTTATCAACTGCTCTGCATTTGCCAGAGATCTTTCCAGAGGATATCTGGATAATTTAACTCTTCCAACACTAGTATATCATGAGTTTTTGCAGGCTTATGATCTGTTTTCCAAATTATATCAGTTTTCCTCCCTAGCTCATCTGTAATATACTTAGATGACAAAATTGCTTCATTGATCTCTATCATAGTTCTTTCTCTCATACTTATTCCCAGTAGTCTTTACAAATCTTCATATATCTTCTTGATATAAATTGTTTTTCCAACTTTGTGCTAAAAACTTTGTATAGGAACTAGGGATACAAATAGAAGAAAATCTCCATTCTCAATGAACTAACAT
Source organism: Antechinus flavipes (assembly GCF_016432865.1). Classification (NCBI taxonomy): domain Eukaryota; kingdom Metazoa; phylum Chordata; class Mammalia; order Dasyuromorphia; family Dasyuridae; genus Antechinus; species Antechinus flavipes. The sequence goes on along the minus strand of NC_067400.1, from coordinate 79,645,597 downwards.
TCTATTGGGAGATTCTGGATATCTAAAATGTATATGCAAAATAAATACAAAATAAATAGGGAGAAGAAAAACAAGGACAATTGATAATCCAGAAATGTTTCATACAGATGTACTTTCAAAGTAAACATAGACAAAATAAATACAATTTTGATAGGGAGAAGAAAAGCAAGAACAATTGATAATCAAGAAATGTTTTATGCAGAAGTTAGTATTGCAAATTGAGTTGTGCAGAAAGTGATGTATGAGTTGTTCTGTGTAGGATAGAGGTGTCAAATTCACTGTTCACTGGAGTATGACCTGAAGCATATGAAAATATAATTAGGAAATTTTAACAGACTAAATTAAATCTACAAAGATAATGTTAATATGTGCTTTTCTAAGTCAGTAAGAGCCTTCAAGGTTACAATTCTATTTCAGTCTAACACTACTGATATAGAAGATAGTGCTGTTGATTGTGTCTTAAAGGAAGTGAGGAGGAGGAAGTGGAAGTGAAAAGAAATGGGAGACAGCCAGTGGAAATTTATGGAGATGGAGATGAAGTGCTGTTTGTAAAGAATGGGGAAAAGACTAGCTTGCTAGGATCATAAGAACATAAGTAAGAGCTGTAATCAGTCACTCAATCAACAAGTATTTATTCTGTACCTACTGTGTGTCTGATAATATATTGAATACTGTGATCACAAATGCAATGAATGAATCACTTCTGACCTGTATATCATAATGAATACAGAAAGATAGTTTGGGGGCAGATTGTAACAGAGTAAAAGGGGGACTTTTAAAATAGAATCTTCAGCAAATGATTACTTCTCCATGAAACTCCTAAGCATCTAGATTCCATAGCCTTATGTAAAAACAATTAATCACATCAACATCTTCAAAATAGATGTGTTAGACCCTTGGCATGTGCTTAAGTATAATTATTAACTTGATAATTTTATGTGCAATGTAGGCACAAAAGGAAATAAAACACAAACAAAAGCTGTTGAGCATATCAAGTTGGTGGATCTATATAACAGTGATTTTTATTTCCTATAATATAATGATGGAACATAACTACATGACACTGAAATGAGCCTGTCCTTCCTTTGCATTATTAAGTGTGATGGAGCAAACTGTGTAACTTGTCATAGTGGCTAACTTAATAACGTAAACCAATATTTGCATGTCCCCTCAATTCCGCTTAGACAAAGACATCTAAGATCTTCTTAGGAGAAAAGTAGTGGCAAAAACTATAAACAACCAAGTAGCTTACTTTCACACTGAGAGCCTTTCTGTCAGATAGCGATTCAGATTTTGCTCTTTAACCTGTTGGGTTTCTTGCAGAAAAGAATAGCGACAGCATGTAAATGTCTTACTTCCTTCACAGGCCTTTGAAAATAGAATGCTCCCAAGCCCAATGCCTCTTGCTTTCAGCTTTCAATAGCACTCAAGGGAGTTGGCATCTCTTATCAGAAGTGAACAGCCAGGCAAGGGGCAGCCATCACATTGAGAGGCCATGAAAGTGTACTGGTCAAGGGCACTAGGCAGGTAGTGAAAGGCCTCTTGCTAGGTTAAACAAATACTATTTCCTTCCTGCTTTCAGCAGGAGCTAATTTTTTTTTAAGCTTCTCTTTTGGCACAAGAACAATAGGGATGCATAAGGCCGTTCTTCTAGGGAGGGAGATGTGCATTAGATTATCATAAATTCACGGATTAAAAAGTGCAGTGGTCAATGAGAACTGGCGTTTTTAGATGAAATAAAAGGTTTAATTGAAAGTGCTGTCCCAGGGGAGGTAGAAGATTGAGCACCATATTGAGTAGACATTAATTACCATAGGCCAGACAGTGGAAGAAATTAAAAGGAAGATCATACCATCTTTTGAAACTATCCAAATCTGGTTTTCTCATAGTGATTGGGATTCTTGTCCTGTTTAAGAAAAAGATAAATATGAGTTTTTCATATAACCAACTAGTATTCTTGGAAAGCTATAAATACAGCCAGCCAGGTAAGGAATTTGCTACAGTATTTACTGAGTACAGAGTCCATCATTTTTTTAGGAGTTATAGATATGTATACAGATGTAATATTAAAATAAGCATCATCTAATCATTAAGTTTTTCATTTTTATCATGTAATAGATTGTCCATATACGTGGCTGGGCCCAAAGAGGTTCATTACCTAGTTGGTTGGCTGAAGGGTGATAAAATTTTGGCTTCGTTACCTCTCAAAAGACCAAATGTTAAGCCATGAGAGATCCTGACAATGGAGAAAGTACCTAAGATGATCAAATCACAAATCCCTGAAGTATTGTGTTCTTGAAGAATAAAATCATACTTTAATGATATCGTATTTGTAATTTTTAGGCACTAAAACATTATATAAATGCTAGCTATCATCATCATCATTATTGTTATAGTCCAAAATTATTTCTAAATTGCAAAATTCTAGATTTTCCTTCTCAAGTAATGATTCAGCTTGTTTGTTGGCTCTGGGTGTATGTTTTCTTCTTCAGAGAAGAGAAATTAGCAACTCCTGCTCTGGAATCAGGATATAAGGACCTCATTAAATAACTAAACCAGTATGTTTTGTCTTATTAAAATATCATGCATATCTCTTTATTCGATGTCTTGCTTTGGGGGTGGCCAAAATAATGGGACAAAATTTACATAGTGACAAAGGTTGAAATAAAAGACAGCCTTTTCAAGAACAAATTTATTCAAACCTTTGACTTCTTCATTCATGTCAAATAAACTAAAAAAATAATGACATATACTTTCATGAATTTGATATATAAAGTGTTGGGAAAGACTGATGAGACGCAATTGAGACTGAACATGCTCAATTGTTTTAAACAGGATACAGTACAGAAAATTAACAACAGCACAAATCCATTTAATCACTTAATTCTATTCAGAGTGCAGTGCTAGCCCATGACAAGATATCAAGTTTAGATAAAAAATACTCTTTGCCTTCATAGAGCTTGTAGTCATTTGAGAGAAAAATTATTCAAACCAATTTCTATTTTGAGGTTAAATATACAAGGCAATTTACTTAATGATTTCTTTTGGCCAGTTTTTGTAGGCATTAGCTAAGATGCATTCTGGGTTTCAAACTTGGAGAATTATTATGTCAAAGTTTTTTCAAACATTGTATTAGCTGCCAAATATTATCAGCTGTCATAATAAAGTAGGCACAGAGGACAGTATAATTCTGCTCCGTATCAAGATTTCATAGTCAATGGGATACCCAGGACTGACAAAACAAATGCAAGATCTTAGAAACAATTGCAAATTGTTTCCTTCCGTAGTTCAGTCATTTATCACTTGGGCATCACAGAGCAAACATGTTATAATTATCAAGAATTAGATAAAATATCAAATTACACTGTTCATATGCATAATAGAAATAAAAGGAAGCAGTATTCCTTTACTCCTTTTGTACTTCCAAAAACTACAACTTAATATGTAAATGCCTTTTGATGCTCATATTTTTGATGAAATGTTATCTGTAAAGTACATTGCAAGATAATCTATATTGCACAGGAATTTAACTAATAGTCCTTTAAGAAGTTTTTTATATTAGTAAAGGTTAAGTTATTGTTTTATCTACTGAAAGATTAAACTTACATCTTTAGCTTAAAGATGGATAACTAGGAAAGCAAATGAAACAGTGCACCTGTCCCTGTGGAATATAAAAAGATCTTAAGGGAGGACACCAGCATGACTAGATCATCTGTGGGAGACAAGTGCAAGACTTACTTTAAAGGAGAAGACATAGACAGGATATACTTTGTACTAAGGCGGGGAACTTCCAAGTTGATAAGATCACAATTTCATTGAAGGATAAATTTAGTGTTTACATTTAATAAGACATAATAGCTCTAGTAACTGAAACAAGTAGTTTTTTTCTCTTCTATAACTAATTATATTTTGTATCAGTTTATCAATGACAGTCTACTGAAATTGCTTACATCATCTTCCTTGTAGCCAGCAGCTACTTTTTGAACAGTTGAAAATGGCATAAAATGTTTGAAAATTGTAATTACTATATTAACATGGAATCAATATAAATACTTTGAAATAATAATTTCATTCATTGCTTACTATTATTATGGTACAAAGTTGCCAATATGATTGAAGTGATGGATCTTTAATAGTTCCTCATAACATCAGCATATATGAAAATTGTTTCTTGATTTTTAAGTTTGGGTATAGAGGCAACCATGTGATATAGTGAATTAAACACAGGGTATAGAATCAGGAAGTGCTGAGTTCAAATGTGGCTCCAGATACTCACTAGTTGTGTCACTTCGGGCAAGTCATTTTACTTCTATTTGCTTTGATTTACTGGAGAAGAAAATGGAAAGCCACTACAGTAATCTTTAAGAAGAAAATCCCAGATGATAGTCACAAAGAGTTGGCTAAGACTGAATGACTTCACAAGTGCGTACATGTGTAGTTTAATGAAGTAGTAGTAATGAAGAAGTCAGGAGCTTGCATAAATTTGTTCTTGTCAAGGCAGTCTTTTATTTCAACCTTTGTCACTATGGAAATTTGTCCCATTATTTTTGGCCACTCCTAAAACAAAATATTGACCAAAAAGATATATGATATTTTAATAAGACAAAATATGCTAGTTTTCTTATTTAATGAGATCCTTATGTCCTGATTCCAGTGCTGCTTATTTTCTTATCTGAAGAAGCACAGAACTAACAAATAAGTTTGATTCATTATTTGAATAGGAAAATTTAGGAATTTGAGACACACACACACTCACACACACACACATACACACAGACCAAGACACACAGAGCCACAAGACAGAGACAGAGCCACAGAGAGTAGCAGAGAGAATATGAATACAAACATTACAAATAAGGAAGAAAGCAATAATTAAATACTATAAAATTCCTTTCTCCTATACCATCATGCAAATGCCTAAAAAAAGTAGAAGTCTTCCTTCATAATATAAGATCAAATGAAATTTGAGCTGCCATGATATACATACAGCAGATTCTTTTAGCTATTAATTGAATTGTGAACATTCTCTTGATGATGCTTTGAAGCATATTTAACTTTGGTGGAAAATAGTGAGAAACCCTTTTAGTTGGGTGGAGAGAGGGGAACCACTGAAAGTACATCTAGCAAAATATTGATTACAAATGTGCTGAACTTTTAAACTTCTTGTAATTACATTCTGTAAAAATCACTGATTTTTACAGGAATTAAGGCTATATAAATTGCTTCCTTACTTCCTGGTCATGACTCTAGCACATAGAGCAGTAAGAGAGGACAGCATTTAAAAGAGAAGAACAGGACAAAGAGAAATGTGACATGCATTGTATCATTCAGCAACTTAAACTTGTTCCTCAGTTCTTGGAACCTTTTTACTCTTGACCTTGGTTCCTTGGGTTTTTTTAAATAACTATAACAATGTAATTGGTTTCCTTTATAATAATATTCTTTATTTTATTTTATGCATTTAAAAACATTTTTTGAGAAAGGAACTTAGATATCACTTATAAAGGGATATATAATTTAAAAAAGAATTCCTACTCTTAAAACTCTTTTGGAATATCTTAGAACATAAAGGAGGGAGGGAACAGCAGATCCTCTTAGGGTTCTTCATAGGCCCCAGAATGATGTACATTAATAAAATGTGCTAAAATGAAGCTTTGCTGCACTTGCCTAACAATCAGTAAAAGAAAACTGATATGCAGTCATAAGTGATATTTCTGTCATCAGTCCATTTCTTGAATGGAGACTGATACCCTAAAGTGCATCTGTATATCAATTATGAATTTTCCCCCATATGCATTAATGCTGTATGGATATGTGTTGTATCTTATTGTGGAGTTGGCATGAAAAGGACTAAAATAGGGTTTTGATGAGTCCTCATGCCTCAAATGACTTTGTATTTTATAGTCACATTAATTGATAATTTTAATAAGCTAATTGATTTCATTATATCATGAAAAGGAGATTTTTTATCTCACAAATGTCTTATAACAAATATGCTAGGAATATTTTAAATGAGTCATAGAAAAGACAATCATTATGAATTTAAAATGTTAACCACAGAGTCTTTATTTGAGATTTAGAATTCTTTCTCTTTTATAACATATAAGTGACTATCATTATAGTCTTATAGTATTATAGAACTTTATAGTACATTGTAGACTTATAGTATATGTAGCCTGGACCTCATTCAAATGGAAAGAGATGAAAGCATTATTCATTAATAGACATTTATTAAGCATCTATATGCCAGGCTAAGCACTTGGGATAAAAAATGAGGCTAAAGATAATTCCTTGTCCTAAAGGAGTTTACTGTCAAATGTGGAAGACAACATTCAAATGAATATATACAATAAGTTATATTCAGGTGAAATAATTAATATAATAAAGGCATTAGAATTAAAAGGAATTTGAAAAGTCTTTGTATAAAAAATTAGAATTTTATTTGGGATGAAAAGGAAGGCAGGGATTGTAGGAAGTATTTTGGAGGGAGCAGAATCTGGGCAACAGTCAGAGTAAATGCCTGGAGCCAAAAGATGGAGTATTCTGTGCATGGAACAACAGGAGAAGATCAAATGAACCATGTGTGTTGGACAATACAGAGTAAGAATACTGGAAAGGTGGGAGACATTGCAATTTTATTATTTCTTTCAAAAAATTCAAAATATTGACCAATAACGATAAAAGACTAAATTTTATATGCAAAATCTTCCTTTACATTCCTAGGATATCATCTATTGCCTGAAAAGCATGATTTAATAGATGGTGACCTAACTCAGTAAAGGAGAAGTTGTTCATTTGTAAAAATCACTTTTAGAATCTAGTATCTTTATAGATTCCTCTTAGAAATCACTTGGTTGTAGTTGTGTTGTGATTAAAATGCCATTAATGATCATCTCTTATGCTTCATAAGTAACTATCAATTCATTATTTTAAACAAAAATTGAGGAAACATTCTCAGCCCAGCTCAGTAAAGTAAAAATTTTCACAAAGGATCTGAGAACCAGATGTTTCTTTTTGTTGTAAGAGGTGAATAACTGCTGCAAATTACAAAAAACGACCTATTCTGTATCATTTTAGGCATAATAGCCAGTTAACCTATAACCCACTTACTTGATCCTATTGCTTTCTGCCCCCTTCACATCTTAGGTCTCCTCAATCATCCCTTCTCTGTATATCATTTTTCTCTACCTGTCAAGCAGCTGCTTCTGTGTTTTAAAACATATATAGATCTTTCATGTTCTGAATAAATCTTTGCCTTAACCTAATTCCTCTCAATTTATTGTGCTATTTCTCTTTCTGAGCAGTTTCAGATTTCTAAAATATATAGTTTATACCCACCTTTCCCTATTTCCTCAACTACCTTTGATTTAATAATTCCATGTAATCTGACTTGCATCCTTATCACTGCTGAAACTATATTCTCAAAGGCCATCACTTTCTAATTATCTCATGCAATTGCTGTTAACTTACTCATCTTTCTTAACCTCCCTGAAGCATTTTAAACACTGTTGGCCTTTCCCTTCTTCAGTCTCCTGCCTTTCTTGGTCTCCATAATACTGTACTGTCTTAGGTAGCTTTTTTTTTCTCTTTCCTTTCTCACTTAATTCCTTTTGTATATTTTTGGGTAACTGCCCTTGTTCCTTCTCCCTCTAATTAATGGCTTTCTTTATAGTCAAGTTTTTGATTTTTTTCTTTGGCTATTTGTGTTTGTTTCTTCTTGATATTATGTTTCTGGAATTTGATTACAAAAATCATTTTGGGATAGCTTTCAGGAAGTGATTGGTATATTCTTTCAATGACTATTTTACCCTCTGCTTCTAGAATATCAGAGCAGTTTTCTTTGAAAATTTCTTGAAAGATTCTGTCCAGCTCTTTTTCATTTTTGATGATGGTCTTCATGTAGTCCAATAATTTGTAAATCATATCTCCTGCATCTGTCAGGTGTTTTTCCATGAGGTATTCTACATTTTCTTCTATTTTTTATCCTTTTGGGTTTGTTTGACTGATTCTTGATGTGACATAGTTATTAGCTTCCATTTCCCCAATTCTAACTTTTAAGGAATTATTTTCTTCAGTTTGATTTTGTACCTCCTTTTCCATTTATCCTAATTCTCTTTTAAAGGAATTGTTTGTGGAGGCAGGATTGAGGGCCCTCAGTTTCTGATCTGTGATATAGCAAAGAGCTTCCTGCTGTCTTGACTACACGACTCCTGCACTGAGTTTCGCTCCTCTTTTATCCAAGTGAGATAGCCTTTCCTGAGCCCTTCTAAGTTATCTTAGCCTAGAAAATTGTTTCACTTTATCTTTTTGTGGTTCTTTCACTCCAAAATCCAAAAAAGACACTTTATTTAATATTGTTTTTAAGGGAAACTGGGGAGAACTCAGGCAACTTCTGCTGGCTTTTTGCTGCCATTTTGGCTTTGCTCTTTCTTTGATTTTCTGTTTTTCTGTCTTTGTTTCCAATTTTCAGAGAGTCATCAACTCTCGTAGAATGGCAATCACCTCTAAACAAATGGGACCTAAATCAGAATTTCTAGCACCAACAGCCTTCCTATGTTGTAATTGACACTTCATTCTAGTTGTTTCCTCTCTTAATATATGCTTTGTTCCATGATTTGGTATATCGTTTTCCAAAACTCATCATATCTAAAACTAAATTCATTATCGCTCTTCCTCTTATGTCTCTTCTTGAGTTCCTTATTTCAGTGAATAATGTTCTTTTAGAATCCCAAGTTCAAAATTCCAGCATCATGGCTTTTTTGTTTGTTTGTTTTTGCTTTCATATCTTTTATATAATGTAGGATGTTCTGATCTTGGCGTCAGAGAGTGGAAGTTGTGAGCCTTGGCTTTCTCATTAATAACCTGTATACTATTTGAATAAGTCATATAGTCTTTCAGAAACTCAGTTTCCGCATCTATAAATTGGATATAATAATTGTAACAATAAAATGTGAAATACTTATGAAAATATGAGTGTATTATAAGCCATAAAGTACTAACATTAAAAGAAATGGAAAAGTCAGAAGGTGAAGTTAGTTTGGAGATTAGGATCGATGTTAAATTGGTTTGGATTGTGCTCTTTTTAGTCTGGACATCTATAATTAATTTGGGACTTAGCATATACTCTCTAATGCTACATCTTCTACATATTGATTAACTCATATTGTAATTTCAGTCTTTGATGTAAATGTCATAAATCCCTAAGGTACTTGAGGGCAGAAACTGTGTTTGGTGCAACACTGTATCTGTAGTAAATGATGAATAAGTATTTGTTGGATAAGTCAGATAGACGAGTCATGTGGGTAAATGTAACCACCATAGATACAAGACAATTTAGAGACAGTGTATAATGAAGAATGTGCCATGTAGAAAACTGTCAAATAAAGGTGATTTTTTTTACATGTAACACTGTGATCTGTGAATGGGTTTAAAGGCCACTTCCATCCTATGGAGTCTGAAATCAAGTTTCACCTTATTTTCATTGACAAAATCCCCAGGTTTCTAATATGAAAGGTGCTAAGTGTATTATCTTACATGGTTACAAGGAAGAAACACAATGTGTAAACTTTAAAGCAGCATATAAATGTTTATTATTTTATTTATTATTATATTGCAAATGTGAGCACGTAGTAGCAATAATATTTTCCCTCTGTGTTTATTCTGCTTATGTCTTCAAAGAAAATCATATCTTTACTTTTCCCCTCCTTTTTAAGAACCCAAGAAAGCATGGACACATTGCAGTGAATAGTATTAGGTACCAGACTGAAAGTCTCTAACTAGTAAAATCTCTTTTTATATATATATATATATGTATATATACATATATATATATATATATATATATATTGGATATGAGCCAATTATACAAGTATCATCCCTTGCATTGAATAGACTCACAATAAAGCTTTTCTGAATGGACAAGAATTCATGATGTAAATAGAAACAAAGCACTCATATCAACAGAAGCTTACTCACCTAAATCATTTCAATACAAAAAGAGAGATTAGTTCATTAGAAAATTAATCACAATACCCTATTAATTGTCTGTAACTATTATTTATTACAGATTCATTTGTGTCTTTCACTAAGAAAGATTTACTCACAAGTCTTATTGAAGTATGATTGTAACCTTGAACAATCAAAGGCTAGAAAACCTGTAGAGTAAAAGTCCTGGCAGGCCCTACCGAATGAAAAAGATTCCACCTATAGACCTAGTGATAGACTGTATGTCTAGCTGAAGATCAAGCTAATTAAGCTCCGTTAAGTCCATCACTAACAGAACACCAGGGTGTGCTTTTTTTTTTTTTAATAGCCACAGCAAATCCTAAAGACCATCTGCTAAGGTATAGCAAGGTTGGGATCTTTATCAAAGGACAATGTGCCTATGAAAACAGAGGCCCTCAAAGTGTGGAATTAGATGTGTATTTAGTTTTATGTTTTATATTTAGTTTTATCTATAATAACTATACTTTTTTTCAGCTGTCACCCTGGATAGCCAATCATTTTTCTAACAATGATAATTCTCAAGGAATCTGAAAGTGTTTGTTTTCTAAATGCAGTATGAGGTAGCAAGAAATAATATTGGTTTTGGAATTTGAGATTTAGAATTTTAATCCTAGCCCTGAGACTTGTAGGTCATAAATCCTAAACTGCAATGGAAACGAGTTATAAATGTCAACAAGCTTAATGACATTGATAATAAAGCATAAGGTAAATCTTCTAAGAGTGATTTAAAATTCTAAAATTTTGTTGTCTCTGCTAAAATATTATTAATACAACATGAATATTATTAAATGTTCTTAATGTAGAGCTATTGTGTTTTTCAAACAGAATGAGAAAATTTTAATTAAATATTTCTCAAGTTGATTTTATTTAAGGTACAGTAAAGATATAGGTTTTTGTGAAATTCCATGTTTATGTATATTTGGAAGTCATCTGTGTAGAAATGATGATGTAACCCACGGGAGCTGATAATAATAACCACAAAGAACTGAGAGAAAGAAGTGGTATAGCAAAGAGAAAAGAATATAATGAAAAGAAAGCAGTGTTACACAGTGAAACAGTGTTACAGTGTTTCCTAACCAAGGTAGGAAAAGGTAGTTAACAGTTTCAAAAGATGCAGAGCAGTAAAGAAGAGAATGCACTGAGAAAAGACCTGTTGGTTCTGAAATTAAGAGATTGTGACATAGGAGATGGACTGCTAGATTTGATATCAGGAAGACTTGTGCCTTTACCCTGCTTCCAATTCTTAGGAACTATTTAACCAATCTTTATATATTGCTTTAAGATTGACACAATATGTTATATAAACAATCCCATTTGCTCAACTTGATGACACTTAACTTTTTTGAGCCTCAGTTTCTCCATCTTTAAGATGGAAGTAATTAAAACTTTAGTATATACATCAAATGGTTGTGATGAGTCTCAATGAGAAAATAACATGCAAATTACCAAGCAAACTTTATTGTACTCTAAAGATGCTAATTTTATCATTAGTAATCATTAGTAATAACCTTGGGGAGAGCATTTTCAGTCATGTGGCTGGGTCAGAAGTCATATTGCAAAGGATTGACAAATGAATGGGAAATAAAGAAGCAGATAATTGGTTATAAGAGTTTTTTTTTTTTGAGAGTTTGGCCACAAAAGAGAGAGGTGGGATGATATCTTGAAAGGATGTGGTGCCCAAGTGAAGGTATTATTTAAGGACAGGAAGATTTGCTTATGTTGTATACAGCAGGAGTGGAACCAATAGATAAGGAGTGATTGCAGTTGGTAATTGTCAGGATGGGAGTGATTGAAAGAGCCTGCTCCCCATTGTGTTTCAGGAGTGAGGAAGGGAGGGGGATAGGAAAGGATGGAATCACAAAGATAAAAGGGCATCTCTATCATTGCTGTAAGTGCCACCTGAGTACATATTACAAGATTCACCAATGCCACTAAACTTACAAATCCGTTCATCTTTAGTGCATTTATCCATACTGTAAATGAAATGAAAGGATTCTAAAGGAATTTTAACTCAAAATAGCTTCGCTTTCAGTGGTTTAATCTCAGACTTAGTATTACATTAAATGGTTTTTTGTATTGGCAAGGTAATAAAGAATGGCCATTTTTTGACATTTGTTTCCTGGTATTAGATTAATTCTTTACTTAAAGAAAATTGTTTTTTGATAAGTTCAGAGAGCAGCTCTCTTTTGGTTTTCTATTTCAAAACAGAGTTCCTTTGGAGAGGGGGTGTACAATTACTACATCTTAAAATGAAAACAGATTATTTTGTTCAGTTATAATCATACATCATGTGGTTTTCTTTTTCATGTGCTTTGGTTATATCTCATAAAAGGAAAGTATAAAAATCTGTGAACATACTTCACACAAGCCATTGTAAGATGTCTTTAAAATATTGATAATAGTCATTTACTTAGAAGGTTCTGAAAGCTCTGATTTTTTTATACTTGTTACATCATTAATTTTCATTTTTCCACTTCAAAGTGATAGATGATACTGAGCATCATGTTAAGCCTTAACAAACTGCAGTCTAATTTATAAGAATAATTCTTAAAAGTACCAGGAAGATTATCTCTGATTCTTTTCAGAGATTTGTCTTTATTGACACTAAAGCAGGGGACTTAAAAATAATCCCCTTACTGGCAGTTACCAAGAGTTTTGCTGATTTTCTTTACACAAAAGAGCTAAAAAAGATCATTTGCCATTTATTAAAATGATCATTTCTCTGTGATAATTTCCTTTGACGTCTACTCTGTCCTTTTCTTTTCTTACATTCTTGAAAATTCAATTTAAAATGAAATATTTCTCTGAAAGAAGAATTGAACTGCTGGTTCCTTCATTAAGTTGGTATTCACATTCTGAAATGAATATCAGAGAGGCAGCATGATTTAGTGGCAGGAGGACTAGATTTGGAGTCAGTCAACCTGGCTTTGAATCCCAGCTCTGCCACTTAATACTTTGGAACCTCAAGCAAGACAGTTGACCTGTCTGTATTTCCATGGCCTCATCTTTTAAATGAAGACGTTGGGCTCAGTGACTTCTAAGCATCCTTTCAGTTCTGCATGTAGGATTTTATCATCCAATGGCCACATAACTTTGGACTATAGTTCTCAACCACTTACATGGTTGTAGGAATTAAAGTGGATACTATATCTAAAGTCTTTTTTAAACTTTAAATATCTATATGAATGTCTCTGGTATGATTATTACCAACATAGAAATTACCAAGTACTAATATGTTGTCAGAATATGCATATTTTTATATTATGTACATCATAAAATTATATATTTGAAAATTTTAATCTGTTTTTTGCTGTACACATTTATTTAGCTAAAATGGGATTTTTATTACCTTAAAATTTTGGAATATACTTAACCAGAAGTTAAGAATTTAAAACTTATTTTACACTCTCCTGGCAAAGTTGCCAGGAATGGGAATTTCTGGACAAAAATTGTGAAATCTTTTTTTATTTAATAAAAGGAGAGGGCCTGACCCTTTTGTTTTTGTTTGGTAATTGACAAAATGATTGCAAGTGAAAAATAATTCACATTTAAAGTAAGCTGCTCATAACACAGGCTAATTACACATTTGGGAGAAAAGGCAGAAGACATCCAGAGTTTGCTCTCAATAAGCCAAGAGTATAACATTTAATGAAATGAGAGCTATAAAAGGTTCTCAACATGGATGTTTTCAACCCTGACCTGAGTTTGGGGTAAGGTGAAGTTAACTTAGTGAATGGTTGGATTTTCTTGCGTTGTAAAGATTGAAACATTTCCATGTATGTGACTGGTCCTCTCTGTCAATATGAGATCATTTCTGATTCTAATGGCTGCTATCTTTAAAAGAAGTATGTTAGTAATTTTCATATCTTCTCTCTCATCTAGTTCCATCCTGTACTACCTAATCCCTCCATACTTCCCCCCAAAAAAAATCTCTTCTGAGTCAAGAGAACTAGGAAATTAGGCTATAATTTCTTATGGTTTCTTATCTCTGATTCGTCCTCTAATTATTTCTTCTTAATACTATCCAACCTCTCTAAATATTTTGAGGCTAAAAGAGAAAGTTCATTAAACAGAATAGTGTCTGTAGCTTTTTCTTTAAAGTGCTGTTCCACCTTTCTTCACCAAAGTCTTAATAATAAGACCACTATCATGAATGAAGTAGATATTTTCTGGATTTAGAGTGTTCCTTGTGGGGGGGGGAAGAAATTAAATAGTGGAAGAAGATAAAAAGAACCAAACCAGGGAAAAGAAGACTAATTTGGATACATTGAAAGAATCAGAAGATAGAGGAATATAAAGAAATAAGCTATGGAAAAATATTTTCAAGGAAAAAGATAATCCATGGAGTATAAGAAATAGAAAAGGAAAATAACTCTGTAGTAAATAAAATAAGCCAAGCAAATGTACCTTGATATAATTCCATCTTTCAATGTTATACAGATTTTTTTTGTTCATTTGATAAAGTTTTATGCCAAATTGTTACATTTTTGATCAACCAGAGCTGTGACAGTTTATTTAGAAGTACAGATTCTGATGTATATAAAATATTTGCTATTGTTTAATGTAGGTGTTATAGCTTAAGTCTGTGCAATGGCTAATGTCCATCATCAGTCAGTTACTATGTTGATAACGCTGTCCTGAACTGAAGTCTTGTTTATTTGCTATCTTCATTGGGTGCTCCTAGGAACTTTTTTTTCAAGTTAGCTTTAGGAACAAAAAAGTACTAGTCCAGCAGACTCAACACATATCATTTTAAAATGGGTTTATATATTTTTCCACCCAAATCCTCAACAAATTTAGCAAAACAGCATATTTTCATTGCTCTTACATTGAGATGTATCACTGGAGACCAGATACAGGAAACTTTGGGAGAAAAGACATATCGTCATGGTCAGATTGATAAACATTAGAAGTCAACCTATTTTTACAACTATTTTTAAAGCATAATGTAAAACATTGTTCATTTTTAGAAAGAGGCAACTAAGTGTCATAGCTTAGAGCAGTAAGACCTGAGTACAAGGCCAATTTCAGAAATTTGCCAGATTTGTGACTCTGAGTATGTCAATTCACCTTTGCCTCCCTCAAATTTCTTTATCTATAAAATGGGAATAAGCAAGAGAAATCAGTAAAACCTTAAAAAAAAAAAAGAGTGCAGAATTTTCTATCTAATCCAAGATTGGTCATTTCTCCAATTAGTCTTGCTGATGGCTTCCCCTTAACAGCTGGCCTCTCATTGAGCTGAATGTCCCACAAGGGGTTAGATGCGAGTGGGAAATTAGAGCAGGTCTTTCTTCATCCAGACTGGGTGGGATTCCTCCATTTATGGATACTGGTTAAGGATATTGCCCAGACTAGGAAAGAAAGGACTCTTTGGCAGCTTTAGTCTTCACCTTGTCTTCTCCATTTACCCTCCCTCAAAATTTACATTTCTGAATGCTGATAATCAGTAGACATAGTGGATTTTTAGCTTCCACATAGCCAGAAATGCAGTTTAGTTGATTCATCATCACATAAGGAATCCCAAATCTCGGCCTGATTTGTTATAAGGGTACCCTCCTACACCCTCACTTTATTTCCAGAAGGAGAGGTAGTGGGTAAGAGGACACAGAAATATTTTCTCTGCGGATTGCAAGGGACTTACCACTCTTGTTAGTGGCAACAGCTTTAGAGACCACTCCTTCAATGACTTGCACCAACAAGGCTTTGTTTCATGCCTTGTTTACTCCTTCTGAGTCATATCATCACTGGTTGCATGGCTCTGAGTTCAAAGTGCTAAGGCTTTAGATATTTTCAAGTATTGAAAAGAATTGGTCTCTATTCTCAAGGATTTTTATAATCTATATATAACCTAAAAGAAAAAAAAAATTAGCCACATAATCAAAGATATGTCCCTTGTCTCACCATTTTTATAGCTCCCTACATTTGTCCTTTGGATAATTTTAGGTAAAAAGTATACATACAAATAAATGAGTACAAAATTTTTTCAGAAGTTTTCACTTCAAAAGGAACTTGTCTGCTAGAAGAGATGGGAATCTTTAAAGATTTATATTTGCCTGGGGCACTGAATGACTCATCCTGTGTCAGAGGTGAGATTTGAATCTAGGCCTTCTTGACTCCAAGATTCAATTTTGAAATCAGCATTTATTTTGTTAAAAAATGAACATGTTTAATGATAAATATTGAAGGGATGTGGGAAACCTGGGAGACTAATACATTGTTGGTGGAGTGAACTGATTCAATCATTCTGGAGAGCAATTTTGAATTGAGCATAAAACAATGCATATCCTTTGATCCAGCAATCTCATTACTGGGTCTGTATCTCAAAGAGATAATAAAAGAGAAGAAAAGACCCACATGGAACAAAAATGTCTTTTTTTTTTAGTGGCAAAAAATTGGAAAATGAATAGATTCGCATCAATTGGGGAATACTAAATAAGTTATATCATATAAATGTAATAGAGTACAAAATGGTGAGCAGACTGATTTCAGAAAAGACTAGAAAGACTTACACGAACTGATGTTGAGTAAAGTGAGCCAGAACCAAGAGAACATTGTATGCAATAACAAGATTATATGATGATCAACTATGATAGACTTGGCTCTTCTCAACAATGTGGTGATTCAAGGTAATCTCAGTAGACTTGAGATGAAAAATCTCTTCCACATCCAGAAAGAGTATGGATATAACATAGTATTTTCACTTTTTTTGCTTGTTTCTCATGTTTTTTCTTCTTTTGGCCTGATTTTTCTTGCACAGCATGACAAATATGGAATTTTGTTTAAAACAATTGCACATATTTAACCTATTGCTTGCTTTCTTGGAGAGGGGGAAATAGGGAAAAGTGGGAGAATATTTTCTAGCACAACATCTTAGAAAAGATGAACATTGAAAACTATCTTTATATGTATTTTGAAAAATAAAATACTATTGAAAAAATGATCACATTGATCTTTACACATGGGCTAAGAGAAGAAAACTTAAGAAAATGATTGGCTTTACCTCAAGGGCATATCTTGTTATTCCTGACTTTTTCTTAAGATTGAATACCAATATCCTTCTGAATCTGGTGTACTTTAAGAAAGCCAAAAAGTTACTGGAATCAAGCCCCTTAGAATTAAATGATTTAACATGATATTGTATCACTTTTAGAGGAAAGTACTTTAGTTTATTCCAGTCCTCTTGTTGCTAGGTAAAAATCTTCAATAATCAATAGGTCTGAACTCTTTACTTTAAGGAACTCATCAGGAATGACAAAGTATATTATAGATGAAGAGATAAATATAGTGCCACCTTGATCTTATCCTGCCCTGTTCTTCCTCCATTACTTGTAGTGTGCACTGAATAAGGGGAATTAGGGGGAATAGCCATTATCAGACTGGCTTAGGAATAGACTACATTTTTGAAGAAAACCTGATTCAATTATAGGGTGAGATGGACTGAATACATTTTTCAAAAAGGGACAGTTCTTATGTCAATTTGCTCCTCTTAGATAAGGGGCTATTTTGAGAGCAGCCACTTGAAAAGGTTTGGAGGGAGGATTTTGTTTTTTTTTTTTTTTTTAATTATTGCATCCTCAAACTTCCAGGACAATGAGATGTTCTTTAATTTATCCTTTAATTTATTAGAAGGTTATTCGATTAAAATTAATTGAATCCTAGAACTTCCTGAAATATAAATTATGAAATGATATAGATTCCAATTTGGGTACTTTGAAAAGCATAGATGAAGGCTAATATTGTAAATTTGGTATTTAGCTTGACCATTTCCATAACAAAGCCACAAAACCTGGGTTCTTAAAGAATAACTTGATGGGCTAGATAAGGAATTAACAAGCATAATCATTTTATTCAATTAACTAGTGAAATTTAATTTATGTGGAACTTCATATTTTTACTTAGTTAACATTTCACTTAGACCCTTTTGGAAGCAATCTGGAGAAACCCATGTAGTCCAGCTCAGGCTCCTGCTTTTAAATGTTTAACATGCAATACACAAGATTACAAAGGAAATGTATTATATTGAAATAATTAACATCAAAACATTTTTTTAAGTTCATAGATTTCAGGGTAGGAACTCCTGACTTAGAATGAAAAAGGAACTGTTTTTGTTTTTTTGTTTTTTAGAACCCTTTGTACTGAGATCCCCTTATCTTCACTGATGGGAAAGGTTATAATCAGATAGTTACAATCTGACTCTGATGATACCCACCAAACTCTACTGTACTTAAAGGTCTTTGGTTCTTACATTTTTATAGTTGTTATTTCTAGGACTGAAGTTCAGACAGCCTCAGGAGTTTTAAGAATTATGTAATTTTAACCCAAACAAATTCCCAAAGGCAGTAGCACCAAAGCACAGTTGGAGAGAGAAACCGACTCTTTGTCTAAAAACAATACTGGTCAGAGTTTAGTGGTATTTTTAGACTAGATTTGTTGGCATGATTTCAGATTTGCAAATATGAAAAGTGGATATGAAGGGACATCATGAGAAAGTTCGTGGAAGTTCGTGAGGGACTAAGATTTCCTCCTTAGTATAATGGACCCAAAAGAATGAACAAGAAACTATTAGTTGGACTAGAAATGTCATTCATATAGATGTCCATCTGTTGTAAACCTTCAGGAACTGCTCCTCCTTTCTCTTATCACCATCTAACTAACCAACAAAAATCTGCCTTTGTTGGCTTCTTACTAAAATCAAAAATTCTGTGACTAATTCTCTATTTTCTTGGACATTGTCCATAACAAAAAGAGTCAGTTAAATGTCAATATCTGTGGGAAGGTCAACTCATTTAGCTATCACCACTAATTTACACCTTAGAATTAATTATTTTGTTAACTTCTTTATGAAGCTGACAGCCTGATTATGTTAGGACCTCTGATTTGAGGTAAGGAGAACAAGTTAGATTATGGAGCAGATTTAGGGTGCTTCCAAAATTAGGCAAGCATGGTTACAGGTAGTCATACTTCAGAACCTGAAGAGGTATCCCAATAGATATCGGTTATAGGGTAGTAGAGAGAACCCTGAAACTATAGAACTAAGTTCTAGCCTGATTCTAGTCCTGATTATCTCCTTCTATGACTCTGGAGCTCCATTCCTCAATCATATAAAGTTAAAGTTAGATAAGATGTTTTCTAATATCACTTTCGACTCAATTATATTTAAATTATATAATGCTGGTTACCTCTTACTGTCTCTTACCTCTTCACTAACATAAAAGTGGTCAGATGTCAACTGAATAAGTGAAGCCCCTTGTATGTAGTCTCTACATCATGGGTTCTTAACCTGGGGTCAATGAACTTGCTTGTTTTCAATAACTATATTTCATTATAATCCATTTCTTTTGAAACTCTTTGTATTTTACTTTATGCATTAAAACATATGTATATGTATACATATATAGGTATACACACAACACATACTCAACTGTATATGCACATTTATACATGTATGTGTAATTTATTTTCAAAAATTCTCTCTCTTTGGAAAAGAATTCTAGGTCAGGCTATGTGGTATAGTAAATAGAGTGCCAGCCATGGAATCAGAAGGACCTGAGTTCAACTCCAGCCTTAAGACATTTACTTGACTATGTGACTCTGAACAAGTCACTTAACACTGTTTGCCTCAGTTTCCTCATTTATAAAATGAGCTGGAGAAGGAAATGACAAACCACTCCAATATCTCTGAGAATAAAACCCCAAATTGGGCAAAAAGAGTCAGACATGACTAATTAATCAAACACTACCAGCTTAGTTCAAGTCAATTAGCTTTTATTAAATGCCTAATATGTGTCAAGCCCTATGCTAAGTGGTAATGATACTAAGAAAGGTGAAAATATAACCTGTCCTCAAGGAGTTGCTAATCTAAAGGAAGAGGACAAGCAAACAGTTATGTACAAAGAGGAAATATACTAGATAAATTGAAAAAAAAATCTCAGAAGGAAAGCCCTAGCATTAAGGATGACCAGTAAAGGCTTCTTGCAGAAGGGGAGATTGTTTAGCAGAGCTCAGTAATATGATGATATACTTTAAAGTCATAAGCCAGATACTCCTCTAAAGTTTCAACACATTAGCTTCTCTAGATCTCAGTGTCCTTTTCTGCAAAATGAAGGGCAAGATTAGCTAGTCTCCAAGGTCCCTTCCAGCACTAAAGATTTTCTAAGTTTCATTCTCCATTCCTTTAATTATTCAGTATGCTCTACAGAATTTTTTAATACCTCTGGGTTATTCCAGATATTATACTTCTTTCTTAGCCAAAGGGTTGTTGTTGTTGTTGACCACCATTACAGACTTTTTATTGAGAGCCCATAAGCACATACTTCTTAGTGCATTCATCACTTTACAGAAAGAAAAGAAACAGTTCTTACCCTCTGGGAACAATAGTGCAAAACTGTATTAGGCCCAATCATCCTGTCTTTGCCAATTGGATTGTGTTTGACAATCCCTGTGTATGAGACATCTAATCTACTTTCTGTCCTTCATTGTTTTCATCTGCATTTTTCCTAACAGAAAGGAGAACCTGACCGCTGCTATGTGCTGTCCCTGGAGACTCCAGAGCAGCTGACCTTTGAGATCCCTCTCAATGATTCAGGATCTGCCGGCCTTGGAGTAAGCTTAAAAGGGAACAAATCCCGAGAGACAGGAGCTGACTTGGGGATTTTTATCAAGTCTATAATCCATGGAGGTGCTGCTTTTAAGGTAGGTAAGGATGTTGCTGGCTCTGAAGTGCATAAGTTTGTAGTCATTTAAGCTAAAGCTTCTTAAACAACTGTGAATCAGAATCCCATAGGGGATCTTGTAACCTGAATGTGTGAGTCACAAAATTTTAATTTATTATCAGTAAACATTTGATGGGTATACCTATTTTATATTCCTATATGCCTGAGATTGCATAACAATTTCTCAGGCTGAAAGGGTTCATGAGTGGAAAAAGTTTAAGAAGCCCTGGTTTAGGATAATACACTATGACCAAGTAGGATTTATACCAGGAATGCATGGCTGGTTCAATATTAGGAAAACTATTAACATAATTGACTATATCAACAACCAACCAAACAAAAACCATATGATCATCTCAATAGATGCAGAAAAAGCATTCGATAAAATCCAACAGCCATTCCTAATAAAAACACTTGAGAGCATAGGAATAAAAGGACTTTTCCTTAAAATAGTTAGGAGCATATATTTTAAACCTTCAGTAAGCATCATATGCAATGGGGAAAAACTGGAACTTTTCCCAGTAAGATCTGGAGTGAAGCAAGGTTGCCCACTATCACCATTATTATTCAATATTGTATTAGAAACACTAGCCTCGGCAATAAGAGTCAAGAAAGATATTAAAGGAATTAGAGTAGGCAATGAGGAAACCAAATTATCACTCTTTGCAGATGATATGATGGTATACCTAGAAAACCCCAGAGATTCTACTAAAAAGCTACTAGAAATAATTCATAATTTTAGCAAAGTAGCAGGATACAAAATAAATCCCCATAAATCCTCAGCATTCTTATACACCACCAACAAAATCCAAGAGCAAGAGATACAAAGAGAAATTCCATTCAAAATAACTGTTGATAGCATAAAATATTTGGGAATCTACCTACCAAAGGAAAGTCAGGAATTATATGAGCAAAATTACAAAAAAGTTTTCACACAAATAAAGTCAGACTTAAATAACTGGAAAAATATTAAGTGCTCTTGGATAGGCCGAGCGAATATAATAAAGATGACAATACTCCCTAAACTAATCTATTTATTTAGTGCTATACCAATCAGACTTCCAGGAAAATATTTTAATGACTTAGAAAAAATAACAAAATTCATATGGAACAATAAAAAGTCGAGAATATCAAGGGAATTAATGAAAAAAAATCAAATGAAGGTGGTCTAGCTGTACCTGATCTAAAATTATATTATAAAGCAACAGTCACCAAAACCATTTGGTATTGGCTTAGAAATAGATTAGTTGATCAGTGGAAAAGGTTAGGTTCACAAGACAGAATAGTCAACTATAGCAATCTAGTGTTTGACAAACCCAAAGATTCTAAATTTTGGGATAAGATTTCATTATTTGATAAAAACTGCTGGGATAACTGGAAATTAGTATGGCAGAAATTAGGCAAGGACCCACACTTAACACCACATACCAAGATAAGATCAAAATGGGTCCATGACCTAGGCATAAAGAACGAGATTATAAATAAATTAGAGGAACATAGGATAGTTTATCTCTCAGACTTGTGGAGGAGAAAGAAATTTGTGACCAAAGATGAACTAGAGACCATTACCAATCACAAAATAGAAAATTTTGATTATATCAAATTAAAAAGCCTTTGTTCAAACAGAACGAATGCAAACAAGATTAGTAGGGAAGCAACAAACTGGGAAAACATCTTTACAATTAAAGGTTCTGATAAAGGCCTCATTTCCAAAATATATAGAGAACTGACTCAAATTTATAAAAAATCAAGCCATTCTCCAATTGATAAATGGTCAAAGGATATGAACAGACAATTTTCAGATGAAGAAATTGAAACTATTACCACTCACATGAAAGAGTGTTCCAAATCACTATTGATCAGAGAAATGCAAATTAAGAGAACTCTGAGATATCACTACACACCTGTCAGATTGGCTAAGATGACAAGAAAAAATAATGATGAATGTTGGAGGGGATGCGGGAAAACAGGGACACTGATGCATTGTTGGTGGAATTGTGAACGAATCCAGCCATTCTGGAGAGCAATCTGGAATTATGCCCAAAAAGTTATCAAACTGTGCATACCCTTTGATCCAGCAGTGTTTCTATTGGGCTTATACCCCAAAGAGATACTAAAAAAGGGAAAGGGACCGGTATGTGCCAAAATGTTTGTAGCAGCCCTGTTTGTAGTGGCTAGAAACTGGAAAATGAATGGATGCCCATCAATTGGAGAATGGCTGGGTAAATTGTGGTATATGAATGTTATGGAATATTATTGCTCTGTAAGGAATGACCAGCAGGATGAATACAGAGAGGCTTGGAGAGACCTACATGGACTGATGCTAAGTGAGATGAGCAGAACCAGGAGATCCATTATACACTTCGACAACGATATTGTATGAGGATGTATTCTGATGGAAGTGGATTTCTCTGACAAAGAGACTTAACTGAGTTTCATTGGATAAATGATGGACAGAAACAGCTACACCCAAAGAAGGAATACTGGGAAATGAATGTGAACTATTTGATTTTTGATTTTCTTCCCAAGTTATTTTTACCTTCTGAATTCAACTCTCCCTGTGCAGTGGGAGAACTGTTCGGTTCTGCAAATATATATTGTATCTAGGATATACTGCTACATATTTAACATATATAGGACTGCTTGCCATCTTGGGGGGGGAGGGGGAGGGAGGGGAAAAAAACGAAACATAAGTGATTGCAAGGGATAATGCTGTGTAAAAATTATCCTGGCATGGATTCTGTCAATACAAAGTTATTATTAAATATTCCAATGAAAATAA
Organism: Antechinus flavipes; assembly: GCF_016432865.1. Classification (NCBI taxonomy): domain Eukaryota; kingdom Metazoa; phylum Chordata; class Mammalia; order Dasyuromorphia; family Dasyuridae; genus Antechinus; species Antechinus flavipes. Next base: position 79,622,098 of record NC_067400.1, on the reverse strand, counting down.
AAAAAAAAAAGAAGCTCTGGTTTAACCTTCTGAGTTTTAGAACAAGACTTAAGACAGTTCTGAGGCTGGTCTGGTATGTTCTCGAGAAAACTAAATGTTTTCTCTGTGTTCTCAGGCTCTTAGACCCCAACATTCCATTATCACAGCAGATGACAATTTTCCACTTCATCTGGAAGATTAAGGCAAATTGATGCTTTCTATTTTATTCTCCTCAAAATTTCTTAATAGCATTACCCCCTGTCCCCTTTGTCCCTCTTTTTTCAAAGGATGAGATAGCCATATTCCTTGCTGAAATATCCTTCACCTATATATAATCTCTGTCCTCTCCTATTTCTTCCAGATACTTCCCTTTGCAATAAGCATACATTTGAAGTCTACCCCCTCTCCACTGACTGCATCCTGAGAGAAACCCATAGTCCCCAGTTCTAAAGAATATTTCCCTGGACACTTCTACCCTATCCTTTTTCTGTCCTATCTCTTCTTCCTTACTGTTAAATTTCTTTTTTTTTTTAAGTTATCTACAGCTGGTGTCTTCATTTCTTCATGAACATCCTACTGTCTTCAGTCTTCCACTAATATCCAGAAACTGCTGTCTCCAATGTCATTGATGACCTTCTATTCACCAAATCCACTGGCCATGTTTTCAGGCCCACTTTTTGACGTCTTTGTAACATTTGATTCTATTGGGCACTCCTTCCTACTCCAACATTCTTTGGTCTTTTGGTTGCCCAAACACCATATTTTGATTGACCCTCATCTTATCTATTACTCACCATTCTCTTTTAATTTTGCCAATTCTTCATCCTCTTCTTATTCTGTTAAGGCAGGAACATTTTGTGTCAGGGATTCCCTTTCTACCTCAGTAAAATCTAGGTATCCTTTCTCAGAATATTTTAAAAAACAAATATATACAAAAGATTACACTGAATTTTTTAAGATTTAAAAATTTTAAGTGTAAATTTTAATATTTAAAAAAATTTTAAGTGCAAGGAAGGATACCAGATTTAAAAGCACTACCTTAAGATAAATATTAGGTTTTTATCCTTGGCTTTTTTTTTTTTGTAAAGGAGCTGGACTAAATAACCTATAATCTAGAAACTATATAAACAAAATTGTTTTAAAAAAACATTTTATGAAATAGAATTCGATTTAAATAATTGAGGAAATATCAGTTGTTCATGGGTAGGTAAGACCAATAGGATAAAAATGACAATTCCTTCCCTTAACTTTCTTAACAGTCTCATATATTCCTAGAACTTTCTCTTCTATACATACCTTTGAACTTTTACTATCAAATTCTAATCTGTAGGAACTTCCCCACCCATATGTCTTCTTGGCACCTTCAAAGCTTTACCTTTCCTCCTGAACCTGATCCTCCTGAGTTTCCTATTCCTACTGCTATATTGCCATGCACAGAAAGCTTGCTATTATCTTGGATTCTTCTCTCTTCTTAAACTTATCATAGTATCTTAAAAAGAACCCTGCATATAAATTCTGGAGGACTGAATCAATTCCTGCCCCTAATAGTAATTCTTTGTCCATGGGCAAGTGTCTTAATAGCTTGGGACATTATTTGTCTAACTTTTAAAATAAGTTGAATTAAATAACCCATAAATTTAAACATATGATCCAAGTCACTTGACCTTTTCAAGACTCAGTTTCCCTAACTGTATAATGGAGATTATATATGTATATTATATATATATATACCATCTACATATAGGGTTATTGTAAGGGAAAACACCTAAAAGTGTTATTAATTATGAATTATTCTTGTTATTATATGTTATATATATTACATACATATATTAAATATAACATAACATAACATGTATATATACATATATATTTATATGTATAATATCTTTATCTTCCTCTCTGTTTTCATTGTCTCCTGCCTATTCATTACTTACCACCCAACCAGAAGATTACTGTAATTTTTTAGTGTGTATTGTAATTCCTTCACTCCCTTCCCTTCTAATTCCATGTGGGGACTAATCTTTATGCACAGGAAATCTGCTTAGGTTACTCATTTTTTCATAAATCATAAGCAACTCCTTATTACTTATGGTATTAACTTTTCAATGACAAGGTCACCACCTTATTTCTCCAAACTTACCTCATAACATTCTCATCTGTGCAAACTGAAGTCCTTCCTGTTTCCTGAACATTCCCCTAGCTGAACTGCTTCTAAGTATCTCTGCTTATATTGTTTCCTTTACCTAAAGTATCCTCCTTCCCTATATCAGCCTATAAAAAAGTGTGTGCTATTATTATTATTTTTTGATTAGTCACTACTCTCATTTCCATTCCAAACCACCTGATCCAATCAATATTTTATTAAGTATTGACTATATTCAAGAATTGAGATACAAAGACAGAACCATATATGTCCTCAAGAAGGTTTACATTCTCCTAATTTGTGACTAAGTATCGCCCAGAATTTGGGTTAGTTTCAGAAGGAAAATACTGAGGAATTCAAAATTAAATTTTAAAAAGAAACAAGCAAGCAAACAAAAAAACACCAAAAAACTCCAAACCCATTTATTATTCTCAGGTGTTTAGAATGTTGTGCCAAATTTAATAAGTTGAAATTAAATAAGGATAAATACAAAGTCTGACAGTAAAAAAAAATGAATTTCACATATACAAGATGCTGAGGAACAATTTAGATAGCAGTTCATCTGAAAAATATTTGAAAACTGGAAGCTTGTTATTAGTCAAAAGTATGATAAAGCTGTCAAGGAACCTAGTAGCATCTTAAATTCACAAATTAACCTATTCAGCTCCAGTTTATCTTCTGACTTCTGATTCTGTGTCACAGTCTAAAGGACATCTGTCGTGTAGAATCTAGGTTTGATGTGAAGGAAAACATTCTAATAGTTGAAACTTTTCCAAAAGAAAATACTCCATTGGGAGGTAGTGGATTCTCACTCATGGAATGTCTTCAAGCAGAGGTTAGGTGATCCCTCATCAAGAACCTTTTAGAAAAGATTCTTGTCCAATTAAAAAGTGGAGTTAGCTAGCCACAGAGATTCTTTCCAATTCAGAGATTTCATGACACTATGTAATTGCCTAGAACAACTTGTAGGTTATGTCTTGTTTTATAATCATATCCTTACAAAATGCTTTTTGTTGATGAACTCTTAGTTACTTTGATGATTCCAGCTGATAATGATATTCATTTTCAATTAATTTTGAGAACTCTACTTAGATGATTTGTTTTTAGTAAAATTGGAAGAAATCATCTTCTTTGAAAATTAAAAAGCAAATTAAAAGCAAACATCTTAGCTGTTTTATATTTAATGGCTATAACTTAAGAAAATATTAGCAATAGGGCATATGTATATTTATATGTGCTTATGCATGTGTTTGCAGATTACTATCATAGGGCTTCAGAATAACAGAGAAGTGATCATGGGTTCTCCAATGCTATTCCAATGGAAGAAAATCTCTAGCAAGTTTTTCTGTGTTGGGAATCTTTGAGTAGGTTCCCAACAACAGAAAGAGTCTCTACTCTCTCTGGATCAATCTAATTATACTAAGGATATAGTCTGACTATTTACTGATGAATTTTTTGCCCCAGTCACCCATCAAAAAAAGAAAAAATACACCCCTGCAATTTAAACTCTACAAACCATTATTTAGCTGAAAATATTTTAAATATAACATCTTTATCCAGTGAGACAATCTTGGTAGTCTTGATATTGATGACCATGAGGAGAGACTAATCTAATAAGGAACTTCTTTCTATCAGTGTAAGTCAACACATTCTTTGCAATTTAGTCTGAAACAGAGGATAAGTAACGAAATTAAAAGAAAGAAATAAGAATAAAATGAACAGATTCTTGTTGAAGAAAAGAGTTAGAATAATTGTCATATACACAAAAACATGTGGTATTTGGCTATTTAATATTTCAGTACTCAAAATGGGCATTTACAAAAAGACTACCATTAAGTAATTGCTATATAAGTATAAAAATCTGTAGTGAAGGATAAAGAGATAGAATAATTTTTAAAAGAACTTTATAATGCTCTCCAAATAAAATCAATGTGTATTTGGACATTGGTAATTACGAAGCAAATGTAATAATAGATGAGAATAGTAAGAAATATAGTGAAAAAATATGGATCAGGATCAAGAGTTTTTATAAAAGACACAGGCATGTTCTTATGAGTATGTAACATGAATACTTTCTTTTGGGAAAAAAATCCAAAGGTTCTGAACATGAGGTGTAGTGAACAACTCTCTCTCTCTCTCTCTCTCTCTCTCTCTCTCTCTCTCTCTCTCTCTCTCTCTCTCTCTCTCTCTCTCTCACACACACACACACACACACACACACACACACACACACACAATGAAAATTGATTATATCTTGACAGACAAGAACAAACTCATTACTAACCTGAGAGTTATTCCTTAATAAACTGTGTACCATCAGACTAATTTCTTAAAGCAAAGATTAGAAATGAGGAGAAAGAATAAAATTTTAAATGAAGTGTATTTTTTAAAAAATCAACCAGACATATATAAATAAATTATTAATGATAGAAAATGATACATAAATTGAAAAAAAGGACATGGGTCCAGACTACAATAAATTCATTAAAAATTTAATCAATATGAGTCATTACCATTACAAAGAAACCAAAAGTTCCCCCCAAAGCCCTTTGTCAACAAACATATTATTTGTCAAGCAGACAAGTGTAGCAGCAAAAGGCAACAGAATGAAATGTAAACTCATTTATAAAATCTTGAAAATAAAGATAATACAATATTGTAAGCATCATTACCTCAAAAAAAGTGGAAGTTAGAACTAATTTATAGAAATTTTGGTCAGAGACCTAACTAAATAAAGTCACGCATGAATATTTAGGTATAAACATAGAAGAGTTAGGCACAAAGAGAAAAAGAAAAGAAAAGATCTGCAAATAAATTTTATAATAAACATTTTTTATCTTCTAACATCGAGTCCACCACATTTGGATTTTACGATTAGAGTGCTTATAAGGAAAAAGAAATGGATATATAAAAAGGGATGATAGTGTTAGAAGAAGCAGACCAAATATAAATAGAAAATATATGTGCTGGAAATGACACACTTGAGAGAGCATTGAAGGATCAATTCACAAGGTATCTGGAGGAGAAAATATAAAAATGTATGAAAAAATATTGGAGTTTATTAGTAAATAAAAGATAAGCCAATCAACTACTACCAGTATATACCTATTTTTTCCATCTCTGTAAAATTTCTTGATGATCACCTAATCTTGCATTGAGAAGGGCAACTTTGCAGTATAATAAATGGAACATCAGTTCTAAAATCAGGAAGACCTGAGTTCAATTCTGGCTTCAGATACTGTTTGACCCTGGGCAAATCACTTAACCCTGTTTGTCTCAGTTTCTTCCTTTGTAAAATGAGCTGGGAAAGAAAATGGCAAACCATTTCAGTATCTGTCCAAAAAAGAAAAAATTCCAAATGGGGTCCCAAAAAGTCAGGCACAACCAAAATGATTGAACATCAATAACAAATTTTTGATGAAAATATTAGAAAGGAATAGGGAGGCTTTCACAAACAGTAGTCTGCTGAAATGTAATCTATTTTATTAAAGAATATAGCATGATTTCTGTATTAAAGAATACAGTATTACACTGATTATTGTGTGTTGATTTTTTAAGTTTTTGATTTTATAGGGCAGAATGTCACCTTTAAGGCTATCTTCCAAAGAGGTCTCTCTTCTATACACTAAAATTATTCGATTGTTTTAAAATATATTAGAGAAATGTTATTTGTCTTGTATTTTATAAAGGATCCCCAAAAAAGGGACTCTGCCTCATTTAAATCCTCTTCATATATGAGGCAGAGCTGCACAAAGTCATTAGCTTTATTCCCTCTTCCAGTCACTGACACCCATTGACAGGACAGAAGTCATAATTGACTAGTAATAGCCTGGTATATAGTGGATGACATTGGCATCTTTGATGTCTAACAGCCCTAAGCACTCTACAGCACCTGTGTCAGCTGCCTTTATAATCAATAGCACAGATTCTTCTCATCTGCCCATTCCACTAGGGGAAATCTTCACAGGATTGGAGTTTCATCTCCCTAACTCACTGGTTACTTTTAACCTGGTATAGTCCACAATGTGGCCATTGTGTGTGCTACAGCTTCTTGGAGGCACATGTGCAAATTGAGTATCACGTAGACACCAAAGGTACATGAGTCTCCCTGAAAAAGGCTTGGCAAAGATCTCATAAATGAGGTGCTAGTTTTCCTTGAATACCCATATATCATCTGATTCATCAGCCTTCTGATCTTTAAGGTGAGGCATCAAACAGGAAGGTGTGGTTAACAAAGATATTTGCTACCTTCAAACAGGAAAATGTTGACAGGCAGAAGGCCAGATTGAAGATGCATTCCTTGTAAGGATAGGGAAATTTTCTAGAGTTTTTGTTTGTGGAGAATAGTTGATTCATTACATCAAGCCTGGAAACATTACAGATCTTTTTAGATGTAACCAGAGAATTTGCCTCAACCATGCACACAAGAAAAAACAAGTGGATGGAAAATGCCTGTTTTCTAGAATGTCATGAAATTAACTAGTCCTTTATAGAATTTGTCTGTCCCTCTCTAAGAAAGGTGATACAATTGAATTCAGAAATAAACTGGAAAATAGTAGATGATCTTTCTTTTTAGAAAGTTCCAAAGCTCCTTTAATGATCTCCAGTTTCTTCCCAAAAACCAAGGCCCCCAGTAAGACCATGAATACCCCTTGAACTTATATCCTTGGCAACATAGGGAGATCCAGTCTTTTTAAAGAAATAAAAAGATCCATATTTTAAATTCTAATATTCTTTTGATAAGTTTGACTTTAAGTCATGGTCTCTGAAAAAATTTGTAAATAATTATCACTTAGAAAGGGACACATGGTAGTTGTAAGTAGACTACAACATAAAACAAATTGGGAATTCTAAAAAAAACAGAGAAAAGGATGACACCATGGAAATGTTTGATTAAAAAATAAGGGACCACGTATCAAGAGCAAGATATAATTAGTGCATAGCCCGTTTGATCCATTGGTTTCCTTGAATTATAACAAGGTGAAGAGGGCCCTTATGTTGCATAACCCCTCTCTGGTGTATTTAAGGGATAACATGGACAAGAGTTACACAAAATAGACTGGAATGGGTTAGTTTAATCTTCCCTGTTTAAGAGAATGTTTACATTGATGAGATCAAATCAATCTGAGCTTTTAGCAGGTTGAGTGAGTGTGTGTGCGTGTGTGTGTGTGCGTGTGTGTGTGCACTTGCATACATGAAGGAGGGATGGGAGAAAGAAATGAAAGAGAGACAGAAATACAAAGGGAAGAGAAGAATGGAAAGAGAAAGACAAAGAATGAAGGGGATGAGAGATATTAAGTGAGAGAGGGAGGAAGGGAAGGAGGCAGGTAGTAGGGAGGAAGAGCGGGAGGGAGAAGCAGATAGACAAAGACAGAGGGACAGAGAGAGACAGAGAGACAGACACCATCACCACCCACAAAGTGAAAGAGGCAGAGACAGAGACACACACCCACAGAAAGAGAAAGAGAGAGACAGGGACAGACAGAGAATATACATCACTGTTTTACCTCAGCAGTTTTTCAGTTTTGTTTCTTGTAGAAAGATTTCACATTCCTTTTAGGTAAATTTCTTTCCTGACACTGGTCTGCTGAGTCAGACAATTCACTCCATTAAAAACTACTGGGCAGCATATTTATAGCTAATCTTCAATGGTGCACGGCATCAATCATGAACTCAGCCTTGTTAGTGGATGTTAGCATCAACTTGTCCTATTTCCTTTTTTTTTTTTTTTTTTTTTGAGTTTAAGTTGGTGGCAGATTCAACTTTCTCTCTCAGACAATGCAATCTGATTGACTGGGGAAAAAAAAATCTCTGCCCTTCCCACCCCTCCTTCTTCTGTTTTTCCAATCATCTGCTATTCCCCATAAAATTGCCACCTGCTTTATGATTCAGGATTATGTGTTACAAAAATTGTTTTGAGACTTTGTTCCTAGTGATGTTTTCAAGATACAAATGTAACAGACTGCAGCCTCCCTCAGGGCCAGGGGAAGCTAAGCAGCGGGAACATCAGCCTTAAGTTTTTATCAGAAATCAACAAGATGATCTTTTGGTGCCAGCACTGTCTTTTTCTCTTGGCCCTTCCTATCACTAATTAGTTCTCAAGGTGCTTTCCCCTTTAGGGAAAGTGGATTTGGAAGACTAACCCACTCTGAGAAAGTATGACCAAATTCTTCCTGTGGCTGCTCAGTATTATTTCCCCCGTTGGGCTTCAATTCTTGTAAACAAAGATAGGCTGCTTCTCGCCTGGTGTAAAACCCCTAGATAACAGCTACTGTAATTGAGAACCCCTTCTCCCCCTTAACCTCTTCGGCTACTGTCTATGTATATAGAATCTCTTTGGGGTGCATCTATTTGTTGTTTTTCTAACTTAATCTTCAGATCAAAATTAGGATATTACTCTAATCAGTGAACCCTAACTCTGTTCTGCCATACATCAGGATACAGTGTTCAGCTACACTTTTCCCTTGGTGATCTTATCCATTCCCATGGTTTTAATTATCACCTCTTTGTACAGGACTCCCAAATCTCTCTATCCAGTCCCTATTGCTCCCTAGGGCTCTATTCCTGTATTTCTAGCTCAAACTCAACAACTGAATTCATTTGTCATCTTCCCCTTTACAACATTCTGCATCATTTCCCTTTTTGTTGTTGATGATACCATCATGCTCTTGGTTAACTAGGCTGATCACCTCAGAATCACCTAGTCCCCTCTATCACCTTTCAAGTTACTCTTGTGAATTCCACCTCTGAAGTATCCCATTGTTCCGTTGCTTTCCTACTATAAATATCCTCATTCAGGCCTTCACCACTGTTTTTTGTCCCTAAACAATTGCAATAGCCTTCTAACCAGAATCACCGCCTCCAGTCTCTTTCCTTCTCTGAGCTATCATTCCACTAAACTGTCTGAATGATAGCTATTTCTTGAGTGCCTTCCTGTTTAGCTACTTCTCCTTGAGTGCCTTTCTGTTTCCTTTCTTATAAAATAAAAACTATTTGTTCACATTCAAGCCCTATCCTTTCTAGCCTGACTTCAGACAATTTTCCATTACTTATATGCTTCTCAAACTATCCTGTTCTTCATCCCCTATTTTTAAACTCCCCTCTCCCATACCTACTTCCTTCATTTCGTTATTCTCCTCTCTGTACTCTGAACTGCAGCAGATTTTGGCAGCTCTCTCCCCCATGTATAAGCGTTAGATCTCAGTTTCCCTCTTCCTTTGCTCAGATTCTCCTTTTATGTGGAATGCTCTCATTCCTTATCTTCCTGCATAGACTTTTAAAGTCTATCTTTTAAAGACTAGCCAAAATGCCACCCCTTTGAAGATCCCATCTCTGATGACCCCCATTGGTTAGGCTCTTTCCCATGGACCTTGACTTAAAACTTTTGAATGGATCTATCATGTAATATTATGGCTATTGATTCCCATACTAAACTGTCAGCTTCTTAAGGACAAGAAATGTGTCCTATTTAAATTTTTTAGATCTCTCATAGGGTGTGACGCTATTCTCTTCACATAGTAAGCACCTAATAAAATATTTTTTAATTGAAAGACCATGGAATATATGCTCAAATAAGAGGTTTGAAATCTAAATGCTACTTTTCAACCATATCACTATGACCAAATCATTTACTTCAGTGATTCACCTCACTCAGTGGTAGATGAGGAAACTTCAGTTTCTTCATCTGTAAAGTATGATTGTACTAAATGACCTCAAAAGTCTTTTCCAGCTCTTTATGATCTTATGATCCTATGATTGAGTGATTGATCTTGTTCCTCAAGTATGGAGTAGATTTTGCCCTCTTAAATTTCTACTGTTAAAATATATTCTTTATTTCAAGGACTCCTCAAGTTCCCATTGCATGAAACCTTTCCTAAGTCCCTAGTTGAATATAATTGCTTCATTCTCTCCCTTCTTCCTTCTTTGGATTATTCATTTTGGATATTTTATAAGTTTTATCTTCTACCACTCGCCCCATTATGTTGTAAACTTATTAAAGATAGACATTATCTTATCTTTATCTGCCTATTTTCTTATAAAATGCATTGTTCATAATATACGCTTTTATAAACTTTAAAAAATTTTAATTTAATCTCTTCAAGGCCATCTAAACAATTTTGATTTCCTCTTACAGTCTCACTTAAATGCTTAAAAATTCCCTCAATATTCAGATAAAATATATGTCTAGGAAATAAAACCTAGATTATGTTCCTTTCTAGTGACAGTTCAGCATAATAAAAAAGAAATAGTAGACACAGGACTGGAAGATCTAGATTCAATCCTTACTGAAATGCTTAGTTCCATGACCCTAAGCTCTTAATTTCTCTGAGTCTATTTCAGTATCTTTAAAATGGGAATAATAATATTTATATGACCTATTTCAAAGCATTGGTTTAAGAAAGAAGGTTTTGCTAAAATCTTGTATTATAAGAACTATAAAAATTATGTAAATAAGGGCCTAAATGTAAAAGAAAAAAAATAAAAGTTACTGATTTATATTAGTGTTATTATTATAGATCTACAAATCAACCAGGCTGTTTTGGGATTTGAAACTCCATATTATTAGCTATCTTTCAAAACATCATATTCAGCTTTGTCTCCCAAAGTACAGTCAGCATGTGATTAATGACCCTAACATTTTCCTGTGGAGTGATTTGGTTTTTACTCATGCTTGCAACATTGGTACTAATATCCTTGAACACTAGCTAGCTTTGTCAAATTGTAGCTGTAGTTTTTATTTTTTGTTGTTCTCACTGGTTCTGGGCATTTAAGTATATCATAGTTGTTTCCAGAACCAAAATGTTGTGGATTTAAGCATTTGTATTGCTTTTTGGTGAATTGGGAATATCTTGTAGAACTGTGACTGGAATGAAATTGTGAGTTTCATAACCCTTTGGGCATGAGGATGATTTCACGATATTTCACTTTTGTGATTGGAATTGAAAACTAATATGGTCTTTTTTGCTGTTTTTGAAAACCAGCTGCCCTTCCCCAAAGTCTTTGAAAACAAAGATTGTTTTCAGAGAAGCCAAATTGTTAGACTTGATGGCCAGCTTGAAGCCATCAGATCTTCTGTTACATATTTTCAGAACACATTCTAAATTCTGAGATTGTACTGAGCTAAATGCAGACCTAGGGGTTAAATATTAAATTATAAAAACCATAGCATTAAATTTTCCAAATGTGTTCAATGGATAGCAAAAGATGGAGAACTTCCATTTCTAGAAGAAAGATGCTAAAATATATAGTTGCATAGACTTCAGTAGACAATAAATACCCATTTGATTTTATTAGAATTCTCCAGAATGCATCTTAATAGACGTTATCAACAGAGAACAATAAAAATCTTAATTATTACAGTATGAAAATTTGTATATAATGACTTTAAGAATGAAGATATCTTATTGAAAATTTGTGAAATTAAGACAAAATTCCAATGGAAATACACTGCTTACCAGAACAACGTGGTCATCTATTATTGAGCTCAGAAACAACCGTATATTGCACCTAAAAGATGAATAGAATAGCATGGCTATATGGCCTCTGGGTCCAGGCTTCAGAGGATCATAGTAACATGGTGGGGTCACGTTAGGTCAAGGGTCTGGACTTTAGGTTTATAGGCTGAAGAACTAGGTTTTATCAGTTCATCCAGAGGTGAAAAGGCTCTGGGGAGCTGAATCAATCAAACAAAAGGCCAAAACCACTGATATGGAAATTAGAATATCAATTTATTAATTCATGGAGGCCAATATACCTAGAAAAATATTTGGTATTGGTAATTCCCAACCTTCTGGTGGAAAAATATATTGAAGAAGCCAAATTATAAATTTATAACATGAAATATTTTTTAACTAGCCTTGGAATAGTGGCTAGTCATACTTTATTTTTTTAGTCAGAATATCTACTTGGGAAACAAAATTAATAATAGTAGTTTTTGGTGAGATAAGGAGGAGAATAAAAAGAAGTGAATTTAAAAAAAAAATATTTTTACATCATTACAATTTCTTCTGATAATTTTTTATCCCTTATTTTGCCAGGGAACCACCCCGTATGAAAATATTTTTTAAAAAGAAAAAAATTGTCAAAACTGATCAATACATCAAAAAGTTTAATAATAATGTGCAGTGTTCCACAGTCATGGATTGCAAATCTCTGTAGAGGAATAGGATAGGATGAAGCAGATTAATTAATTAATTAAGACCTATTGGCAAGATACAGCAAAGAAACACATAGTGTCTCTCTTTCATTCCCCATATATATAAACCAAGATGTGTTGATAGGACAAGAATACAAAAAGGAGTTAGGAGAGGATTTCTCAGGCCAGTCTTTAAGGGTAATAAAAGGACACAAATAGGCTCATAAAATAGGACAGTATAAGAGCACAAAGCTGCTAAGTTCTTTCAATTGGGTCAAGTTCTTTAACTTCTCAGGGCCTTGATTTCTACATCTGTAAAATGATTTGGATTTTTTTTTTGGAGGCGGGGGAAAGAAATTGGAGTTAAGTGACTTACCCAGGATGACACAGCTATTAAGTATCTGAGGTTGAATTTGAACTGAGGTCTTTGTGACTCCAGGGCCAGTGGTCTGTCTACTGTTGTATGCCTCTCACTTTTCTTTTAGGACTCAGTGACTCCAGCTTTAATTCTGTGATCCTGTAATTGGTTGATTTGAGAACCCATCTTTCTATAATGTTTGAGAGTCCCTTATCCATTCCTGTGAATCAGTATCTTCCCTGTAGAATGAAGATCACATGGGTTTGGATTTCAAGAAGTCTTAGCCTAGTGTTCCTCCGATGAATAGAGTTCTTAGACTCTGCAAATCATTTTTCTTTGTCTTCTTCTGGAGGGGACTTAAATGTTGACCTCAGTTCCTTTGAACAATTTTAACAAGCATTTCTTTAGTACATGATTCATGTGAGACCAGGAGCTGGGGATACCGGATAAATACAAAATTGTCTGATCCTATGTGGAGCTTATCCTGTATTGAATTAGTTGCCTCAAGAGTGGAAGTGCCATTGATGATACTGACTACAGACTTGACTGTATTTGACCTTTGGTCTAAGAAAGCAATTCTGGAATACTCCCTATGGTACATTACCTAGAATGGACTTTGTAAAATGCCCTCAAATATATTAATGTCTTTTGTATTTTATTTACTCAAGCAAGTAAAACACTATTGTTAGCTGGTCAGAGCATATTCTTTGGGATACTGACTAAAAATTTAACATTCTTTGCCTTTCTTTTTTTTCCCCTTTTTTTCTTTTATCAAACTTTTTTTTCTTCCTCTTACCTTCCCCACTAAGAAGGAAGGAAGGAAGGAAAGTCAGAAAGAAGAAATGAAGGAAGGAGGAAGGAAGCTTGTTACCATATAAGCACAGTGTAGCAAAACAAATTTTCACATAGGTCAAGTCTAAAAAAGTGTTTTTTATTCATCAAATTAGCCCATCATCTCTCTGTCATCAGAAAGATAGTGTGTTTATCTTTATCACTTTTCTTGAATTATGTTTGCTTGGTTGTTCTTAGAGCTTAAGTATTTCAGAATTGTTTGATTTTCGCAATTTTGATGATGTAGCATGAATTGTTCTGGTTCTTCTCATTCCACTCTGCAACAAATCATAAAAGTCTTCCACATTCTCTCTCTGAAATCTTTTTTTCATTTCTTATAGTATTTCATTGCATTAATATGGCATAATTTGTTCAGTTTTTCTCAATTGATGGACACTTTTTAAAAATTTCCACGTCTTTGTGACTTCAACAAGAACCACTGTGGGGGGATGGGAAAGTTGGGGCTGGGGGAGGAAGGGGCTGAGTAATGTGTATTTACATATTGGGCTTCTTTTTATTAATCTCTTTGAAGTATAAGCCTATCAGTGATATTGTTGAGTCACTACTTTAATGAGACATAATTCCAAATTGCTTTCTAGAATGATTGAACCTATTCCCATCTCTCCCAATTTGTTATTTTCTTTCTTATCAGCTTTGGCAATCTGATGGGTGTGGTGGCAAACCATAGAGTTACTTTAATTTGCATTTCTCTCATTATTTGTGATTTGGAACATTTTTTTTTCTTGTGGCTTTTTAGATAACTTGGTTTTCTTCCCTTGAGAATTCCCTCTTTTAATATACTTAGACCATTTATCAATTAGGGAATGGAATGACACTAATTCTTACAAATTTAAATCACTTCTTTATATATCTTGAAAATAAGACTATTATAAGAGAAACTTGCTTTATATACTCCCCTTCCCCCAGTTTTGCTGTCCTCTTCTGAATTTGTACAAAATTAAAAAAAAAAAAAAAACTTCTGTAATTCAAGTCATCCATTTAGTCTTCTGTGAATACAAATAAAAAAAAAATTTAGAGAACTACAGACCTAAAACTAAATCAAACTGGAAAAATATCAATTGTTTATGAGTAGAGCAATTCAGTAAGATTAAAAACTTAAGTACTGCCTAAATTAATTTATTTATTCAGTGCCATACTAGTCAATTTACCAAAAATCATTTTCCAGATTTAGAAAAACATTAACAAAAATCAATATAGAAGTTTTATTTTTTAATGATCAATAATCTCAAGTGAAATAAAGAAAAAAGTGGGAAGGAGTCTATATGTGAGGTAATTCTCAAAATAATTCTGAACTAATTTAAAAGAATAGAACTATCAGTGGAACAAATAGGTACACAACATACAAAAATAGATGAACCTGATAGCTTAGTGTTAAAAAAAAAAAAAAGTGGATTCACTTTTAACAAAAAAAAAAAAAAAAGTTGGAAAACTGGACAGCAGGATGGCAGAGATTAGACTTAGACCAATGCTTTGTGCTTAATATCAAAATTAGATCCAGTTTGACTTTTCTCAGTAATGAAATGATTCAAGGTAATTCCAAAAGATTTGGGATGGAAAATACCAAGATAGAAAAATATGAAGACTGAATGTGGATCAAAGAAAGCATAGTATTTTTTTTTTTTTACATTTTTTGCTTGTTTGTTTTCCTTTTTGTGTTTTTTTTTTCCTTTTTTGGTCTGATTTCTCTTACACAACATGGCAGATACAAAAATAATTTAAAAGGATAATGCATATTTAAGCAAGATTGATTACTGTCTTGGGGAAGAGACAGGTAAAAAGAGGGAGAGAGAAAAATTTGGAACACAGAGCTTTACAAAAAAATGAATGTAGAAAACCATCTTTACATGTATTTGGAAAAAATAAAATGCTATTGAGTGAGGAAAAGCTCCAAATGGATATATGCCCTAGGTATAAAACATCCTAAACAAATTTGAGGAATGATGAAGAAATTTTATGGGAAAAGATTTCATGATTAAACAAAGGATACAGTAGTTCACAGCAAATAAAATGGCCTCTTCCCCTCCCCCCCCCAGATTCTATAGAAACTACCATGTGCTAAGAAAACATTCTGTTAAAAAAATGCTAAAATACAATTGACTAGTTTATGCTTTTCCTTAAAGAAAATTATATTCAAGACATGCTTTTCTAAGGATATCCTAGGAGACTTTTTGGACTTAGTATTTGAATTTTAAAAAGTAGTCTTCTTAACTCCTAGGTAACAGATTATTACACCCCAAAGTCAGCCAGTCCATAAGCATTTATTATTTGCCTGGCACTATGCTAAAAGCTGGGCATATGAGGAGAGGGAAAACAAAATTAAGTGAAAAAAAATTAGTCTTTGAACTGAAGGAGCTCTTATTCTAAGGGTGGGGAGGCAATGTGTTAACTGTACATATTTACAAAATTATATACATTGTAAATGGGATTTCATAGCAACAAAGTAACATTCCTTCTCCTTATAATATGATTATTTAACATCAAACTTTTTTTATCTTAGTTACACCTTAGATAAGTGTAATCCCTCTGAAGAGTTTGCAGGAGATACTCTAATTGCATCAACAACCCATTAACACCTATATACAAGGGAGAAAAAGTTAGAACTGAGGTCAGTGTTTTTGTATTCAAGCACTGCTCTACTGTGTAATCTTGGCTTAGTCACTTCTGCCTAACACCTCTGTTTATTCATCTGTAAAAATAAGAGGGTATCCGTTCTACTTCTGTGATCCTGTGGTCATAACTGAATGCTGCTTACTTCTCTGTCTGGCTATCCTAATTCATATGAATATAATACTTAACATCTATTTCAGAGGATGATAAACATTTTGTATTTCTACTTGAGGGGGATGCCATATGTATTAAAGAGACCTTTCTCCATCCCCTACAACCCCCCTCAAAATTATCAGTTACTTCTGTGATTTATAAATATTCCTTAATGGTCATAGAATTAACTGAAAGATTTTAAATTCCATCCCAATCCTTGCATGTACACCAAATTTGAAAAACATGAATGGTATGATTTGATTCCTAAGTTAAGTACAAGTTTGTGGTAAATGACCTGAAAGATGCAGAGTGTCAGTGTCTACAATATTTAGGAGCACGTTGACAAAAGAACATTAACCTTTATCAAGCAGTGCTAATGTTAAACTGATGTTACCGAAATTTAGATTCTTGGCATGTGCAATTTGAAATGATTTTGTGTATCCCTAGAAAGGCAGGGAGCAAGGGAGCTGATCCAGGACCTCCTGATCCATCAGTATGCAGCTCATTTAACTGCATGCAAATTGTTTAACTGTAGTACAGGCAGAGTTCCCAGACTTAAGTCATTTCCATTTCTTTCACTGCCGGTATCTATAAATCATCTGACAGATCTATAGTAAATGAAAGTAAAGAAAGACAAAAGGAGCAATTTTTTAAGCAATATTTAAGTTAAATGTATTCCCCCCATTGATTTCCTCCTTTAGAGTTGATATTCTATTCTCAACTGTATCATTTCCCTAAATAATTTGGCCTTTGGGGCTTGAAATATATTGATAGAATCTAGAAATGTTGATCCAAGAGAACTTGAAGAGATTGACTACACAGGTAAAATGGATATTAAGGAAACTTTGAGGCTAAAAAGAAAATAGTCTTTTTTAATGTCATTGCCAAATGACTTCATATAAATTAGCATTTTGCTTTTCTCTAGATCCGTGATTATAACTGGGTAGGACACTTTCCAGGGTGGACATTGATGTAGATCAGAAATTCATAGTCTTAGAGAGTTGCACAAGCCACTAAGAGGTGTGCCTTGGATGCCACAGGCAACATGGAATAGAGACTGAATATTTTTCTTCACTTTTTTTTGTCTGATTCATATTGGCTCTCTCTTCACAACACTCTGCAGCCTCTACTTTGATAATATACATCATTTTTATTGTTGTTTAAGGCAGAAAACTTTGACTAGCGTTAAAATTCTCTCATGGAATCCCTTCTCTGTCATGTGGAAGAAGGCCAGAACTCCTCAGAATAAAGTTCTAATCATGCTTCTTTATTCAGTACAAAACCTAAAAGACAATAAGAAACTAACTAATCTCTCTCAGATTAAGTCTGTGAGAACTGTTACCTTGTAACTTGGTCCTTAAACTATCTTTATTCTACATTCTTCCTTGCCCCGCCTCATGAACAAATACAAATCAACCATTTAAAAGTCGTGCTCCAGTTTGCCAAAGACAGAAGAGAGGAAGTGTTTTGTGAACAAAGAAAAAAATAGGAACTGAGCCTATATTCTATAGTTGTGCAGAATAAGAACCTTCTCTTTTAAAATAAGTTATTAATAAAAAGCAAACATGCATGTAAAGTGATTTTCAAACTGCTTATGTAAGTGTGAATTATATTTTTTATCAACTAAAATATGTGAAAAGTATTCAGCAGTTTTTTCAGTTTTTTTTTTTTTTACCAACTGGTGTGTCTGTCTCTCTCTCTCTCTCTCTCTCTCTCTCTCTCTCTCTCTCTCTTTCTCTCTCTTTCTCTCTCTTTTTCTCTTTTTCTCTATCTCCCTCCCTTCCTCCCTCACATATACACAAATACTTTTCATCTATGTTTATTTGTGAAATTAGGTATCTATTAATTGATATATATAACCTAAGATCAGTCCATTAGAACACATTTATTAAGCACCTACTGTGTGCTTGATCAACAGATACAAAGGCAAACATGAAACAGCCATTGCCTTCAAGGTACTTGTATCAGGGGAGACAACACACAGGTTATAAATTTATATAAAGTTTCTATGCAAAATAAATCTCAAATAAGTTGGGAATATGAGAAGAATAGACACTGCAATACCTGCTGTGGGTTTATGATAGGATTCCTCTTGTAGAAGGTAGCATTTGAGCTGAATTTTGAAGGAAACTAGAGGATCTAAGGTGGTGCCATAGTACCCAGAGTGCTGTGCCTAGAGTCAGGAAACCTTCTCCTCACGAGTTTAAATCGAGCTTTAAACACTTAGTAGGTATGCCGCCCTGCTTAAATCACTTAATTCCATTTGCTTCCGTTTCCTCATCCATATAACACAAGGGAGAAGGAAATGATAAACCCCTTCAGTATTTTTGCCAAGAAAAACCAAATGGGGTCATAGTAAGTTGGACATGACTGGGAAAAAAAAAAAAAACTCAATAAAGGAGATCTAAGAAGCAGAAGTGGCAAGAGAGTACATTCCAGAAAGGAAAAAAAAAAAAAAAAGCCTGTAAAAGGGCATTTATAGATGGTTTTTAGAATAGCATGTATGAACACAATTGGGCCTATTTATCTGGATTAAATTGTGCATGAAGGTAAGTAATATATCAGCTAGGAGCCAAAGGAGTTTATAGTTGATCCTCAAAGGTAATAAGGATCCTAGTTTATTGAGAAGTGGTTTGCCTTGATCAAACTTGTACATTGAAAGTATCAGTTTGGCAATTTTATGGAGGATGGATTAGAGAAGAAGAGAAGATTCAATTAGGGAGATCAATTAGGGAGTTATTGTTATAAACCAGGTAAGAAGCAATGCAGGCCAGAGTTAAGGTGGTGACTGTGTTAGTGAAGTATCAAATCATCAATAAACCTTTATTAAGGTGCCAGGCACATTGTTAAGTGCTGGGGTTACAAATAAAACCAGAAATGGACACCATTATCAAGAAGTTCCCAGTCTAATAAGAAGGAAAATGATTTCCTTCATACAATTATGTACAAACAAGATATATACAGGAAAATTTGGAGATAATATCAGGTAGGAAGTCCTAACATTAGGGGAAAATCTTTTTTCAGGAGGTAGGATTTTAGCTTACAACTGAAGAAAGCCAGGAGGCAAAGATGAGGAGGAAAAGAGTTTCAGGCATGGGAGTCAGCCAAGGAAAATGCATAGAAATTACCCAGGCATGGGCTCTGTCAATAAAAAAGTTATAAAAAAAAAAAAAAAAGAAAGAAAGAAAAAGAAAAATTTTGCAAAAATTCAAAGAAGTCAAAAAATCCTTTTCAAATCATAATGAAATAAAAATTACATTCAATATAGGGCCAAATAAACATGGACTAAAATTATTGGAAAACAAATAATTTTAATGCAAAGAATAAGGTGATTAAAGAACAAATCATAGGAATAATTGATAATCTCATTAAAGAGAGTGACAACAATGAAAAAAAAAAAAGAAAATGTCTGCTAGAGAGTTGGATTCACAAAATTAGAGGTAAGGAAATATATGTAAAGACATGATAATTGAATCCATGCAATTTAATGAAATCACCAAATTAAACAATTCAGAGGGAGAAGAGAAAAGTCACTCAGGACATCTTCAAGGTATACCTTCATTTACTGGATACCACCTCAATGAAAATTTTAAAAGGTTACTCTAATAGGTGATTAAGAGATCATTGGTATCTTTGGAAAGAGCAGTTTTAGGTCAATAATGGGCTGAAAGCCAAAGTAGAGCATGTTTGGAGTGGGGTGAGAGGAAAAGAAGAAGAACTAATTGTGGATAGCTTTCTCTAGGAGTTTAGCCAGGAAAGGAAAGCTAATAGCAAGTAGGGATGGATAGATCTGGTAGACATAGAGGTATTTGTAGATAGCAAGAAAGATGTAAAAAAGAGAAAGATTGAAATTATTGAGAGAGGGAGCAATATGCTGGGGAACATGAGATGGAATAAAATCACTTTTTTTGATTTGATAAAGAGAAAGGCAATGCATATATAGTATTACCATTTTTATTAAAGAAGCCAAAGGACCTGTCATACATTTTAAAAAGATTTCTACCAAAATTGTTAAGATAAAGTTTTTACTTCAAAATAGAAAATTTTTATTTTTCTGAACATTTAATCTCTATATATACACCTCCTCATTCCCAGATGATGCCAAATAAATAAACTGCATTTTACTAGCTTACTATATAGAAATAATGTCTTAAAAGAATAATTAATTTAGCTAATATCCCAAAGTTTGTCAGTAGTAGAGCAAAGAGTTAAGATCAATGGCAGAAAGAAATAGGTTTTGAATTGAGTAGGATTTATTGATTTTTAAGATTCCAGTAAATGCTTTTGATAACTAAAGGTATACACTGTGTGAATGAGTGACCACAGTAATCTTGGGAGTACTTCTTCCTCATCTGTAGATACTGAATTTGGAGCCAGAAAAGTTAATTTTATATCCTGTCTCTGATGTGAACTTTATTCATCTGGACAAGTCATTTAACCTGTATGGGCCTGTTTCTTCATATGAAAGATGGGAATAATAATACTTGTCCTATTTGCCTTACAGGGTTATTGTGAGGAAAGTGCTTTGTAAACCTTAATGTGCCATATGAATGCAAGGAATTATTATATGCAGTCTGATAATTTTAATAATTCTTTCATTATAACAAAAACCAACTTCCAAGCTGTGTTTACAGCTTACCAAATTATCTGGAGGAAAATTGGAACATTCTATCCAGTTATTCAGATATACATCTAGCTGATTGTAAAAAAAATTTTTTTCCCTTTTCTTATATATATTTGGCTCGGTATAGACATAGGCACAAGGTGCTGTATTAACAGAGACTATGAGATTGTGCCCTGAGGATACTAAGGCATTGTAAACATTATATAAATGTTTGGGGAGGACATTTTTAAAGGCTCACAAATCTTTCTGCTTTCCTACAATTCCCATGGAAAAGAACAGTCTCATTCATGTTAGTTGAAATTTAATTAGCTTTAGAAGGAAAGCTGATCTACGAATAACGTAAAGGTAATTATACCTCTCACTAACTTAGGGTAAATATGAACAATTCATATAATAAATTTAACAATATGAGTAGCCTTAATTCTAGTCTTTTAATGACTTACCTTTTTCCTCTCCTTGTTTTAGAAACTCGTCTTCTAAAATTTCTCTTTTTTCCTTTGACAATACTTTCTCTTCTTCCCTTCCCTCTGTCTCTTTCTCCTTCCTCCCTCTTCTCACCTTTTTCTGTCTCCCTTTCCCTCTCTCCACACCTTTTCTTCCCTCTCTTTTCCCCCTCTCCGGTTAATTTCACTCACCTCTTTCTATCCCACCCCCCAATTCCCTTTCTCTGCTTCTTCATATCTTCTTAGAATTCGATTATGATGATTCTTAGTCAGAACAGATTACTTCTTACCCCTTCCTGGGGATTAATTTAAGGAAAATGAAAAGATAGAAGTTGATATCAGTCTTTGCAACATGAACATTCAGCACCCTGATGTAGCATAGGCTTGCCTCTACAAGTCCAACCCTGCTCTCTAATGTTTATTCTCGCTTTTCCTGTTTCTTTCCCCATTGGGCTTTTTCTTTATTTTTCCTCTATTGTGTTTTTAATGGTATCTTGCCTTGCCATTTTAATTTTGCTGTGCAATTATGACCCAAGATCAGTATTAGTGTAGATTAAATGGGAGGCTATCTGACGAAACTGGAGATAATCTAAATCACCCCTATGCTCTTGGAATAGTAGTCCTAAAACTTTATAGGAAAAAATAATTTTCTTTTCCCTTTTTTTTTTCTTCCTGACTTGTTCTACTTCCTTGTTTTTCCTTGGAAAGGGGTGACTGGTGAAAATTAGAAAGAATGAGCATGGTAAATAAGGACTTTTGGGGAGAATGAATGAAAATAGGGAAGATTACTGAAACTAGAAGATAAGGGTGTAATATTGGAGTTCCTTCCCAAAACCTTCTTAGTTCTTTATTACTTTGGGACCACTTCCATCACTGCCCTAAATTGAAATTAAAAAAAAAAAAAAAAAAAGGTATCCTGAATTACCAGACAATATCCCAAGATACTTGAGCTTACTTATGCAAAATCAATTAGTGGGATTTGTTAGTCAAACTAAAGTAGTTATTTGAACATGAAGGCAATAGCAAAAAATAAAAACAGAACAGGCTACTTTTCATAGTCAAAATACATATATTTTTATATCATTCTAAAGCAAAGAGATTGTAAACAGTTTTGATGAGTACCTTGTGAAGCATACATAATGAACTCTTGATTGTATGAGATTCATTTTAAACCAGATTTCTCCCCTCCCTTTTCTGCCTTGTTCTATTCCCCTGTTGCTTTTTAATCTTCCTTCCTACATTTCCATCATGCTTCCCCCCCCCACTCTTATCCCCCATTTTCTTCTATAAGAGACGGATAGTGCATCATCTCTTCTAGATAGTTGTCTGAACTTCATAAACTTTCACTACCAGTGGCAACAAAAGTGAGTAATCCACACTAAATGCGAAGTAGATGCAGAACCAGAATGTTAAATATTATACTATAAAAAAGAAATAGATCATATGCCTTTATCTCTGTGGGTAGAAGATACATTTTCAATGAAATAAGGATATAAATAATCAGAAAAGATAAAATATTTGATTTTGATTATAAGAAATTTTTTGCACAAACAAAATTAAAACATCTAGTAAAAGAAGGAAAATAGTTGAATGGGGAAAAAACTTTTTATCTCTGAAAAAAGTTTAATATCCAAGATAGAGAAGCAACACAGAAATATATAACCCCCAAAATTATTCTTCAATAAAGAAGTATTTTTAAAAGATTGGGAACTATAAATAGCCATAGGAGGGAATTCTGCAAATTACTAATGAGAGAAATATGAATCAAAACAACCCTGAGTTTTCACTTTGTGCCTTGTATATTGGCCAGGGTGTCAAAAGATAGAAATGGTAATTGTTGGAAAGATTGTAAACAGATAGACATTAGACTAATGAACTGTTGGGAGAGCTGTGAATTTGTAAGATTATTCTGACATCAATTTGGAAATCTATAAATTAAATAACTAGAATGTTCATATCCAAAGAAATTATTGCTAGATATATATTCCAAGGAGGTCATTGATACATCCAATATTTGTAGTATCACTTTTCTAATAATAAAGAATTGGTGAGGGGGATTGGAGAGTAGATATCTATTGATTAGGAAATAACTAAACCAATTGTGTAAAGTGAATATAATATAATTTTACTGTGCAATAAGAATGATAAACATAATGAATATAGAGAATTATGAAAAGATTTAATGTGAAGTGAAACAAAATGAACCCATATAATATATAATATATATTTATATAATATTATATATATAATATAGCATATAGGTTTAAGTGTGAAAAACAACCACCACCAAAAAATAAATAAATAAGAATGTGGCAAAATTGCAAAAAAGCAAGTTTGACTCCAAAAAAGAGATATGAGAAGAAACACACACACACACACACACACACACACACACACATACATACACACACACACACACACCTACCCCTACCTTTGGAGGAGTAGGAGTTCTATGGGCATGACATATATATACATATATATATATATATATATATATATATATATATATACACATACATACATATATATATATACACATGCACACACACATATATATAAAAGTACATTATATATGTATATGCATATACTTTTACAAGAACTCGTTTTATATATGATATGCATACATAGAGCAAGTCAGATTTTTTCCATGTGTTTACCATAATATATATAGTCAGATATTTTTCTTTTGATTTGATTATTTTTTTTCTCTCTTTTTTTGAAAACATCTTTGTTGTACAGAATGGCTTTCAGGAAGAGAGAAGTGAAGGAAGAGAGTGAGGAATCTAGATGGTGTAAAAACAAAAGATATAAATAAAATTATTTATTGTACTTTAATTAATAATATATATATTCATTCATTTCTTTGTGCTCATCAGCTACTAGTTTTATGCTCCAAGGAACTCAAAAACAGCAACTATATATATTTAAATATTCCTGGCAACATTTTTTTATAGTTGCAAAGAACTGAAAACTGTGGGTGCTTGTCTTTTGGGGAATAACAGAACTAAGTGTAGTATACTAATGTAATTTTTATTCTTCAGTAAGAAAAGACAATGTGAGGAAATAAGAGAAACAAGGGAAATTTTATATGGATTGATGCAGAGTAAAATAAATAGAATTATAAGAACAATATATACAGTGGTTGGGTAAATGAAAAATTTAAATGGAAGCCAATCTTGGAGTCAAAGTCAACTAACATTTATTAGATGTTTTAGCACTGTATATGCAAACAAAGGCAAAAAAAAATCAATTTTTGCTCTCAAGGACTTCACATTCAGCCACCAGCATTCAAATAATTATGTACACATTCTTTTTTCTTGATAGAAACAGAGACAGAGAGAGACATAGATAGAGACAAAGGCAGAGACACAGAGACAGAGAAACAGACACAGTGATAGATACACACACAGAGAGAATGAGAGAGAAAGAGACAGAGAGACAGAGACACTAAATTGGATATAATCTCAGAAGAAAGGCATTAAGATCATGGAGAATCAGGAAAAGCTTCTAAAAGAAATAACTTCACCTGAGATTTGAAGGAAGACAGTGAATTTAGGAGGTAGAGATGAAGAGGGAGAGAATTCTGGAGATGTGGGCAATCAGTGAATATATTCAAAATAGGAATACCAAGGAAGCTATTGTCATATGTAAAAGGAAGTAAGATGAAGAAGGACTGGAAAGGTAGAAAGTGTGCAGGTTATGGAGAGATTTGAAAGCCAAACCAAGGATTTTATATTTAATCCTAGAAGTAATAAGGAGCCATTAAAATTTATTGAATAGGGCCAACTGAAAAACCAATTAATTGAGCCAATAGAAAAAACAATAAAACACACCTCATTTCTCTTGGTAGAAAGAGATAGCATTTTGTGTATACGTTCTCAGACTCATTTGTTTTTGCTTAACTGTTAAAAGAAGAAAAGGGTTAATTCCATGAGAGATGACAGATATAGCTATATTAGAAATGAAAGTGATATAAAAGTAAAACATTATGAACTTATCTTTAAAAGTTCACCATTTTTAGTAGAATGAATTGTTCTGATTCATTTTGCAGAAAGATTACTAATCTGTAATCATGAGCCCTTGATTCTCCTTATGGCCAATTAGGCTGTGACCTTGGACAAATCACTTAAATCCCTTTGAACCTCAATTCCTTCATTAGTAAAATGAAAAGTTATAGACTCTCTATGGCTGCTTCTGCTTCACAGATTCTGTTCTTCTAGTCTACAGTTCCCCAGAAGGGACAGTATAGTGTGGTTCCAGTACATAAGAAAAACCACCATTTACATTTCAAAGGACAAAATAATATTGCAACTATGACAGCAGACCAAAGTCAGAAAACAGTAGTAGCTGGCTGTTCCTCATACCCCAACTTTCTGGTGACCCTTGCAAAGAATGTGAACACCTTTTTAAAAAAATTCCAGCTGCTCTGGGTGACTCAAGCTTTTTTGTTTTACACTAAACCTGAATAGAGCCCATCCTATTCTGGTGCTTGAATATTCAGGCAAAAGCCTTAGACTATATCTGCAAATGAAAATATTCAATAGCTTTTGTGAAAGAAATCATTTTATGATAAACAGTAATGAGTTTATAGTAAGGGATAACTTTTTGAGCTGTTTCTCATTTCATTTGGAGAATCTCATAACTAAAAGCATGACAATGGCAGAATTCTTTTGCCTCTCTGGTCCTAGTGCCCTAAAGACATCCCTTCATACTTAACCAAAATTAAACAATGGAAATGAATAGCTTTATCTTGGTTTAGATGTCCCTCTGAGTCTCTCATATCTAGTTCTTCTTTCTAGAATAAAATCATGGTGGAGGGGAGGGAAGGGGAGAGGAGGGAACATTAAGTTATATTAAAACATTCCATTTAAACAACACATGCCTCTGATGTGATATGCTTCTGTGGTTGTGATATTACTTCAGTTACATAGAACAGTTAATGTATTCCTTAAGATGGCTCTGAGGTCTATCAGTGAATAAATAACCAATTGATGGCTCCTTCAGCACCCCAGCACCAGGGCATTAACATTACCCCTTTCTGTGGTACCCCTCTCCATTCATTTTCTAGGCACTAGTGTCTGTAAGGAAATTCCCTCCAGCAATCTGCTACTGCTATATTATTCACCATTTATGAACATTATCACAGGCTTTCAAGGGTCCCCACTTAGACTGAGGTAAGGGCTATGCTGAAGATGTCTGTCATTGGTATAGATGCTTTCTCCTGTCTGTGAAAGAATCATTTATTTTCTAAAATTCAATATTCACTCAATCATCGACTTGAAAGCATTTACAACTGTTGAATATTAACCTTTTGGGTTTTTTATTTATGGAACACCTGCATTCACTAACTCTGGACATTTGAGGTCTAGCCCTGTTTTTGCTATTGGCTCACTATATAAGCTTTTCTAAATTACTTTAACTCCATGTGTCTGTTTTGTTATCTGTAAATAAGACTAATAATGTCTGTCTGTTTTAAGGATCACAGTCTAACCCTTCCCATCAATGCTACCACATGCACAATTTATTCTGACTTTTTAAATGGAGAGGCAGCAGAATACAATAGACAGGGTGTTGGGAAAAACACCAGTGGGGAATTAGTAGCTACAGTTGGGACAAATAGGAGTATATTTCCTTCTGCGTGTATGTATCCATACACACACACACACACACACACACACACACACACACACACACCACATTAGGATCCTGGGAGAGAGGCATAGGAGCCATAGTAGTATTTATGACTGCCTCCACATTCCCATAGACTCTGAGGAAAAAAACAAATCAATTAATCTCCCAGTGTGCTGGCCAATTGGCAATGAATGAGCCAGCTCTTTCAGTGAAAGAGAATAGAGGTGTGGATGACATTCCAGATGCCATGTTAGATTCAGTGGCTACCAAAGGCTCTACTTGCCTCCAGGATTAAGTACAAAATCCTTACCTTGATGTTTAAAGGTCTTCATAACTCAACCCTTTTCTGATTTTCTAGTCTTACATGTTACTGCCCACTGATTATTCCATGAACGAGAAACTCGATCTCTCCTTTTGGGGGATTCTTTTTGGCTGTCCCCCATATTTGGAATGTTCTTCCCTCTTCTGCTCTGACTGCTCACCTCCCTGACTTCCTTTAAATCCAATTAAAATCTCATCTTCTATAGGAAATCTTTCCCAAATCTTAATTCTAGTAGTTTATCTCTGTTAATTTAAACTAATATATCCTCAATCTGCACATATTTGGTTTTTTATTGTCTCCCGCATTTGATTGTGTTCTCTTTGAGGGCAGGGATTATTTATTAATATTTTCTGCTGTCCTCAGAGCTTATCATAGGGGATATAATGGGCATTTAATAAATGCCCATTGACTAAGGGACAAACCTGAACATCCATTGAAGAAATGTCATATAATCTCTGTTTGAATATAATCTATTATGGAAGAAGAATTTTGCCTATATCTTCCATGGATTTTCTGGAGAATTTATTAAGTACCTCTCTCTAAAATTATTTAATGCCTCATGTTATTGTTGTTGTATGTGTATTTGACAGTTTGTGTTTGTGTGTGTGTGCATGTGTGCATGCCATATTCCCTAGTGGACTGACAACAATTGAAAGAGTTCTAGAGTCAGAGAATATGGGTTCAAGTCTTGTGGGTCCTTGGTTTTTTAACTGTGAGAAAAGAGGAGAGAATAGGCATTTGTACCTGTTGTTTACTAGACAATGTGCTGAGCATATTATAATTAATATTTCATTTGATCTTACAAAATCAAAAGATCTACTAGATAGTCTCTGAAACCCCAACAGTTTTAAATCTTTGACCAGATGGTCTGTGAACACAATCTTATAATAAAAATGACAAACTAATGTATGATCTCAGAACCGCCCTTTTGTGAGTCAGTAATATGCCAACCATGATAATCTGTATTAAAAGGCTACATTATTCTGGAATAGCATACATGTTTAACCACAAGGGATGGCTGCTTGCCAAGTGCCTAACCACATTTGATCATGAGGACCCAAGAGCCAGGAGTCTCACACATACTCCATTGGTTATATACTTTCTCCAGTGCTAAAGATCACTAAGAGAATTGTGACAAATTCTGATTGGATTCCAGAGAACCAACTACAACTATCTCCTAACACCTCCCCTTTTGTGAGTGCAGCATACATCTCATAATTTTAGGGGGTAGACCCACAAAAAGTGGTTGTAACCTGTCCAGATTTCTTAATCCTGATAGCAGCTTATGGGGAGAAAATGAACCAATATCATGGTTCCACTACCCCATTTCTCTGTTTCTTTGCCCAAGCCATATCCTCAAAATTATGTTACTTATCGTATTCAGTTTAACTGCCCACTTCTCAGAACTTTCAATATTCTCTCAGTGGTTGAAGCCTTAAGATTTACTAACCTGAAGCCTGGGACTAACCTTTCATCTCCTCTCCTTCTTTCCTACCAGTAGAACAGTGTGAGGGGAGAGTCACTTGTGTTAATATATCTATACACACACATTATGAAGATACTATAGAAAGAAAAGAAGGTAATTGATTTTTTTAATACATAAAGCAAAAAATAAGAAAGGCTAGAAAGACAAGCCAGGAATGTTACATTTACAAAATTACATGTTGAGTTTAAATATTTATTTATTGAAAGGAAATCTACACTGTCTTAATGGAGACATAGTACACAGTTTCATGTAATGTCATCATTTTTCTATTCTAATGTAATGATAATAATAATCATAGGATGTATGTATATACAAATATATATATATACATATAAATGTATAAATACATACATATGCATGTAGGTGTACATGCATATACATATACGCATGCATATACGTGTGTGTGTATACACACACATACTTTCTAGGAACTCTGCTAAGCCTATACAGATATTATCTCATTTGATCTTCACAGTAACATTAGAAGATAGGTATTATTATTCCTATGGTATGTATATAGAAATACTCCTTTTATTTGATTTTTGTTGTTTGTTAAGTTCAGAAGATATATAGATACAAATATAGGTACACATATGCTTACAGATGTGAATGTATATATTTGTGTGTATATGTGTGTGAGTGTAATCTAAGTGCCTTCATATAGTATATTATTGTTAAAATGTACAAGTTTGACTATGTCATTTCTCATAAGCATTTCTCAAAACCCTTTAGTCTCCTCTATATGCCTATAATAAAATACAAATTCCTTAATCTGAAATTTAAGGCCTTCTGCAATCTGGCTTTCTAGCTTTACCTCATTATCAATGTGTACATAGCTGGAAAGTATACTGCCAAGGTAAATGACCTTATTCATAGCACACTCAAAATTTCTCCATTTGCTATAACCAATAGTTCTACATATGGATGATGTGATGCTGGCTGATGGAGTATCTATGTTTTCTTGTGTTAATTGTTAAGCCAAATTAAGCACAAGCAGCAAAGAATCGACCCATACTTTGTTGCATGTCAGCTTCACAGTCTGCTTTTATACACAATTATCTATAAACAAAAAAATCATGTACCAGCACTCCCTCTACTTTCATTTTGGCTTGTAGTCTTTTCAAGATGAAGAAATTGCCATCTTTGCAGTAGTTGATATTGATATCATGTTCATCCTCCTTAAAGGTGGTTGACTACATAACTGAAAACATCTTGCTAAAAAAGCATGGGAACATGCATACAGCCTTATTTCAATTTGGGTGATTGGGAAAGTATGAGAACATTGTCTATTATCTAGTACCCAGGCAAGTATGATGTCATGAAATTGATGTATTATGATGAACTTCTCTAGGCAACCAGATTTTGACATAATTTTCCATAAGCCCTCAGAACTGACAGTATCAAAGCCTTTGGACAGATCTACAAATGTCGTGAATAGATCTCTTTTCTGCTCCCAGCATTTCTTCTGGAGTTATTGGATAGCAAACACTTTATTGACTGTTCACCAGCCCCTTCTAAAGGCACATTAGCTCCCAGATAGATGACTTTCTTCCAGGTGAAGGAGCAGCCTATTAAGGAGAAACCGGCATGATAATGACACAGGACCACCCAGCACAACATGCCTTTATGAGAGAAGTCACTGTGCTCTATGAGCATAGCAGAACTGAAGTAGTTCAAAAGAAACACCAAATGGAAAGACCTCCTTTTCAATATTTTAGTCTTAAAGGAACTTCCTAGAGCATGGCTATCAATCACATTCCAAGCAGCATGCAGTGCACAATACTCCAAAGCATAGCCTGAACTAGATTAAATTATAATTGGGAATTAGATACAAAAGTAAACAAAGAGACAACGCAATATAGATAATGTTAATTTGTGCTTTTCTAAGTCAATATGCAGTATGAAGGGATCTGTTTTTATTTGAGTTTTACTTCTGTGGCTTAGACCATGTACCAAGATCACATAATCATGATGAGTCAGTCATAAGTAGCACTTGAAGCCAGATCTTGCTGGCTTTCAATTCAGCCTTCAAAATCTACTCTCATACTTGTGATTTGCACATAGTAAGCATTTAATAAATTCTTAATGGAATTAAACATTGGCTTGCAGTTTCCATATTATTGTTTTGTTTTGTTTTAGGATGGGCGCTTACGAATAAATGACCAGCTGATTGCAGTGAATGGAGAATCTCTTTTGGGCAAGTCCAACCATGAAGCTATGGAGACTCTTAGAAGATCCATGTCTATGGAAGGGAACATCCGAGGGATGATCCAACTAGTGATTCTGAGACGACTGGACAGACAGACAGAGGTGATTAAAAAACACATCTCCTGGAAGAAATTGACTCAAAATGGAAAGCAAAATTATATCAAAATTTTGAAGGATCATGACAGAGTAGGGGGGAAATGTATTTGTAGTCTCAAAATGAGATTTTGAACTCTAATTCTATTACTTACTAGCTTTGTGACTTTAGGTACCTGGCTAAGCTTCTTTTTGCCTTATTTGCTTCATTCGGTAATAGAGTTAGATTAGATAACCAATATGACCCTTTTCTTTACTAATCCTATGATTCCATCATAAGAATTGTAGATAGAATTCTCATTGTCTAACCTTTACAAGTACATATGCACCATGAACATATACATATATGTATATATGCACACACTCTCCTAATTTTCTTTTGCTATAAAGGAGGAGGAAAAATAAATAAGGCTATGTATTGTGATTAAAATTAGCAAGATTAATTATTTACATAGTAGAATAATAGAGGTCATCTAGTCAAACCTTTTCATTTCGCAAATAAGGATACTAGGACTCAAAGAAACTTCTATTAGATCACACAGCTTGTTAGTTTCAAAGCCAGGCTTCCTGATTCCTAAGTCTATGTGTTTTTCACCCGTTTTTATCTTTTTACCTTTTAAAGAGTGAAATGCAAAATATGAAAGGCTGTTTTTATTTTCTGTTATTTTAGAAATAATTTCTGAGGCTGAATACCAGTTAATAAACATTCTAATGTTGATTTACCAACATTCTCTTTCCATGACAAACACATAAATAAGTCTGTAGTAAACATAATCTAAAAATGATACATCAAATTACAGAAATCTATACATACCTGCAACAAATTTGCATCCTCTATTCTAAATTTTTGTGAGGATTGAAATGGGTTATGTGGACCTGTGAATGAACAAATTTAAATCTTGTTCCTCAGAGTGTGTTGCTTGGGACTTAATTACACATGTTGTTACAGAAACAAAAACCTTTTTTTTTTTTTTGCTGGAATATTTTATCACATAAAGCTATCTGCTTTTGTGCCTTTCTTCTTAATATAAGCTACATTTTCATTCAAATATGCTTAGGCATAAAATATTCATAAATATTAGATACAACTGAACTTGTAAAGAAAGGGGGGAAGATAAAATTAGGCATTAAGAAGAGTTAAAGGAAAAAATCAGCATTTTAAAGTTTTTCTTGGAAGTAAATTCTCAAAGGACTAGAAATGCTTCTGTAATACAATAGGTACATTTAACATAAACTAGGATAAAGTAGAACAGGTGCTCTAGTTGAAAAGAATTGAACATTCTTCCTTGACATTCTCTACTTTAAAAATAGTGAAAATGTGAGACCCCAAGCTTCATTTGAGGCATACTTCATCAAAGGAGTAAGACAGGCAAAGAAAGTAGTAATAGGCTATACAACTCGTTTCATTAAATTAGACTCTACCGAGAAAAAACTCTACTTGCTCTATATTTGGGTATAATAATTACATAGGCCTTTCTAGATTGCAAGAGTTGCTTTATTTAAATTCAGTTTTTCTCCTTGATTCAGAATACAATAATTTTATTTTCTGTGGAGGGTGAAAGTGCATAAGCCACAGCTTAAAAGCAGTTGCCTCTCTGCCCACGCTAACCTACCTCCATGTTTTTTCTCTACATCGTTCTTTCTCATCAGTGGACAGTGATTTAGTATTAAGCATCTTGGCCCAAATTTGCTGTTTGTCTTTCCCTTTGTGGCAAATGTTTTCATTCCAATTCTCACACTCTTGGTGGGTTGGGAGAAAGCTCAAGAAAAGAAAGTACTTAACACTTAGCTCATGACCCATATTGGGAAATCACATCTCAGAACAGATCACCAGGGGACCAATCAGAAAAAGAGAAATGACAAGAGAAGGGAAAAGCAGATTTTTATGAATTATTTTTCCAAGATGTGTTTTTAGACTTGCTAATATTTTTTGTTCTTTCCTTAGGGAATAAACAGACAGCTTAGTCTCTGCTATTGGGAATCAGTGTGGTCTCAATGCAGATTAAAGAGGATTTTTTTTAATATCAATATGCCAGCCTCATGTGCATCATGGGATCATTATTATTTTTTAAAAATCTTCAATGTTTTATCCCCCAAATCTATACTTTTTCAAGTCAAAGCAAGCTCAGAGCTCAGTGGTAATCCACCGTATTGTATCCTCTTGTTGTGCCAGCCATTGTGCTTAGGTATAATTTTTTTAAGTATATGCAAACCCCAAAAAATGTCTCAATGCACTTCACATGTTTAGGGAAATCAATTAGTTAAATTTGACGTGAACACCAAAATGGTAATTGAACATTTTATTCATATAAAAATTTAAGAAATTACTTATGAAAAAGTCAAAATATAGAGTTGTTGGAACTTTTCTCCTCCACATTACCCAGATATACAAGACATATAAACAATTCTGATGAGCACTTCATGAAGAATACATAATGAGCTCTTGATTGAATCAAAATCATTTTAAACAGAAATACCCCTCCCCCCCAAGGATGAACTTCAAGTTCAATGTAATTCCATTTGAGGCTGGAGATTTGGTATTAAAAAAAATGGGTTATGA
Source organism: Antechinus flavipes (assembly GCF_016432865.1). Taxonomy (NCBI): domain Eukaryota; kingdom Metazoa; phylum Chordata; class Mammalia; order Dasyuromorphia; family Dasyuridae; genus Antechinus; species Antechinus flavipes. Next base: position 79,588,504 of record NC_067400.1, on the reverse strand, counting down.
CCTGTTTTATTTTTTCCCCTTACCCAAAACACTTCCCTTCCTGCTGCGACAGCCCAGCTTGGTAGAAAGCAGAATATGTTTAAAAATCCATTATTTTTTTTATTGGCCAGGACACTAATGGAGGCCTCCATGACAGCTCTATTTTACAGGCTGAATACTTTAATTAGGCTGGTTACTGATCAGTTGTTGGGATATCGATTGTGTCATTTATCAAAGAGCTGGGAAAGCAGGATTGGTTTTTTTTTTTTTTCTTGTTGTTGTTCTTCTCTCTGTTAATTCAAAGCACAGGGCTATGCACAGCAAATCCTGCCTCTCCCACTGGGGATCCAGCTTTAATTTAGGGGCAGCTTGTTTGCTGGTTTAGCCAACATACAGAGCCAGTCTTTCGATGCCTACAGTATGTGGTCAATCTGAACAAAAACCTAAAAGGGATTCTTCCTTACTGAAAACATCACTTTTTGTGAAAATCATACACATGATTTCATTCGTGTCAGGAGCTTCCAATAAGGAAACTTCCTGTACCTATGCAGAGCAACATCAGTTTTGCAGCAATCTTCATTTTAGAGAGTTCCCTGAGTCACTGAAGAATTATGTGATTTGCCCAGTCATTGCCAATATGTATCAGAGATAGGTCTCGAATCCAAAACTTCCTCACTCTGAGACTGTCTCCTTTTGTCTATGTTATAACTGCCTCTTATGCTTATGGAGAGTGGATAAAGGGCCAGATAGAAAAGCTGATTTCATGAACTACCTCTGTCAATGATACATAATAGGCACTTAGCACAATACTTGGCACATAATAGTTGCTTAATAAATATTGATTGATTGACACATATTGATGACATGATCATGATTAGGTGATGGAATCATAGATTATGGTTGGGAGGAAGCTTAATTGGGAGGAAGTTTCCACACTGATTCCCAATAGCTGTCTGTTTATTCCCTAAGGAAAGAACAAAAAATATTAGCAAATTTACCAAATAGGTAAATTGTCTTGGCAGAGGTAATAAATGATTGATTTAGTCATTTACAAGATTCAGTATTTCAGCCATCAGGCTTTTATTAAGCTGTTATTGTATACCAATCACTATACTAAAAGCTGGGGATGCAAAGAAAGGCAAGCCCTTCTCAGGCTCACCTTCTAACAGGGGAGATGGTAGACAAATGTGTATATACAAGATATGATATGTATATATATATATATATATATATATATATATATATATACATATATCTACACACACACACACACGTATAAGTATGTGTATATAATATGTATAAAGCATATATATATATATATATATATAAAATTATAAATAGGAGATATTCTCAAATGCAAAAAGATTCAAACTTAGATATGTTATATATTCTAACTCACATTATCTTTCAATGCCTTCAGGTTACTAAGAGTATAAGTTGCAGGTGAGTTGCCATCTGCATCAATGGAGGGAGTTTCTACACTAGGGAGCTCTTCACTCTGATGAAATCATAAAGATAAAAAAATTAGCTAGAGAGAACTACTAAAGAAGGAAGAAAAAGTAAGTCAAGTGTATTGTTTGAGACCAAATGCTATTTACAGAATCAAAGTAGCTCCAGACTCTGATTTGTGTTTCTCTGGATGGCATCATTCAGTTCTCAGTAATGATCAAGGGATCAGTGGCAAGATGGCTTCTAAATTATTTTCTTCCTTGAAAGAAAGCACATTTCTCAAAGCCTCAGTCCTAGAAAAAAATGGACAGAACACTTTATAACCTGCAACATCCAATTACTGAGCACCTGTGGAATATAAACCACCAACATACCTTTCGGTCCACTCTGAAGCTGAGTAAAACATGCATTTGTTTGCAGTGTCAGAATTAACTTAGAAGGTAAGATGTGGCAGGAAAAGATTTCCCACAAGAAAAGCAAGCAGCCTGGAGGTCTGGCGGTGGGTTGTTTTTACGCCCAGCCAGAAGACCAGACTTTTGCAGTGGGATGTACTCAGGGCTCTTGAGTCCCAAAGATATTCTAGTTTGAGCTTGTCCTAGAGCATATGCACTTGGTCTCTGAGCACGAGGGGGACCAGCTGGCTGGCAGAGAAACACCCTTGGCATTCACCAGGTCTTATGTTGACACTGCCACAAGCTGCACTCCCAGATGGAATAAAATAAGAAAAAAGACAGTTTTGAATGGAGGAGGGGAGAAAGCCTAATAAAGTTAATCCTCTTTCTGTGTTAGAGATAGGTCTCAAAATCCTTTGCCCCATTCCATCCTCGGGGTCCTTTATCACACAGCAATGATGGGGTTGTTGGGAAGCCTTTAAAAAAAAATTCCATGGCTGAGAAACAATAATGCAAAATAAACTCTCCATAATCTTTTCCTTGATTGAATATGATTTAATGGTGGTGATGTCCCCGTTTGAGCTTAGCTATGATTGATGAACTTGGTATATATCAGGGGAAATTACAACTTCTTCCTTCTCCTTTCTATAGGAGCGTACTGATTATGGGCTCTTTCCCAAGCCCTCTGTTGAGAGCTGTCAACATTTTGTTTCCACCTCCAGACGCCAAGAGCCCAGCCCACATCCATTCCTCTCATATAGCCCACAGGAGAGACAAAAAGGTATGGTTCTTTTGTATGTGTGTGTGTGAGAGAGAGAGAAAGAGAGAGAGAGAGAAGAGAGAGAGAGAGAGAGAGAGAAAGAGAGAGAAGGAAGAAACGAAGAAGAAAGGGGAAGGAAGGGAGGGAGGGAGAAAGAGAAGACTTTTTTGGTTTTAATATTTTTAGCTTAAAAAAAAAAGAACAGTTAATTAAACTAAGTGCAGACTGTTACTCTGAGTCATGAACATTCAGAGATGGGTGGGAGAGCTGACTCAGAAGTTGTGAATTAGATTCCTGGCAACGATGCCAGTTTAAGTAACAGTTTTTACTCGCTGCCCCAAACATGGGAGGTTAGATATTAAACAAACTATGAACTGAAAAATCAAAGCCATCAATGTTGGGTTTCCAAAGACCTTTTTAATGTTGACAATTATCAAATGTGATTAACTATCAAACATCAAAGATTTATGGCCCAGCAGTAGTGAAGCATAAAATGTTAGCAACATGTTTCAGAAATATCTGATAGACTGTAGGATAAGCATACTAAATACCATTAGCTGAGGACATTTCATGGGGATGAAATGAGTTTGTTATTTCAGTAACATGATGGTACAGTAACTTTTGCTATTATATATTATATATGCATATGAAGGTCATACAGACATTTTTTCTAACCATGTAATTTATAAAATGGTGAGGGAGGCCCATGATTATGCTATATACCAGAGTCTAGGCTTTATATTACCTTATCTTCAACACTGTCATATGATAATATTAGGAAAAATCACTGTTCTTTTTTAAATGTGAACATTGATTGTTAGGGATCCTGAGTTAACTCCCATCAGAATGAACTTAAATATGGGGCTTGGGACTCTTCTAGAACTGCTTTGTGGTGAGATCCCCCATCCCCATCTGAAGTTCACAGATCTTTGCTCTTTCAACTAGGAATTCCTTCTGAGATAGACTTCACTTCAATAGAATATAAGCCTAACCAAATATCTCAACAGTGAAACGATGGCTCTAGATGTCTCTACCTATCTGTCACAGTATCATTATAAGATGTGACGACTGCACTAGCACCCAGGACAGCCCAGAATCAGCCGGAGTCAGGATAAGCAAAAGTCCTTAGTCTTTATTCTTGGTCTTTAGGGGTACAAGTGCACAGGATGGAAGTAGAATCTCCTCAACCGCCTTCTTCCTCATCTACCACAAAGAGTGATCCTGGCTAGTCTTACTCTACCCCTAGTCCCTCCTACAATCCTTGGTATACACCAATCATCAAGCTAGCATGGGATAGTGAGAAGGGCCATTTTCCAAGCATATGCCCATAGAGTATTGTCCAATCAATAATTAGCCCTAAGTGCTTGAACTGACCTCAGTGCAAAGACTCAAGAGTTTCAGCCCTCTACAATAAGGATGAATGTATGGTAGTTTAAACATTGTATTGTCACTGTCCTTGACCTCTGAATAGAATGCATTGATTATTATGAAGTCATAATATCAGTCATAATGATAAGACTTTGATCAGAAGAAGAAATAATGCAATGTACTTCATTTCTTCCTGCAATAATGGTGGAAAACTATGAGAGCAGAATGTAATATGTGCCATCGTTATCATTTTGCTCCCTGATTTTTCTTAACTTTTTCTTTTTTTACAAGGAAGAACTTGGCTGTAAAGAAAAATTGGGAAATGATTGGGCTATCAAAAATAAAAGATATCAATAATACTCTTTAAAAAGAAATTGTATAAATTAGTTGCATGTCATTCCAATTACAGTCAATATTGTTTTTATGTCTAATAAAATGAAATGTTTGTAAAGCACTTTGCAAACCTTAAATGCAATAGATAAATGTGATGATGATGATGATGATATAGACATGAAGTTTTAAGTGACTTGATACAACTTCCTATTCATTATCTGAAATTTGAACTCATAATTGCTTTACAGTATACTTTAAAGTGTAGTTCTGCCCTTGATTGGAATGTTACATTACTGTTACTAGGTATAAATAGGACAATCTTTTATTTCAATTTTTTAAAGTTTTAAAACATTTTTATTTAGTTTTAATTCTAACCTCTATCACTCTATGCCTCATGCTCCTTCCCCCTTCCTGAGATGGTAATCAATCAGATATAGGTTATACATGTGCAATTATGTAAAACATTTCCATATTAGTAATTTTGTATAAGAAGACTTAAATAAAAGAAAAAAGAAAAGAAAAGAAAAGAAAGAAAACAAAGTGGAAAATAGCATGCTTCATGCTTTGTTCATTCAATATCAGTTCTTTCTCTGGAAGGAGATTGTAAGCTTTATCATTAGTCCTTTGCAATTTTTTTTATCATTGTATTGCTGAGAATAGCTAGATCATTCACAGTTGTTAATTGTACAATGTTCTCCTGGTTCGGTTCACTTTGCATTAGTTCATTTAAGTCTTCCCAGGTTTTTCTAAAGTCATCCCACTTGTCATTTCTTATAACACAGTAATATTCCATCACAATTTTATACCATAGCTTGTTTAGTCATTCCCCAATTGATGAGCATCCTTTGATTTCTAATACTTTGCCACTAGAAAAAGAACTACTATAAACATTTTTGTTTAAATATTTGTACCTTTGCTCTGTTTCAGATCTCCTTGGAATGTAGGACTAGTAGTATTATTGTTGGATCAAAGGGAATGTACAGCTTTATTATTATTGGATCAAAGAGTATGCACAATTTTATAACCTTTTGGGCTTAGTTCCCTTCATTTCTTTTTTCAAGAATGAAAGAGTTGCTTTACAACTATTCCAATATTCACTTAAAATTATATTACAATTAATATTGGAGCATATATATAACATATAATCTTAAGAATATTTGAACAAATCATTATATAGTTGTTAGATTATTAGTTGAAATTTGTTATTTATATAGACTTCCTAGTTTAATTTAAAGTGAATATAAAACATTTTGTTAATAAAATATTGTAAAAATTTGTAGAGATGATAATATTTTAATTCCTTTATTTGGGAAATCAGTTACTACTATAGAGTCCCAACATACTATCATAAATGGCCCAATGAAAGCAAATCTGGCAAATTTGACTCACCAGTGCTAAATTTTTTAAAAAGAATTTCCTTTAGGAAAATAACCCTAGCTTGACAAAATGTAATGTCTAGGGCTGGAGATTGGAGAGAGGGGGGGAGCTGTTATAACCAAAACATTACATTTTTTGATTTCCTGTGTATATTTTTTTAAAAAGGGATACATTCAAATCCAGTGTTGATGTGCTATGTTCCATCTATTTTTGCAATAATAGTACTTACCACCCACAGATCTCCAGTTTTTCCCCTTGCCAAGCTGTTACACAGAGGAAAAAAAAAACATTTTTAGAATTACCATTTGTAGAAATAATAGTTCCAGAAATTTCATTTTTATATTAGAGTGCTGGTAATGAACATTATTCACACTAGATAAGCTTTTGTGTCTAGAGATAATGAAGAGGCATCCAAAGGGTAATCTAGGCTACCTTTATGCTGATTGTCAAGGATTGCCAGTGTTACTCCTCAATCTGTTTTGTTTTTCCTCAGCATTGTTATTTCTCTTATCCTATGTTTCTTTCAACCTTTTCCTCTTTAAAAATTTATCATGTTCTAATCCCTGTTCCTGAGATCTTTGCTTTTCACTTAAGAGAGGCAGTGTCATATACTGAGACGGGCATTGGATTTGGATTGAAGAGAAATATTTAGTAATAAGGCTCTAGCAATTATTTTGTGATCTTGAATGAGTCAATATGCTCATCTGTAAAATGGAGATAATAAATCTGTAGTACTTTTCTCTTAGATTTGCTAACAGGGTCAAATGAAATTATAAATGTAAAATTTTTCAATTATCATTACTAGTTATTATAGGGAAAGAATTTGTAAAGAATTCATGCTAAAGATTTATTAGTCCTCAGAGGATATAAAGAAACTCCTCCCTCCTGTGTATTCCAAATTAATTTTCATAATTTTAGTGTCCTTGTAGGAAAAAAAGGTGTCAATCATAAAAGAGCTTCAAAGATATTAAATGATAACCCCATCATTCCAGGATATATGAACTGAGCATGGAGTGCTGCAGAGATGGAATAGAAAGGAAGCTATTTAGTGCAAGTGAGATTAAAAATCAATCACAGAAGATACCTCAGAACTGAAGTTCAGAAAAGAAAGGAAGTAAGGTGCTCTGGGCTACACAGTCAATTTAATAACAGAGGTAGGAAGTCAGTACATGTCTTCGGAGTCTTAGAATAATTTGTTCTAGATTGGAAGAGTTTTAGAGAAAGGCAGAAAGAAGGATATTAACAGCCCAAAGGCAAGAAAATGACCAGGTCTAGTTGACAAGCCTGGAGGAGAACTCAAATTATTTGTTAAACAAAGCTAAACTATATTCAATATTATTATTGATTGATTGATTATTATTGATTGAACAATAATTATTCAATATCATTAGTTTATTGCATCCTACTCAAATATAACTCACTGAGTTTGTGAAGCAGACAACCTAAGTTGGAGATGTATAGAGCAGAGAAAAGAATGGGGATCGAGGACATTCTCTTTATAGGAAAAAATGCCTTGCTTTAAATGGATAGCCCAAAGAGAGCTTTCTTATTTGAGGTTCTCAGAGCCAATCCAGGAAGATAAGTACTTTATTAGACTACCCAAACCAAGAAGAATGGATGTAAGAGGAAATTTGAGATATTGGAACTGCTTAGAAGGACACACATTTAAATGAAGAATGGGGTTGTCTAAACACTGCCTTAATCACCTGTGCTAGAGAACAAACCACCTAAGTCCTCCATGATGACACTGGGATGGGGGTGTGAGGGTTAGGGATAGGGTGAAGAACAAGACAGTAGAGAGAACAGAAAGTCCCCACTGCTGCCTTCATAACAGGAGACAGAGTCATGGTTCTTCCATTATGGATAGCTCTGTTAATACACAAGAATGAACACTGAATTTAAAATCAAGGACCAGGGTTCAGATCTACTCTGTGACCTTGGACAAATCATAAGCTCCAGTTTCCTCATTAATTAGATTAGATGAGCTTTGAAATATAAATTTGTTTCTTGATAACAACTTAAAGGCCATTTTGTACTCCTTCCCTATTGACAACTAAAGAAACTGAGACCCAAGGAACTTAAGTAATTTGTACAGGATCATATACGCAGCCTCTTATCACTACTAGTTCTGTTCTCTGAGAACAAATTGAGATTACTGTCAAATTTCTCATTCCTAAAACATCTTTAGTAATCATGTAGCATTTTGGAGGTTTCACAGTAACTAAAAAAGTCTCCTGAACTCCCCAGATTATTTTCTGAATGAAATAAATATGGATGAAGGTACCTATGGAATAAATTGGTAGGAATATAAAAGAGCTTCATCTTTCAAAGCTCCCCATGTACCTGTTTGTTTTGCTTATAGCCCTGCTTTCAGACACTCATATTTCCAGAATGGATAGCACCAGCTATTTGGGAGAAAACTCTAGAGGTTTTGTATGTGTACGGGCCAGTGATTGGTTAGCAACAATTTCTAGGGAGAAGAAATAAGATGGAGAAGAGGGAGGCATGGAGCTCAAAGAGAAGTCAGATCTTTATGTTCGGAAACAAACGTGGCTTACATTTAAAGCCCCAGTGACTAAATCCAAAGGAACCATGAGAACACTGACTTCAGAGATGCTTCTGGTGGTATGGACCTGTTATCCTATTATCCAAGTCTGTATCCATTTGGATGTGACAGCTTCTCACAAATACAAGCATTTCCAAATCAATATGAATCAATTTCTTTCCCTCCTTCTCTCCCTTCCTTCTTCCCTTCTTCTCTTCTTCTTCTTCTTCTTCTTCTTCTTCTTCTTCTTCTTCTTCTTCTTCTTCTTCTTCTTCTTCTTCTTCTTCTCTCTCTCTCTCTCTCTCTCTCTCTTTTTCTCTCTCTCTCTTCTCTTTCTCTCTTCTCTTTCTCTTCTCTCTCTGTCTCTCCCTCTCTCTCACCCCTTTTCTTTCTTTCATCATCTCCCTTTCATTAGATAGAGATATGCATATAAAATTGATTTAGCACATTTTTTAAAAAAGACTTTTAAGAAGGCAATCTATATTTGCTATCTTTTTATAAGTAGGAAAACTGAGTCATGATCCATTGACCTCATTTTCCTCAGTCAAACAAGTCACACTTAATGCTTTGAATAGAACCATCATTGTTTCCCAGTTTGCCAATGTCATGGACTACTTGGTCAACTATATTAAAAATATATTAGGGAATTTAGGTTTACATCTGCAAGTGTATGCTTTCATTATCTCTTTTATGAATCCTGGGGAAATGCATTTTTGATTAGATGTAATCTTCATTTCAAGACTGGTTTATATTTCAATTTAAATTGGGCTTGTGAGATGAATTGGACCTTGCACAGGAGTTGGAAGGGTCTCCTTGCAGTTTACTATAACTTCATCTATTTTCTGTTTCCAGAACTGCTACTCTCAAATGCTAACTGGACTGAGAGCGACATCCCCCCACCTCTACCTCCACATCCCAATCTGGAATTGGACCTTGAAGATTATAGCCATAGGTATGGATAAAATAGTGGGCAGAGTTTCTTTAGGAAAAAAAAAAGCAACTTCACTGTAACTGCTCTTTTTATAGATAGATAATTTCATATCAATGCCTATTGCTTTCATCCTGATGAAGGTTTTGCATTATCAAACAATTTTTTCAGATACCCTAATTTTAATGGGATGATAGTTAAGCATAAGATTATAAATGTTCACCTTATACTTTCTAAAATATTCAAGAGCAAGACTACATTTCCATTTATGTTTTAAGTTTTAAAGATGTATGTAGCAGAAATTAAGAGAAAAAATTTTATGTAAAGTCTTATTAGAAACAAAAGTTTATTTCGTTGGTTGTAACTCATTTTCTGAGTTGATGAAGACCATGGAGTATTTTAAAGGTAGAGAGCTATTATTCTAGGAGAGTTAATGGAACCTAAAAATTAAAGAAATGACATATATAATCCAAAAATATTAAAAAGAATACCCGATATTATATCCATTCTATAATAGAAACTTTAAAAAAATCAATAATTTTTAGAATCACAAGAGCATAAGGGAGATTTACTAAGCATACACACCATTTGATTAGTTGAATTCATAGATTTTTTTTCCTTCTGATGAGTTTAAAAAAATCATTAAATTGTCCCATTGCTATTTTCTGTATTTATTATAGCTATTAAAAAACTGCATATTTCATACCATACTGTGTCCCAAGATAACCCTATAAAGTATCTTCAATTTTCTAATCTCAGCAATGCTATTGTCATTTCTATTACTGTTTTTTAATGTAATTTACCAAAAAGACAGCAACAAAAGTTGCAGTATTCTACAAGCTAACCAGATCAGAGAGCGGTTTTTCATATATATTTATTTCCTTTTCATTTTTTGTAGCTTACCCTTTTCAAAATGTATTCATGGTCCACAATCATAGTTTCATGAACAAAATTCACCCTCCCAATTAAGTTGTAGTAAACCTTAACGCATTTATAGAAACAGGAATAGTCATTTTTTTTTTTTTACTATTATGCCTTGTCATTATCATAGACTTAATATGCCCAAAGTTAAAATTATTATCTTTCCACCTCAAAATTATTCCCCCTCCAGAGCTTCCTTTCTGTAAAGGAGGCCACCATTTTGCCACTCACCCAAGCCAAAAATTTTTGAATTGTCTTTTACTTATCTCTCTAATAACATCTATTTTGCCTACCTAAGAAGGTACTTTCCCTGGACGTTATATAAATAAAATACTCTAGGGGATCTGTTTTCAGTAAGAACTACAGACTGGTCTCAAGTCAGTCTTACCTGAACCACTCCCTTTCTTATCTTCTAATCTTACTGATGGCCTACCTCCCTCTATGAACCATATAGATAAATATCTTCTTCAAAACCATTGAGATATAAACCAAGGAGATAATACTTGATCCCTAGGACTAAAACCTGAGATAGAATTGAGCAATTGCCTCAGGGTTGATGCTGAGTCACTAAGCTGAAAAGAAATATTGCTTGATTAGGGTCATTGTAACCTAAGACCTCTACTGCTTCCTTTCCTCACAAACACACTGATACATGAATATTCTGGCTTAGAGCAAGCCCTATGTGCTTGAATGTCAGTGGAAAGATACCTATGTGGTATCTGAGGATTTCACAATTGTTTTATTTTTCCTTCAAAATGTTTCTCAGATCAATTTCTTTCTCTCAATCTTAATCTAAGCTCTTAAACCTAGACCAAAGAAGGATTAATTTTGATTATTACAATGGATAGAATGATGATAATTGACACCTGTATCTAGAATTATTTTTGATACTTGTATATAGAATTTTTTTTTTACAGGAAGCATGTGGTTTTTTTCTACTAAATAGTATTTTATTTTTCCCACTATCATATAAAGATAGTTTTCAGCATTCAATTTTGTAAGATTCTGAGTTCCAATTTTTTTTTTCTTCCTCTCATCCTTCCCTCCTCACCTCCCCAAGATAGCAAGCAATCATGACCTGTACATAGAATTATCCAAATCCTGTCTTGCATCTTTTTTACTTAGCAATGAGAAAAGTTTTCAGACTGGGAAATATAGAAAAAAAATTGATTAACAGGGGTTTGAAACTTTGACTAGGTGAGATTATCTTAAATGTAAGAAAGCATCAAGTTGATCTCTTAATGAGCTTGTCACCTCTGCAGAATCACCTATGTAATCTAGGAGACCAATGAGTACAACAGAGGTAAGGGGGGGAAAAAGTGATCAGCAGAGTCAGAAACAGGCAAAAAGTAGCAATTTAAATTTATTCTAAATCCCTTCTTATTGCTAACAGCTAAGAAACTTGCTAATTATAGAGCAAATTAGCTAAGAAAAAAGTGCCAGTTGACTTGGAAAAGGTGGGAAAGTCTGAGAGAAATACAGGAAAGACTATTATTTAAAAAATCTCATTCCGACCTGTTGACAGAACCCCTGGCACAACAAATTGCCTGTTTGCTTTGAGAGTCTCCGAGAACTGATGATCTTGGTGTCAGCGAGTTTGCAACAGGAATGAATGTTCAGGTGATTCTCTCCAGAGCCAAGTTACAGTGGGGGATGTGCAAATATAGATTGGTCTCCATTTTGGAGGAAAATGAAGGATTGTCTCTTTAGTTTTCAGCTGTGTCCTGAAAGGAGACATGTTTCAGGAAAAAAATCAGAGCTCCAAAAGAGAATGCAAGGGGCCTATTTAAAGCTACCAAAAAATTCATTAACCTTTGTCACTGAGTAACTAGAGGAGAACTGTGCTCTTCTTCTGCCAGAACAAAAAGCATCTAGAATGGGTCCTAAAAAAAAATGAGAAGTTATTTCTCAGGAACCTCTTTCTCAAGAGGACCAAAGTTCTTCTCTATTTACTTGTCATGGACAATCAGGACTGCTGTCTTCTGAAACTTGGCAAATCTGCTAACCAATTCTCACTTCAAGTGAGTCATGGGAAGATAAATGGTATCACTAAAAGGACACTAGAATCTACCTTGAGGGAACTGTAGGAAGGGATCTCAGCACAGAGAATGCTTTCATCCTATTTAACAAGATTTTTTTTTTAGAGAATGGGATTTAGATTTCTGGAGAGGACTTCAAACACAAGAATGATGGGTTCCTGAGGTTGCATGGACTATATCTAATGATGGCCAGGAAAAAAAAAATACACACACATATGCTTAGAGGTTCTGAGGATCTAATGAAGAAAACTTCAAACTGAAAATGGAAAAAGAAAGAAATCTGCTCACATATGTCAGCTAAACCAGATGCTAGTGAGAGTAGCAAGTATGATGACAGGGAGACTAGCAGTGCAGAAGGGCACTAATAATACTCATGCCCTAAGGTTTCTATATGCATATGCACATTGTATGAGTAATAAACAAAGTGACTGGAGGTCTAAGTACAAGGAATTAATTCAACCTGCTTGACAACTCTGAAACTTGAGAGCATGTTACCTAACTAAAATACAGAAGTGGAAGGAATAAAGAAACATGTAAATCAAAGTGATACAACAGTGGAAATTCATGAACAAGAACCTAATTTAAGTCATCTCTCTGGGTGGGACAACAACAACAAAAATAATAATAGCTAACATTTTGTAGTTGTTTATGATTTGTAAAGGGCTTTACAAACATCATGTCATTTTATCCTCACAGTTTCCTCTGAGAGGTAGTTACTGTTATTATCCTCATTACACAGATGAAGAAACTGAGGCAGATAGAGAATAAGAGACCCTCCCCAAGGTGACACAGCTAGTCAGTGATCCAAGTTGGATTTGAACCTCGGATTTCTTGACTCCACAATCTATTTACTGTAGTTGCTAGGTCTCCCCGAGAAAAACAAAAGAAGCAATATTATGGTGGGACTCAAACAAAAGGAAGAAACAGATGATGAGTTCTACAAGATAGCAAAACTTACTTCGAAGTAGAATATGGTTGAATTGAATAATTTGGCTATCTCCCAGAATTCTCTAGGTGCTAAAAGCATAACAGCTGACAAATGTTTAACTTGACTTCATATCATTTCATTCTTCAGTAGATGAAAGGATCAACAAGGAAGATGATTCTTCTAAATCTTATGCTGACCAATAAGGAAATATCTATTGTCTAAGTGGAAATGCTAGGAATCATTCCTTGTTCATATTCATGAGAGATCAAGAAGGGCAACACTGGAATACTTATTACAGTTTGATATAAGCTGTATATTTTGGGAGAAATGTAAGAGTTTAGGGAAAATAGAGAAAACATCCCATGGCCTATAATTCTAATTGAGAAAATTGGCTTTATTTAAAAAAAAAAAGTCTATTAAAATAAAATTATTTTAATAAGATAAAGAAGACTGGCTAAAGAGACCAGTGTAGTTGGTCAGGGATCTTTTTTTAAGAGAAATGTATAAAAGATGGAAGCAGGGCAAGTGAATACTTTTTTTCCATTTTTTTTTTTTTTAATGAAAAGACTAGGTAAGCAGCTCACAGAGCCCTTTGATGAATACCACATATTTTCTTTTTTTCTCACTTAATATTTTTTTTCCAATTACATGTAAATCTAGCTTTCACCATTCACCTTTTTTGGCAAGGCAATTAGGGCTAAGTGACTTGACCAGGGTCACACAGCTAGAAAGTGTTAAATGTCTGAAGATGGATTTGAACTCAGTACTTCCGACTCCAGAACTGCTTTATCCACTGCGCCATCTAACTGTCCCTTAACATTCACTTTTATAAGATTTTGAGTTCCAATTTTTTCTCCCTCTCTCTCTCCAAATTCCCCTCCCCAATAAAATTATACATATACAATCATATTAAACACATTTCCACATTAGTCATGTTGTAAAAGAATAATTGGAGCAAAGGGGAAAGCCATGAGAAAGCAAAACCACACTCAAATAGTATGCTCTAATTTACAATCTTCATGGTGTTTTTTTTTTTTCTGAATATAGATGACATTTTCCATCATGAATCTTTTTGAATTGTCTTGGATCATTGCATTGCTGAGAAGAGTTAAGTCTGTCACACTTTATCATTTCACAATGTTGCTATTACTGTGTACAGTATTCTTTTAGTTCTGCTCACTTCACTCACCATCAGTTCATTTAAGTCTTTCCAAATTTTTTCTGAAATCTGCCTATTCATAATTTTATCTTTGTGAATAGAAAAAGTTGATGCTTTCAGGAAATACGAAGGGTAATAAACAGGATTTTTATAATTGTGTTGTGTCAAGAGTAAAATCAAAGAACGACTAAGATTGATGATGGTAGTAGATGAAGTGATAGCAATAGATGCCAGAAAGTAAAACTATCCAATCTCTATCTTGTAGTATTTTTACATACCAATAAGAATATCCTTATATTTGGGAAACATGGGGAAAAAATTAACACGAGATCGAAACCGTAAACAAATGAGGTAATGGTAAAAAAGCATCTAGTTGGTCTTAATGAGTTCAAGTCACATAGTGACTTGTATTTTGGAGTACTGAAAGAACCTATACATAGAAATGGTGAGCCATTGTTGATGATAACCTTTGAAACATCATAGTGAATAGAAGAGGTACTGAAAGACTGGAAATGGAAAAAATATTACTGACTCTCAAAAAGCAAAAGAAGGTGTGTTCTTTAAATTATAAGCTTGTGAGTTTGACTCATTTCTGGCAAAATTCCCAAATGTAATATTATAGGAATGGCAAATCTCATGATATCCTTGTGGACCAAATGGATATACATAGGATGGATTATAGTATAGTTAATATTAATAACATAGTAATATTTATATGTTACTTTTAGTATGTTACTATAAGTAGTTACTATAGTAGTTACTATAAGTAACATTTATATGTTACTTAAAAGTTTGCAAAGAGCTTACATTACCATAATAGTTCCTTCCAACAATTCTACAAGATACATAGTGTAGTATTATTAGCCTCATTTTATAAGTGAAAAACTTGAATCTCAAATGGATTGTAATCTATCACCTTACTTATACAACTGGTATGTGCCAAATGTAGCGATTTGAACCTAGGTCTCTCTTGACATTTTACCCATTACTTTGTCTAGTTTGCTACATGGCCTCTCAACTCAGTGGATTTTGAAGTGCTTGAAACAACTGTATTCAGAATTTCAATCAATTAATGGATTGAGGACAGCTCAAGATTTTTTTTTTCTAATGTAGAAAGAGCATCAAATAAACCTGCATTCTAGTCTTAGGTCTGTTACAGTAACTTTAGATGAACCATTTTACTGCTTAACCTCAGTTTTATTATCTGTCAAATTTTAAGGGAATAAAGCATTCTCAGAGTTTCCTTCCAGATCTCAAATTCTATTTTTCTGATAATTTTAGGATACTATTATATGGACAAATGTGTGCTAAGTGGATTTAACATTCATTGACTGAATGACCCAATGCAAAAAATGATTGTAAATCATTGTCATCTTAGAGAATGGTGTCTATCAGGATGCCATGAGTTGATGTCATTGTCCCTTCTTCAGGGCTATGTCATCAGCAGAGACCTGGATGGAAACACGGATATTATGTTTATAAAGTTTATGAATGACACAATGCAGATAGGCAGAGCTAATTGGTTAATAATAACAGAATGGGAATCCAAAATATCTAGATATTCTAGAATGATGAGTGATAATAAGATAAAAACTTTCATAGGTAAATATAAATACCTATATTTGAGCAAAAAAAAGAATGTTAGATTTATGACTAAGAAATTACTTATATCAAAAATACCTGCTCTGGCAATTGCTATCACTTCATCCACTACCATCATCAGTCTTAGTCATTCTTTGATTTTACTCTTGACACAACACAATTATAAATTATTCTGTCAATAAAAAATTATTTAAAAAAAAAAGAAAGAAATACTAAGGATAGGTTGGTTCACAGGGGGAACAAAGCTTCTGAAATGCTGAAGTATCCCAAAACACTTTTTTAGGAAATAATGTCTTGAAACATGCTGTGTACTGGATCTTAAGTTTTCAATCAACTAATCAATCATTTATGGACAGAAACAGCTACACCCAAAGAAGGAATACTGGGAAATGAATGTGAACTATTTGCATTTTTGATTTTCTTCCCGAGTTATTTTTACCTTCTGAATCCAATTCTCCCTGTGCAACAAGAGAACTGTTCGGTTCTGCAAATATATATTGTATCTAGGATATACTGCAACATGTTTAGCATATATAGGACTGCTTGCCATCCTGGGGGGGGGGAGGAGGGAGGGAGGGGAAAAAACGAAACATAAGTGATTGCAAGGGATAATGTCGTGTAGAAATTATCCTGGCATGGATTCTGTCAATGCGAAGTTATTATTAAATAAAATAAAATTTATAAAAAAAAAAAAAAAACTAATCAATCATTTAGCATTTATTAATGGATCTAAGGCTCTGCTGGGCCTTCATGGATTTATCTACATAAAGATAAGAATAGAAGCCATGGTGTCTGAGAAGATCACAAATTTAAAAACTTGTCTTTCAAAAAAAAATAAATACCTGGGGATTTAAATGAGCTTTAAACTTAGGAGAAAAATGATGGTATATAGAGAATTGGCTTCAGAGTTCGAGTGATTAGGATTCAAGTCCTGCTTCTAAGACATATTAACTGTGATTCTGGACAATTAATAAGGACAAATAACAACAACAATAATAATTGGTATTATTTTATTTTTATTATTTTTATAGTTATCATTTATATACTTCTTGAAGATTTGCAAAACATTTTGTAACTATCGACCCACTTTATCCTCAAGAAAAAACAACAACTGGGAGATAGGTACTATTATTATTCCCATTTTATAGATGAAGAAACTGAGGCAAACAAAGTTTTACAGTATTATACAGCTGTAAAATGCCCCTAACCGTCTTGTTAAAACTATACATTGAAAAATGTTTGCCAGTGAGTATTGATAGAGGGAGTTTCCTCACTGGCAACTCCCTACATATATGAAATCATAGATCTGGACCTCAAGAGAGGGAAACCTGGGATAATTATCAGTGTATGGAAACCAAAAAAGTTAAAGTGATCTTAGGCTAGATACTCAGAATAAATGAAGTATTTTTTCCCTTTGTACTTTGTTCTGTTCAAACCAGATCTGGCATATTGTTTTCAATTCTGGGTGTTTTAGTAAGGAAAAATGTGAATAAGCTAACAAGCTGAAGTATATCCAAAGGAGGATGACCAGGATGGCAACTGGAATCAACCAAGATTGATTTTTTTTGTTCCCCCCCTACTCAGAAATCAAAAAAAGGAACAATGAACAGAATTTGCAGAGCCAGATTTCCAGTCAATAAAAAGAAAAATTTCTTTTTTTCACAATGCCAATCAAAAGTGCAAAGGGCTATCTCATACTTAGGCTAGACAAGTCAATAAGTTATTTCTTGATCTAACATTTCTGAGATTCAGTGAAGAGTCAGAGCAGAAGTGTCAAACGTGCCTCCTGAGAGGTTACCACCTATAATACTGTCCAGTGCAATTCAAATCAGATGAAAATATATTGGGAAATGTTTGAAATAAGATAAATAAAAATACAATAAGCTATAAATTACATTACACAGTAAAAACTAAGTCAATAAGTGATCCATAGAAATCATTATATATAGATAAGTGGCTCCTATTTCTAGTTAAGTTTGCCTACCTTGAGGTAGAGAGTAAGTACTAATAACTGTCTTACTGTGTGTATAGGTGGGTGGCTCAAGGGAGAGAGAGCAATGGACCTAGAGTCATGAAGACCTGAATTCAAATCTGGCTTCAGGCAATTACTAGCTGTGTGGCCCTGGACAAGTCAGTTAACCTTGGCTGACTTAATTTCCTCATTTATAAAAAAAATGTATCAAGATTGTTCTAAATATAAAGAAATAACATTTATAAAGCAAATGCTAATAGTAATGATAATGATAGTTATGGTGGTGAGGATGAAGATGAGGATGATGATAAAAGGCACTTATGTCCTTTTTGTAAGATCTACCTAAAAGGTAAAATCAATAATCTGTGATAACATGGCAAATGATAGTTTTGTCAAAATATAAGCTAGTCATCGAGGGGGAGATGTTGTTTCTACCCAAGAAAAATCTATTTATGACTTTTAAATTGGTTAGTGCATATTGTTGAAACTATACTTTTTATCTAATAGGAGAGTCCCATCAAATTAGTCTGTAATTTACTTTGTAATTTAGACATATTGCATATGGAATCAAATGTAGAACTGATTTAAAGAAACCTGGAAAATTATGCTATGTTTTTCTTGAACACAAATTCCTCACTGCCACCAAAGTCCATTTATTTCACTTATTGATGATAACTGTCACAGACACAGTTCACCTTTATACAACCATTTAAAGTTTACAAAGCATCTTATTGATGTTACCTCATTTGATCCTGATGACTCCTCTAATTAATGGGTCCTGCTATTATTCTCATTTTAAAAATGAGGAAACTGAGTCTCAGATTTATTGAATTGCACAGAATCACCTAGCTTGTAAGTGAGTGGGGTCAGATTCCTGATTTTAAATCTAACACTGCATCACTTGTTCTTTAGTGCTTCTCCCCATGATGTTTATAAGGATGCAGACCATGGAATGACATGATCTGAGGAGCATCAAAATGACAAATAAACCAAAGGCAGTGTTGCCTCACATAACAAGGGCAATCATGGTCATACGTTTCCAGCATATTACTAACAATGACTTTGCTCTCAAGAAAAGGTAAAGCAAAGACATTCTCTAGGATATGTATGACTCAAAATGGAGGAGTCATGTGGTGATAATAGAAGATGATTGATAGCTCCAGTAACACACTGATAACTGAAAGATTTGCTATGTGGTTTATGGGGATACATGACCAAGAAAAAGTTGCTTCGGAGAAGAATGGTCTAGCCCTGCTTTGAAAAAGGTAGTCCCATGATGATGACCAAAAAGAGGCCCATTAGAATAGGAGCTTTTTAAGTTTTGTTTTTGCCTTTGTTGTATATCCAGTACTTAGCACACTGCCTGGCTCACAGTAAGCATTTAATAAATGTTTGGTGAGTAACTGATCATTTTGTTCAGATGGCTTTTGAACTCAAATCTTTGTTTCTATCTCATTTCTAAAATCTCAGATACCACAAGGGTTTTGTGAAAATGACTCTTCTAGGCATCAACTCTGAAAGTCTGAGTAGCTCTAGCTCTTTTTATGATTAACAGTTTTATATCAACTATTCAGAGAAATTAGTATAAAAAGTACCTTACAGGTGAAGTATTTTTCATTCATTTTTAAAAAATGAAAATTCGTTTATTCTCCTGGACATCCTTCATGCTATATAGGAATAGAACCTCTACTCAAAGACATTTTCTGGCCGACCCTTGTGATCCATCTTGACAGCCACCTTGATTTCATTTTCCATCTAACTGCTTACCAGGACTTCATTATTGTCTCCAGAAACATATCTTCTTGCAAGATCAAATAAATTCTAATTCACTCCTCCTCAATACCTTCTGTGTCTGGGGCTCCTAGAAAGCTCCTCCCATACCCTCTATTTAAGGAGGAAGCCCAGACCAATACATGATCATTTTCTACTTGGTTGCAAAGTCTGTTACTCTCTCTCCACTATCTTATCCCTTTTATTTTCATTACATTTTTTGTCTTCCCCTATTAGATTGTATGTGACTTCTTAAGAGAAGAGATTGTTTGTTATTTTGGTTTGTTCTGCTTGTTGCCTTTCTTTGAATCTGGAATGTGGTGCTTTAAAAATGTTGATTGACTGGGTGACATTTATGTTTTATCAGATAAACTAGGCCTTTTTTTTTTTTCATTGAAGGCTTACTTTGAAAAAAATAGAGCAACCATTAAAAATTGTATTTGACCCATTGGAATAAAAAATGGATTTTATCTATGACATTCTCTAGGACTTAAAAACCTTTGTGGGTTGCTTTCAGGAGGTGACTGACATTTTTTCTATGATTCACTTTGTTCTCTATCTCTTAATAGATCAGTGTATTTTTCATTTATGATTTCTTGAAATGAAGTATCCAGGTCCTTCCTTCCCTCTCTTTCTTCCTTCTTTCTTTCCTTTCTTCCTTCCTTTCTTTCTTCCTTCCTCTTTCCTTCCCTCCCTCCCTCCTTCTTATAGTTCAGTAATTCCTTAAGTTATATCTCCTTGACCTTTTTTCCCTAGTAATTTTTGACAATGGATACCTAACATTTTCATTTTCTTATATTTTTTTTCAGTCTTTTGATTGTGTTTTGATATTTCTTGCTGAAATCATTTCTTTCCATTTGGATTATTCTGATTTTCATGCATTCTGTGATTTGAATTAAGTTTATCATTTTGTGTCAAAAAATATTTTAGCTGAGTTTAAGTTTTGGATAGACAAGTAATGGAAAACCTTAGAAGGAGGTTGAGAAATAGTAAAGACATTCAAATACTGAGAAAATACCAAAGAAACATTTTTTTTTATTTTCCCAAACATGGAAATATAATTTTCAACATTCACTTTTGCAAAATTTTGTGTTCCAAATTTTTTATCGTTCTCTCCCCCTTCCCCTAGCAGTCTGATATAGGTTAAACACGTGCGATTCTTTTAAACATATTTCCATATTCATCATGCTACACAAGAAAAATCAGATCAAAAGGGGGGGAATATGAAAAAAGGGGGGAGGAAAAGCAAGCAAACAAATAACAACAAAAAGTGAAAATACTGTGCTTTGATCCAAATTCAGTCTCCATAGTTTTATCTCTGGATGCAGATAACACTTTCCATCACAAGTTTATTGGAACTGCCAAAGAAAAGTTTAAAGACAGACATTCTAACCATGACTTGGGCTGAGGAGGTTGAGGAAAGGGGAAGATAGATTCATAGCTTGATCTCACACATATATGCTTGTTGCAGAGAACTTGACTGTGAGAAAATGATACTAAAAATAAATATGCTTGGTGAAGATTCTGAAAATAATAATAATGATAGCTAACATTCTTGTAATATTTTAAAATATTTCTTAATTATTATCTCATTTTATCCTCAAGTAACCCTGGGAGGTAGGTGTTCTGCAGACAGAGATAAAATGATTTGCCTAGGGTTACACAGCTAACAAGTTTCTGAGACCAAAGACTTGAGTTTTGAACTTGAGTTTTCCAAACTCTCAAGTACAGCACTTTATCCATTATACTATGTAGCTGCCTAAAGCCATCAGTTTTCCTCAAAGATACCCTTTGGAATTCTTGAACTTGATGATGGCTCCACTGTTATTTTAAAAAATTCTTCTTATCAGAATCTAAACTCCACAAGGTTGAATCTTGCACAGAAATGGTCACTCGATTGATATTTGTTCAGTAATCAAAGAAAAGAATTTAAATGTTGGGCAAATACAGGGTTTTGTCATTGACATGTAGTACCGGGTTAGGCCTTAACATTGCAAAAATGTATCTTTATAAAGTCTGACACTGCCACACTCTTTCTCAATCATTATCTTTAATTGAGTTATTTAAGTTACAACCAGAATCTTACAAGAAGCACTTCCCCCTCCCCCCAAAAAAAATCCTCAGGAATAGATGCCACAAAGTCCATAGGCTAAAGCTCATAGATTTTATTCACA
Source organism: Antechinus flavipes (assembly GCF_016432865.1). Classification (NCBI taxonomy): domain Eukaryota; kingdom Metazoa; phylum Chordata; class Mammalia; order Dasyuromorphia; family Dasyuridae; genus Antechinus; species Antechinus flavipes. The sequence goes on along the minus strand of NC_067400.1, from coordinate 79,566,808 downwards.
GACTAGCCTCTCAAGTCCTTGCTCAGAACATAATTATTCTTTCTTTAAATGTGATCCTAACAAGTTTAATTATCCCCTCTCCCACCCTACAGCAAATGAAAAGCAATAAATCAGCACAGGAGAAGGAATAATACAAATAGGATATTGACAATAAGAAGAGATGACAGCTAACTAGTACATAACAAGAAAACCCATTAAAAAGCAATAACTTATAATAAAAAAAAAGAAGAAGAAGAAAGAAAGAAAGAGCTTGGACTCTTAATGACTGATGACATCATGGTTTATAGGCAATGACTGATGTTTATAATAATGACCTTGAATCATCAGGAAAAAGTTAAATCATGTTCAGGGCATTCTGATGAAGAAGTCAAAAGAGCCTGATTGTACTTTAGGAAGTTTCCATTCAAAGCAGTTAAAATTGAAAAGTTCCTTCACTTAAGGATATAAAAAATTAACACAAATTCATAGCTACATAGTGCTGTAAAATTTACAAAGTACTTCTCTTTGCCTCCCCCCCAAAAAAGGATTTTAGCATCATTTTAAAGATGAGTAGGTCCACAGATTACTATTACTATTAAAATGATAGCAAGTTATCACACCAGGACCCAAACCCAGAAAATTAGAAGGTATTCTGACTCCCAGTCCAATCACTTTTCCCATCACATATAGTTCAAAAAATTCAGATGCATGGAATCATTCATTCCTTAAGCATTTTCTCCTGAGCACCAGGTGGTACAATGCTTCCTTTATGGAGTTAGGAAGACCTGAGTTTAAATCCAGCCTCAGACACTTACTGGCTAGCTATAGGACCCTCCCCCCAATTTTTTTTTCCCACTAAATCATGGTTTTACTTGGGTGTCACTTACCTGCTTTCAGTCACTCTCTAATCCATTGCATTGATGCCAAAGTGTTATTTCTACAGCATAGGTTTGATCTTTTTAGATCTGATCAAGAATCTCCAATGGCCTGCCTATGGCCTCTAGGATAAAATATTAAGTCTTTTCTTTAGCATTTAAAACCTCCAATTGTTCCAGTTTATGTTTCAAATTTATTAAGCATTCTTCTTCATGTACACTGTAATCTAGCCACACTAGCCCAAGTACTATTGCATTTCTCATCTCTCCATCTTTCCAAAGGCTGTTCCATGCCTGGAATATACTTCCTCTTCACTTTTGAGAATTCTTTTCCTGTTTCAGAATTTAGCTCCTAGCATCTCTCTCTTGAAACCATGCCTCATTTGCATACCTACTAGTCCCCCAATCACCGACCCAAATTATCACCCTATGTTTATTTGGTATATTATTTATATCTATTTTAGGTGTACAGGTTGTTTCCCCTAATACATTCTAAAGTTTTTGAGAGAAAGGAGAGTTTTGTTTTTATGAACAGTTCTTAATACTTAATAAATGTTTTTACATTGATCAAAACTGAATGAAATTAATGCTTACTTTAATTTTAGGATATTCAATGCTAGAATGTCTGCAAATATCTTTTGTCCTATATAGAGTAAAAAGAAATTTTTCTCCAATAATTTTCTTAAACTATCTTCCTCTCCCAAAAGGGAAGTAAATGAAATATTCATCAGGAATAAAATACTTTGAAATTTGCTGTAAGTTCTAGAAAATGTACAATAGGTGTTTGATCTGTTTTGTGTCAGCATCTTCAGCTGGATTTCTCTTTCTCCCTCCCCCCAACTTCCTTTAGAATAGTTGCTGAACTCTGCACAAACATGGGTGTTTGGGGCATAAGAGTGTGTGTGTGTGTGTGTGTGTGTGTGTGTGTAGTAGACTTAAATACCATAGTTAAAACAAACCAAAACAAGAAAAAATCTCCCATAGTCATCAGCCACATAGCAGATGACATTCATAGAAAGGGATGGAATTTTTTCTTGTGCTCAAACTCTCACATGGCTCCTAAGAAGCACAATCTATCTAGCAGTCTCCTTTCAAGACATAATACTTAGCAGGACTGGGGGACCTTCAAAGCAGGGCCTTTGCCTGGAGATAAACTAGAGGAGTATCTCCTCTCCCCTTGATATAGTTACAGAAGAATTCTACTTCACAAAAAGCAGAAAAAAGTAAAACGGATGATCTGTAGTGAATATTTTTATTTAACTATGTACCATGTGATAGAATACACATAAATGGCATAGAAGCTACAGAATTAATGATTGCTTTAACATGGGCAGACAGAGTAAGGAGGGGGTTTGCTCCTAATGGGAACTTTTCAAGTTATTTCTTGAGGATTTTTACCAGTTTCTAAATATTTTGTATGGCTTCCTTCCACAGCCCAGTAGAGGATTCAGCAGTATATTGTACAGGTCAGCAAATAAACTTCAGACCCCTGACATCAGCCAAGCAGCCTGAATCAATTCATCTGAAAGCCTCAAAGAGCATGGACCTTGGTAAGAGAGGGTGGGGTAACGCTTAGATCAACTTTTTAGCCTTAGTACATTTATCTTTTTGAATTTCCCATTTTGTTTCTTAAAACATACCTTAGGGAGCAAGATCTACTAAAAACAAGAGGAAGGTGTGGTGATATCAACATTTTTTGCCCTCAATTTTATTAGCATATATTGGATTGCCTACTGTCTAGGTGGAGGGGAGTGGGGGGAAGAGAGAAAATTTGGAACATAAGATTTCACAAGAGTGAATGTTGAAAACTACCTTAGAATATATTTTAAAAATAAAAAGCTATTAAAAAAAAAAAAAAAAACCTTTATCCTTACTAGATTGTAAGCTCCTCAAGGATAGAGATTATAGTATTTTTCATCTTTGTATTTTCAGTGACTAGCAGTTGATTGTAAAGAACATATACTAGAATATGGAATGGAATTGAATTAAAAATTAAAATTTATATATATATATATATATATATATATATATATATATATAGCCTCTATTCTCCCATAAGCTGAAATTACTCTTAAACATTTTTAAAGGATTTTTTTTTAAAGGATTAATTTTTTGAAGTAAATTACATTATCATCCTAGGTCTTTTTTTTAGAGAAATTAAACTAAATTCTGAATGTTAGCTCCAGAAAGAACTTTTAGATCATCTAATCCCAAGTCTTTACTTCTTCCAAAGTCATGCAGCTAGATAGCACAAATTAATCTAATCCCTAGGTCCAGTGTGCTCTTTAGAGCATATCACAACTAATGTATTAGCTTAGAAGAAAGATAATATGAGTTTGTTTTTGTGTCTGTGTAAGTATTAAAATTCACGTATCTTAAATTTTATGTATCTTAAAATTCTTGGAATAAGGCCTTCCTATCCTGGGAAATAAGACCTCTTGAATCCAGTGAGAAACAATTGAAAGAATCTTAGTTCTGGAATACCGCGATTTGGGTTTATATCCTACTTGGACATGTATGTAATCTAACCTTACTGGACCTCAATTCAGTTATAAATTTGATGTTATAAGTAGGTGCCTTTGGTCCCCTGATCTTTAAAGGTAGAAGGGGGATGTCTGAGTCAGGAAACCCTGAATCTTGTGTCTTTGGCCCACCATCCTTCACCCCTAATTCACCTGGAGATTACTCTTTTGCCACTGCCCTTGATTCATCTGGAGGTTTCTCCTTAGCCTCAGGTCATGGAATCAATATGTACTCCTTAGCCTTAGGGGATAAAAGATGGGATAAAGCTGTATTCTGTCTCTCAATTCTCAGCTATTTTTCTAATCAGGATCCTAGCCAGCTGAGAATTCTCAGTGTCACAATAAACCCTTTTTTGGGCAACTTAAGTTGAAGACCGGGACTGCAATCTTTCGCAAAACCTGCAACATTGATCTGGGATCCCCCAAACGCTGTTAGAGTGTCTCATCCCTCAACAACCTCATCAAAAAAGGAGGAGGTTGAACTGCATGACTACCAAAGGCCCTGCTAACTTCTTGAGCTTTCATTCTATAATCCCTTTCAGTATCAAACCTTTATAATTTTATTTTCTTTTCTGCTGTTTTCTTCCCATCATCTATTTAGACATCCTGCCAGTCCTTGGGATGCTGCTATTCCACTAGCAAACTTTAATAATTGGTTCAATGACCATTACCCTCATTCCCTTTCTTGCCAGCACTTCTTTATTTCCTGGGTTTCCTACCATATAGCTGAGATTCCAAGAAAGGAAATCAACCATTTTTCTTTTATCTTGTGCCCCAGTTGCCAAAAATAATACACAACCTTTCTTAGTTTTTCTTTCCTAGTCCACTTGGTGGAGAGCTAAATGCAGAGGAATAGTTTGTAACTTCACAATAGTATTGGAAATAAATACTGACTCTCTCCAGGTTAATCAGCTCCATGTTAATTCTAGGAAACTAGGTATATCCTTAAATCTCTCTCCCTTCTTAATTTGTCCCTTCAGGCAGATCTTGCCCTTGATGTTACCTTAGTTCTTCTGATTTAGCTGATTGATTCATTTAGCTTGGTTGTTTGCTGTCCACCTCCCAAAATCTGTCTTGTTAATAACTTTACTTTCTGATGTGCCTAGAGCCTGGGGCATATAATACTCTCTTAGACATTCCCAATCCAATCTAGCTTCAAGGACTAAGGTCTGGTCCCTCCCCTACTCTATAGTTGCAGAACATATGTTCCCAAGTACTGCCTACAAGTATACATTGGCTTATTGAAGAGATTCTTTCCCATGTGGCCCTAGAAGCTCTTTCCACCATGGATTGTGGATCTTACTTTTTTCTTACTCTTTTCCTTTACCTCTCAAGGCTTCATCCCCTGTGAATTCTTTCTTTTACTCACCTATGACCTGACCTCTCAATTCTTGATAGATGTGCCTGAAGCAAATTCCCTAGCTGCATTCTCACAGCTAATTCTACCTTTGATGATTAAATGACCTCTTCTATTTTCTTATTTCTAAGGCCGATGTCATGCCTAAAGTTCTTGGACCTTAGCCTGGAGCTGAAACTTCATTCCCTAAGCCTGGTTCTTTCTGGTCCCACTACTAATATGGTTTCCTTCAGGCCAATGAACTCCTCTTAATTTTAGGGATTTTCCCCAAGCTGAGTTTGGTAATTTTTACTTGTGTGGCAGTGATAGCCTGCCTCTACCATATTGAATTCTGGATGTTCCAAGACATCTAGCTTGTGGGAGCATCTCCTTTAAATAACCATAATTGTGAAAGGTCTGATGTAAGCAACTGAGAGGTATATGTCTAACTTCAAGGATTTCTGGTCAGGTCATCCTCTTAAAAAGATGACATGCAGGGGAGCATTCCATTGAATTCATTATAAGAAGGTTGTTAAAGAAGTGGGCAAATTTAAACTAAATTCTGAATGAAATGTTAATTGCGTTTGGAATGCTAGCAGGCATGGAACTGCAAAGGTTTTGATTTCTTGAGATAACATATTGCATATTTCATTAGTTACAAGAAGAAAACTGAATTGTATGGAATGTAGCTAATGGCTTAATAAATAGTGTTTCTCCATAACCCCATCTATAATTATTCAGACAACATCCAATCATGTTGAAACCAGAGAAATTGATTCTTTTTTCTATAAGCTAACTTGATCATAGGACATTTTCCCTCTAATCATATAGAGTCAGGGTCTGTTGGAGAAACAGCAGGAGACTGCCTTAGATCATACCAGTGATCACAGAAGAACATTTGCAAGGCCAAAGGCCTTTAACAAATAAAGGGTGTAAAGAAGGTCTTTTGTCACTATCCATTAAGTCATTTCTATAAACGGTAAAGAGTATGTCAGACTTACAAAGTATCTTGCAAATTTGTCCTTCAGTCTTTTATCCTCCTCTTGAAGAAGGTCAATGGGTGACGACTATTATTAATTGCTAGTGGAAAATTCTAATTGCATTTTGAGAATCTAAGGAAACAAAGGGACTGATGTAGCCCTCCAAAGATCTTGGAATCAGAAAAAAAATCAATGGAGTCTTTTATAAAGTAAAAAGGAGGACCTCAAGAGAAAACAATGCTGGATATCAGTTATCAAAAATGAAACAAGACCCTCAGCTAATTGAATTACTCCAAGAACCTAAAACGATCTCTTTTCCAATTTTTAGTATTTCTGAATCCATAGAAATTTAGTGATGGAAGCTACCTTAGATATCATCTGGTCCAATTTTCTCACTTTACAATTGTGGTAAAAGGAGTCCAAAGAAATCATCTCCAAGATCATACAAGCATTAAAGCTGGGATTGTGTGTCAGATCTTCTAACCCCAAACTCGGCGATCTGTGGACAGATTGCTTTTGAAGGTCCTCTTCTGTGTGATAAAATAATTCTTACTTTAACAAGCTACTGCTTATTGCATTCTAGAAGTACCATCCTCGGAGGAAATTATTAATACTTATAATACATTTTCTATTTAAGAAAAAAAATCATATAGGTCATAAAGCCATTTTTCCTTAGCATATAAATGCCAAACCAAAAGTGTTGGATAAGGTACACCAGACAACAGCAGCAGTTCATATTCTAAATACTTTTTAAAAACCCAAATGCAGCATACCAATCTTCCAGAAGGCCCAGATATTAATGTTCTAGAAAGCCTTTGGAACCAAGATAGACATATAGCTCCAAATTTAAGTGACTCTAATAGTTCTCATAACCTCATTGTTCTTGTATTTGGCCTTCCTCCTTCTAAGGGGAGTGATCCAATCAAATTTCATAAAAGGTAAGCTCCTTGAAGATTGGACTTAACTTGTATTTTTATTTTCCATAATTCTATCACTTCATAGTTGAGTGAATGACTATATAATAATAGATAATAATAGCATTTATTGACCCAGAGGTAGCACACCAATTGTACTTGTGTAGAAATGGCTTTTTCATTATTTGGCAATGCTGAGCGCTTTCATTTTCCATTCACAAAATGAATAATTATTGCATATATATTTTATTCCTGTGTTTATTTAAACTGATATCTCTGAAATGGTTCTCAATTTAATGGAAGTTCTATTCTTTAAAAATTGAAAATATTCCTCAAAGGGACATTGTAACAATGGTTTTCAAATGATCAGCCAAAAATATTCCATTTATTATGCTATGTTTTAGAAGCTTCACACACACACACATCTATCTTTCTATCTAGCTATCTTGTAAAGAGAGAGTGTGAAAAACTTTATAGATACAGATAAATCTAAAAAGCCTGAATGTCCCTGAAAGTACCTTCCAGTGGTCTTATATTGTTTTTTGACCAACAGCTTAATTAAGATGTTAATTTTGCTTGACTATGAGCCCTCTTTCAGTGGCTATTGTCACTGATTAGTTTTGAATAATTTTGAATGATTCTCTGGGCACAGGAAGGACTCATTTGATAATTTTATAGATAAACAGACCCTTCTATAAATGCTTTGATATACTTTGGCTTGGTTTGGATTTTGTCTTCCTGTTTTTGATTTTGTTTTGGTGTGGACCTGTGATTTTATTGTATGAGAAAATTCTCTTCTACTAATGCATATCAGAAATAGTTCTACAACTTAAAAGTCTTTTTTAAAATAGCTTTTTATTTACAAGATATATGCATGGGTAATTTTTCAGCATTGACAATTGCAAAACTTTTTGTTCCAATTTTTCCCCTCCTCCCAACCCCTCCCCCAGATGTCAGGTTGACCAATGCATGTTAAATATGTTAAAGTATAAGTTAAATACAATATATGTATACATGTCCAAACAGAATCGGATTTTGAAATAGTGTACAATTAGCCTGTGAAGGAAATCAAAAATCCAGGTGGAGAGGAATTGGGAATTCTATGTAATGGTTCACAGTCATCTCCCAGAGTTCTTTTTCTGGGTGTAGCTGGTTCAGTTCATTACTGCTCTATTGGAACTGATTTGGTTCATCTCATTGCTGAGGAGGGCCACATCCATCAGAATTGATCATCATATAGTATTACAACTTAAAGGTCTTTAAAAGTTTCCTGCGACTTCAAAAGATTAAAGCGGCTCACCTTGGACAGTCAGATTGTTCAACCAAGTAATCATGAGACAGAGAAGCCTGTCCTGATTCTGCTCCCTGAACTACCCTTCTAAACAATGTATATATTTGTGATTTATGAAGCATTTGTGATTTCATTAGCACTAGGGTACTCCTTCCACTAACACAAATCACAATCAGATTTAGTAGATCACACTTAGGGAGTTACCTAAAGCACCTAGGGTATTGAGGAATTTGCCTAAGGTCACATACTATGTCTTACTAATAACAAATCCCAGGGTTCTATCCTCCACAACACAAGTGTCCAACACAGGGACTAAGGAGGCTGCAATAGTTTCAGTGCTGAGAACTAGATTAAATTATAAATGGGAAATATCTAACAAAATAAATAAAAAATATGAAATAAAGATAATATTAAATTGTGGTTTTTCTAAGTCAGTCTGCTGTCATAGTTATATTCGTGTGCATGGTTAGGGACTTCTGTTACTGTTTGACACCACTGCTCCACGCCAAGGTACCTACCTCTATTTATAAAATCTCATTAAAATAGTCTTATTCTAGTTTTATTCAGTTTCAAAGTTTACCATTCATCAATAATAATAATAACTGACTTCACATGGCACTTTGACTTTTGTAAAACACATTTATAGAATCTCTCAGTGTCTAGTGGATACTTTCAGTCAGTTTTGATGCTGCTTCATTAATATCAGCCCAGTAATGAGTGAGATGATGTGAACAAAGTGTATTCTGAAATAACTTCTGGTAGCTTTTTCACCCTTGATATCAAGGGGTTTACACTAATATTCATTTGACAGGCTAGGCATTTAGCAGTGTTGACTGTTCAGTGTTGACTAGAAATCCTATTCCCTTTATTATGGACCTTGCTATATTTATTCAAGTAACAGCCTTGCTATATTCAGGCTAGATCACTTTAATTTGTTTCTAATTAGACCTGTGTGGGTGTTGATTTGGAAGCTCTTAGGAGTTGCATAACACAGCTGTCTCTTTGGTCTTTGGCATAGGGGCTTTCCCCAAAGATCTGCCCTTATTGGCAAAGTGCCAGCAAGTTGAATTCAAAGACTTTTTGATGAAGCATAAAATCTTTAATTTCCAGGCTTGGTGTGTTTATGGTCTTGTAATACTTTTTGAGAATTAATCTGAATTTTTCAAGAAATAAGATTTAAATACTTTGGCCCACTTCCTTTATTGCCCTATTTAAAGGTTTAGTTTAAGACTGGTATTCACATCATTTTTTTTTTTTGGAGAAATTTCTTCCCTTTTCAAAGTGATCTCCTCCCTCCCATTTCATGGTTGGAATTCTTGACTAAAGATAAGATGGAGCTGAGAGAAAGCCTTTCTATAACATTCTCCAAGAGTTGTCCCAAAGCATGCAGTCCAGCTGTCCTCCATTTCCATTCAGCACTAAACAAGAGGAAACAAGTTTAAATGGAAAGGTTATAGGTTTAAAATTCTAGGAAGATTCCTGACGATGAACATTGTTAGCATTCTGTATAATGCTGTGATTTTAGAAACAAGGACAGATTTCTGTTCATCTGAAATAGGTGAGCTGTGGTACTGCCTGAAGTCAAAGGAATAAGTTAGAAGAATCCAGCATCCCATGATTTAGCATTTGAGCTTTTTCACTATGTTGTTGAATCAAAATTTAAACACACAATATATAATAGCTGTGACAGAGATTCAGGAACAACACTAAAAAGACACAATGTCATTCTCAAGAAAAAAAAATAACAGGTAAGAGGAGGTGGAAGAATACTTATAATTTTAGACAGACAGAAGCACTCATCAGTAATGAAAAATTGAACTTGACTGGTTAACATGAATAGATAAGTACAGTCTCAGTGTCACTGTCACTTCCTAGGCTTAAACTTGTGACTAGGAAGTGGTAATACAAAAGTATAACTTGTACAAAATAAAAATCTAATGGAACTGATAGGAGGCTAAAACCTATGCCTTCCTATAGAAATTTACAGATCTAAGTAAAATAGCATAAATCATAACAATCAAAAGGAAAATTCTCATTTGTATAGAGCTTTTGGGATGTGCTAAATGCTTTCTTCAAAACAATCTCTTGAGAAGAGAGAATAAAGCTTTGAAGGCAGAGGGGTTTTTTGAGAGGTAAAGATTTAGAAGGAGTGTAGCAGCTTCCTGAATGCATGATTATAGAACAAGTCCAGTTAAGAAATAAGAGTTCCAATTTGGCTAGACTATAAAGTCCCTGAAGAAGACTAAAGTGAAAGTCTAGAAAGATAGGTTGAAGTCAGATATTTGAAGACATTAAAAATAAGCTGACAAGTTTACAAAGGCTTTACAAACTACAGCTCATAGATCAAATCAGACATCCTACTTGTTTTTTGTATAAACTGCAAGCTAAGAACAGTTTTTAATGATAAAAATGTAATTTAAAATTTTAAATAAAAATTTAGCTATAGAAAATAGGTCACCAAAAGGTTTTAAATATTGAACAACATGATTGGACCTATGCATCTTGTTCTAAAGGATTATCTCATGGATAATGAAAACTGTTAGGACATTATAATAATCCATCCTCTATAACAACTCTAAAATTTGTCACAATCTAAGCCTGGATTTATTTTCTTTTTTTTAAATAACTTTTTATTGATGATTTATTTTCTTCTAATACATAGGCCAGAGTGAATAGATGTATCAGAGGGACAGCAGTTTCTTTTTCTTCTAAGAACTAATAAGTGTCTAAGGTCAGATTTCAACTCAGGATATCCTTTTTTGGGATATCTATCTATTTCTGATAAGATTACTACTGACGGAGTTCTCTCTCCTCAAACCTTACATAAGTTAAAATAGTTTTTTTCCCAAAGAGAATAAAAATAAGAGAAGAAGAAAAGAAAAAGAAATATAAGGAATTAGAATAGGCAATGAGGAAACAAAGCTATTCCTATTTGCAGATGATATGATGATATACTTAAATAATCCTAGAAGATCAACTAAAATGTTACTTGAAATAATTAACAGCTTTAACAAAGTTGCAGATTATAAAATAAACTTATATAAATCATCAACATATCAGTTACTCAGGTGAGCTGAAAATAATTCTTCCTCAACAAATTTACTTATCCAGTTGCATACCAATCAAGCTACTCAAAAACTACCAGATAGAACTATAAAAATAATGACAAAATTTATATGGAAGAATAAAATATCAAGAATATCAAGGAAGTATTGAGAAAATGCAAAGCAGATGGCTTAGTGATACCAGATAATCATAGAAACTATCTGGTACTGGCTAAAAAATAGAAAAGAATTTATCAATGGAATAGATTTGGTATACAAGACAGTTGTCAATGATCACCCAATGTTTGGTAAACCCAAAGACCTCAGCTTTTGAGTTAAGAACCCAATATTTGACAAAACTGCTGGGAAAACTGGAAAAGAATAAATCACAATCTAGGTATAGACCAACATCTCCCACTGTATATATTGGGTATGTGATATATACCATAAAGGCTAATTCCATAAGCAAATTAGAAGAGAAAGAACTAGTCTACCTCTCAGACCTATGGGAAGGAAGAAAATTTATGATAAAACAAGACACAGAGAGCATTACAAAATGCAAAATGTATAATTTTGATTATATTAAATTTAAAAAGTTTTGTACAAAGAAAACCAATGCAACCAAGATTTGAAGGAAAAGAAAAATCTGGGAAATAATCTTTATAACAAGTGTCTCTAATAAAGGCCTTATTTTATATGAATACAAACCATTCCTGAATTGATAGTCAAAGGATATTAACGGGCAGTTTTCAAATGAAGAATTCAAAGCTATTGATGGACTTATTTTGATTAGAGAAATGCAAATTAAAACAACTTTGAGATACCACCTCACACCTAACAAATTGGCCAATATGACAAAAAAAGAAAAAAAAATAATAATATAAGTTCCGTGAATAGAATACCAGACCTAGAGTTTGGAAAACTTGAGTTCAAATCTGGCTTCAGATATTTACTTATTGCATGACTTAAGTCACTTAAACTCTCTCTGCCTTCCTTTCTTCTTCTGTAAAATGGGGATAATAACAGCAGTTATCTCCTACAACTGTTTTGAGAATAAATTGTTATATTTATAAAATCTTTTGCAAATCTTATAGCAATATATAAATGCTGGCTACATAAACTATCATTAATTATGGATAAGTGGTGCAGTGTGGTAGAGGAGAGAGCTACCTTAGAGTTCAGAAAATATAGGTTTAGATTTGCCTCTGATATATATATATATATATATATATATATATATATATATATATATATATACACACACACACACACAGAGAGAGAGAGAGAGAGAGAGAGAGAGAGAGAGAGAGAGAGAGAGAGAGAGAGCCTTTTTCACTTTAAGCAAGTCACTTTTTAATACTCCAGAACAGAAGCTATAGAGAAGCCATTTATTAGTATTAATAAGGGGAGTTTCCTCACTGGCAAGTTTTCCAATTCAGTGAAATCTTATGTCTGGTCCACAAAATATTTATTGAACATAAAAAATAATGAAAATAAATGACTTATTTAGTTATTACATTATTGAATTACTAAAATTCAATGAAGGTAAAATTCAAGATATAAAACTTGGTTTTACACTATTGAATTATCTAAACTGGAATAACTTATGAAGAAATAAGAGAAACCATGATCTTTTGTATTAGAAGCAAATAGGTTAATACAAATAAAGTTTCCATTGCCTAAATGGAATAACTCTCTGGGTTTGTGAATCAAGAATGATGTTGATAGATTGGGGGGGGGGGGTTGTTGTTTTTCCCAAACTTGCTGCTTTCTATTTTACTAGCTTCTTTTCTACATCCTCTAAGGAGAATATACATGAGAAGAATGATTTCATGTTTAGTGCTGCTAGCTGTTTATTGGAAAAGAGGACTATTGTATAGAAAATTGACTTTAGTGCTGAATTATAACTTCTTAGATAGAAGTTCTTCACTTGACTGAAAGCTGTAGCTCAAAACCCTGAGGGATATAATAGACAAAGAAAAAAATAAAGTGTACCCTTGAATACAAGGAGGGTTATCCCCCAGACTTAGCCATAATAAGTAAGTAATAAGAAAATATGGCAGTAAATAAAAAAAGCTGTTCCTGTTTTTTAGAATGAGGGATTTTATTTTATTTTTTACATTTTCAACAAATGGAGAGGTGTAATAAGGTTTAAGAGTGGTATAAAACAATTGATATCAGATCCTGCCTCTGCCACATTCTACCTATATAACTGAGCCAGTCATCTAGCTTCTTGATTGTTGTTTGTTGTTCAGTCATTTCAGTTGTATTATATTCTTCACTGGCCCCATTTGGGCTTTTCTTTGCAAAACTATTAAAGCGTTTTACCATAATCCTTTTCAGCTAATTTTATAGATGAGAAAACTGAGGCAAATAGAGTTAAGTGATTTGCCCAGGCTTATACAGTCAGTAAATGTTTGAGTGCAGTTTTGAACTTAGATCTTTCTGACTCCAGACCTGGCCTTCTTTCTATATTGTACCATCTAGCTATCCTAGAGTTACTCATATAGGAAGTATTTGCAGTCAATCCATGTGAAAGTATAGATACTTCAAGCATCTAAAACTCATGGTTACAAGTTTTCCTAAGTCACTGCATTATTCCTACCAACCTGGATCTTATAGTCTTTGCCAGATGCTATTCTATTACATTGTTACCAGATGCATAGAGACCTTGATTTCCCTATGGCTGAAATAAAATCTTGCCCAGAGGAGTACTATACTCTTTAGTATAACTAGAATCAGTAGGAAGTCACTCTATATCTGATCCTTCAGGATCTCATTAACATCTCTACTACTCAGACTAGCGTTCAGGAAATCATATCCATATCTTGAATATCCCTCTCAGGCTGTGTGGAAGCAGATATTTCACATAACTATTTGCTTCTGCTGTAAAATACTTGCCATTATTTGGTAGAAAAAAAGAAATCCTATCCTCTCCCTACCTCTGCTTGCTACCCTCTTCGAGAAACTCAATGAAAGATGTCAAGAACAAATAAAAAAAGTGAATTCTTCCTTTTTAGCTGGTTCTCTTTTTGACTATTTTAACCACTCACTAGACAACTGACCAGCTTTATCCAGTTATACAATAAACATTTATCAAGTGCCTACTGTACGCCAAGCACACTTTTTAAAAGCAACCAGATATATGGCTTCAAGATATCTTCCTCCAACATCCAAGCCATTTCATTCCATCAAATCCATCAAATAGGAACATTTGGGGACATTTTGTTTCCAGGTTGTTTAGGAAGTCTCTTAAAGATTTTATGCTAGTTTTCTGTAAGTTTATGTTAGGATAAAAGTAAAAGATATATTAGTTTTGTGAACTGTGTATCAATCATATACTGTGTACACTTCCGGGAAATTCAGATTCTGGTTCAATATACTCCACAAAAGATAAATTGTGAAATAAATATAACATCTGTAAAAATTTAGAAACCTTTGGTAAATCTGTATAATGAAAGTTCTCTTCAATGCAAAGAGTCTAGGGAACACTATGGATATTTCTAATTTTCTCTGACATCTTGTTCCCACCAAGGTGGAATCTAGGGACTTTATTATCCAATGTTCCCCTAAGGGCAGTCAACAAATCCATTATCACTATATTGAGTATATAACATTTCAGAACAGCTTTTATAACTGAAAGCTGAACTAAGACTTCTGGGACATCCTTTATAAAATGATTTTATTTATGCAATTAAGCATACAAAATGTCCTTACAAGTGAGCTCAGCAGACCATAATCTCTCAGAGACCTGAAGTCATTGGGAAGTATAACACTGTTTCGAGTGAGGACCCAACAAACAAAATATTCAATCTTTGATGCTAATTTTCTTTTCTAAAACTGCTTATCTTTTATTTTCTTCTTTTTTCATCACCAGTTCTCTTCTCTTTGCTCTTCTTCATTGGTATTATGCCATTGTTCATTGGTGTTGCACTGCAGCCTTCTTCAGTTTCTGTTAGTCACTGTGAATTCCCCAACTCTGTCTTACCATTATCCCTAAGGGAACCAAGAACAGTTCTGCATTAGTGTTCCTGCATTTTAGCTGTCTTTCAGTAGCAGGTAATGCTGGCATCTCAGTTCACAAAATCATGGAGTGCCACTAGCTTTTTAGAACCTTTTTTTTTTTTATCTCTCAAAGTTGTTATGAAGACCAAATAATATAACATATATGACACACTTTGCAAACATTAAAGTACTGTGTAAGTGATATCATCACATCATCATCATCATCATCACCATCTTTACACTTATTTAATATTATTATCTAGTATCAATGACCTGCCCACTATACACAGAGTCTTTTCAAGTAGCATTCAGGAGAATGCTCCCTTCTCAAACACCTTGAACAACTTCTGAATTGCTCTGTGGGTCAGTTTACAGTGAGCAATTTATATAGCATTCCCCTAATACCTGAGCAGGGAATTTTCTTTCTAGCTGCCTAAAAGGAAGGCAATTTCTATACTTTTTTTCATTTATCTTTCCATTTCTAGTCCTTCTCTGGGACAACTGGGTTGAGTAATGCAAATCACTTCTTAAAAGTGGTCCATCAAAAAAAAGGGAATAGAGGACAAATTTCCTGATTTTCAAAAAAAAAAAAAAAAAGAAAGAAAGAAAGAAAGAAAAAGAAAATAGAATTTGCCATCTTTTAGATGTACAATTTGGCTGTATTAGAATATATAATTAAAGATATCAGAAAGAGTCAGCTAGCATGGTTATCAAACTAGCCTCATTTTTTTTTTCTTTTTTGCTGAGGCAATTGGAGTTAAGCTATTTGCCCAGTGTCACATAAGCTAGGAAATGTTAAGTGTCTGAGGTCACATTTGAACTCATATCCTCCTGACTTCAGGGCTGGTGCTCTATCCACTGTATCATCTAGCTGCCCCCTTTTTAATTTTTTAAAAGGGTAAATAGATTGGTAAATCAAGGGTGCTATAGAAACAATTTACCTATATTTCTACAAAGCTTTGATAAAGGTTTTCATGTTTTCCTTGTGGAAAAGATATGTGGGCTAGGCAATTGTATAGTTAGATAGATTTGGAAATAAATGGATAGTCATTTGGGGAGAATCATAATTCATGATTCCTTGTCACCTTGGAAAGAACTTTCTAGTAGCATCACTCTTTAATCCTGTGCCATTTCACATCTTTATCAAAGATTTGGATTAAATAATATATGGTATGCTTATCAAATTTGCAAATGTTACAATAAAAGCAAGTAACAAATTTGATGACCAAGTCAGTACTCAAGGAAATCTTGACAAGCTAGAACATTGGGCCAACTTTAACAAGATTAAATGCAATAGAAATAAATGAAAAGTCTCATACAGGTATAAGATGGAGGAGACATCGGTACATTTCATTTTATCTAAAAAGGTGTGGGACTTTCTATTTGATTGAAATCTAAATATGACTCAACATGGATGGTGGCCAAAAATGCTAATGTAATCAAGTTTTATTAATAAATCAATCAATCAGAAAGTAGTTGTTAAATTTTTTTCTGTGCTAATTACTGTAACAGACACTGAAAGTACACAGACAAAACTAAAACAGTCCCTGCCTTTGGGAAGTTTACAATCTTATCTTATTTGTATAAAGAAACATGGTCAAAATTAATTCAAGGTAATTGGGGAGTGGGAGTTACAAGGAGGCTAATAGAGAAATCAGAAAAGCCTCCTTGTAGATAGTCATGCTTACATTTGAGTTTCAAGAAATACTAGAGATCCTGAGAGTCAAAGGTAATAAGGGACAGATTCTAAGTGTGGAGAACTATGGGGAACTATCTATGGAAAGTCATGTATATGTGGTTGATGTATCAGATGTAGAATAGCAAAAAGGCTGGTTTGGCTGAAACAGAATATATGAAAGGAAATAATTAATAAAGAAGATAGAAAAGTAGATTGGAACCATATTATGGATGTCAAACCAAGGAATTGCTATTTGATCCTAGGAAGTCATTGGAGTTTATTGAGTAGGGAAGTGATATAAGATCATATAGAATATGGATTAGAGAATGGGAGAAATTTAAGTCAAGGAAGGCATATTAGTAAATGATTGTAGTAACACAGGAAAAGAAGCTAAGTACCTGAACTAACAAGGTAAATGTATGACAGACATTTTAGTTTAAGGGTTTGTTACATTAATGGGCTTGATCATCTTCTCCATGAAGATGACTCCCAGTCAATAAGGGCCTTGGAACCAAATCTCCCATAGACATTTAAAACTTCACATATCCAAAATAGTACTCATGAGTTTATTAGTTGTCCCACATATAGTCTCTCTTCACCTTTGCTCATTAGATTTCCTAACTTTCCTATAAAACTTAACCAAGCACTATTTCCTTAAAAAAAAAAAAAAAAATGTTTTTTTAAATTAGTATCTTCTCCCTAGCAAAATGGCATAGTAGATAAAGTACAGGGCCTGAAATCAAGAAGATTTGTCATCCTGAGTTTAATACTGAGTTAACACTGAGTCACACTTACTAGCTGTGTGACCCCAGTCCCTTAATCCTGTTTGCTTTGGTCATTGGTAAAGTGATCTGGGGAAGAAAATCACAAACCACTCCAGCATTTTTTGCCAATAAAATTCAAATAGTGTTAGGAAGAGTCAAACACAACTGAACAGCAATAACAACTTCTCCCCATATTACTTTGTATTTGTTTTGTTAAATGCTTAAATATGTTTGAGTCTCTGTAGCTCTGAGAGTCTGCACAGAAATAACAAACCTCTTAAGAGATACAGTGTTCACTATTAGTGAGATGAAGTCTCACTGTTTTATGACCTGGATAAACCATATCTCGAACATCACATTCAATTCTGGGTGCCACATTTTTGGGAATACAATGCAACTTGAGAGTGTGCAGAGGAGGAAAATCAGAATGATGTGCTTCAAAAGCATAGTGTATGGAGATCAGTTAAAAAGTTTAGTATGAAACTCAGCACAGAGAAGACTTGGAGGGGAAAGGGGAAAAAAAGGCAGGATAGTTATATTCAAGTAGCTGATGGGATCTCATGTCAGAAGATGGATTAAATACTAGTTGTACTTGTCCAGAGGACAGGAAAAAAAAAAAAAAAAAAACAAGGGATAGATGTGACCGAGCCTCTAATTTAGATTTAATGTAAGGAAAAGAATAATTATTAAAACAATCCAAGCATGGAATGAGTTGTTTAAAATATAAGTACCTTCTCACTAGAGGACTCCAAGAAAAGATTAGAGATGATCAGTTGTGAAGTACTCTTTCAGATATGAGTTGGACTAAATAGTCCCCAAATTTCCTTCTAACTTGATGTTTTGTGATTCCATCTACAAATTTCCGATAAGAGGATAATCCCAATTCACAATTTAGTTTAACAATCAAAAAGTGTCATTGTAATATTCATCTTCTCCAATTCTTGCTATCTGACCAGTCTATCTTGTTTTCCAGCAATACATGTCCTTGACAATGCCACTTCCATTTCTCACATGCAAGTCATTGTTGTTAATAGCCTACTTTCACCCACCATGTATTTTTCCATTACCCTATCTTGTATTACTTATAATTTTGATTCTTCTGAGATCATAGCTTTCCATGATTTGCAGCCACATAGCTTCCCTGGGAGAATATTAATGTTAAAGAAATAGGATTTTGAAACAGGAATATTGTTAGCTGTCACTGAAGATAGTGAACCATCTCACTCACATCTTTCTATTCAACTGTGGACCCAGCTCATCATCAACCTACAGAAACTATCTAGATACCTTATAAAAATTAAAATTAGTTGATGCAGTCTTTTTGCCAGTATATTGTGGCCATACAGTAAATTATTTTATTTATGTTCTTGAATAAGTCTTATAAGGCTTTCCTTTCTTGTAGTCCATGTAGGGCTATTTCCTTTTTTGAAAAAAAAAGTAGCCAAAGAAGATATTTCATTTAAAAATGAAAACTTCTCTAAAGAAGTTTTTAACTCATTTTTAATTATTATAAAGTGAAAAATGGATGTAAGCAGGACATCTTGGAACTGACTCATTGTGTGGGTATTTTTACCCTATAATCTGTCACAAGAATATTGGCAACATCATCTTTAATTTGTAAAAATATTATCAAAAATACTCATTCTTGGATTAATGGTTTTGTCCAGAATAATAAAATTTGTCATTGATAATCTCTTATACTGAAATCAAAAATATTATAGAGAGGGATAATGTTCTTATTTCTTTTAGACTATTGCTCTCACCCTACAAGGCCCTCTTTTTTGAAATAGTTAACTAGTGAAGAGATTTTATTCTAGCAATCAAAAGTACATTAATCCTTCTTACTCTAGATTTTTTTTTAGTTGACTGACATTCGCAGATGTCTTTGTGTAAAACATTGTGATGGAAGTTTTTTTATATCTTTTCCCAAGATGCTCAAGAAAGCAAGTGAAAGAAAGTACTTTATACATAGTAAGTATTCAATATATACTTGAGTGAATGAATGAACAAAATACCCATGTGTTATTTTACTGTTCAGAGTTGAATCTTTTTTAATCTTTGGCTTCCTTGATTATTCACTTATATACTATTCTGATTTGTCATTATGGCATGGAATTGACCCCAAACTCTCACTGGCAATGTCAGTAAAATAAAAGAATGTTGGTTCTTTATCTGGAAAGGTATCCTAAAAATAATCTGGTCTTACTAGAGTTCATCATCAGATTGGCAAATGGATAATACCACAACTATGCTAAATTACAAAGAGATTGCTCTCTGTGTCAGTGAAGAGAGTACCCAAGATTATGAATTTGTAGATCCTTGAAAAAAGCTTCTTGAAAAAAAAAAAAGAGTCCCAACTGCATGTACGCCCCACTTTTAGTTGACTCAAAGTTTAAATTTACAACAGATGGATTACTGAGTAATTATTTGCATAACAAAAGGAGTCTTCCTTTTCAAAAGGATTCTCTTAAATAGGGTGCTGTCCCTGAAAGTAACTTAACTCACCATCTGAATACTAAAAGAACACTGTTGAAAAAATCTCAATTTCCTTATCTATAAAATAGGAATACTGTTATCTCCTGTCTGTCTCATAAGGTTGTGAGGAAGGCACTTCATACCCATTAAAAAACTACATAAATATCCATTGCTCTTTATGGTGATTCATTAATATATTCAACAAATACAGATATAAAAACATCTACTTTTTGTATCTCATTGTCCTAGTTGCTGCCAAGAATGCATGATATATAGCATTACCCTTCAATTCAAAGAGTTTCTAATCTGGTTCAATAAATAAAGTATATACCCATGATCAATTAAACAGTATTACTAGATTATTGGCATACGAATAGAATAGAAATTAAGAGCTACTGGAGCTCCAAACTTCAAAGATAAGTCTTGAAATTTTGGTTGACTTTGGATAGATAAAGGTAATAAAGGAGAATATTCTCAGCAAGTGACATGATACAGCCTTAAGTTCAGAGGTAAAAATGAGCAAAGGAGACAAATTAAATTACAGTGAAAGTTTTTATTATCTTGATGCATTTAATAGTATTTGGAAAGACAGACTAGAACTAGATTGTGAAATCACTGGAATAGCAAGCTAAGGATTTTGAACTTGAATCTGTCATTAATGAGATGTCACTGAAATATTTTTAACAGAGAAATAATTTGGTGTGGGTAGCTTTCAAAAGATTAAAGTTGTATCCGTGTACATATTCTGTATAGCATCAGTTTGCACAAAGTAAATAAAAACTTTAGAATGAGCATACATCTGATTGAAATCTATCCTATATGTGAGTTCCATCAACAGTCTTTTATTCACAGATGTGGATGTTCTCTCTTGAATGAGTCAACATCCAGCTTTCCAATGCACATCTCATTCTGTAAAACTGTAAAGGGACCCTGCTGTTCTAAGATGCTAATAAAATTCTTTTATGGAAGATGAAGTTATTTAAATGGAAGAAGAAATTGTTCTGAAATGTCCATTTAATTTCATTCTTATTGTCTTTTTGAAACTACATTTGTCAGTAGACTTGAGAGTAACAAAAAATTTCCTTTTCTCATAAAAGAGATTTTCTGGACTGTATTAGATTTTATGTAATCCAGCAGTCTTAAGTTTCTTTTTTAATTGACCTCCCTTTCCATAAATATATTTCTAATAATAACCTCCATATTTATAATGCTTTGTACTTACAAAATGTTCTACATATGTCATTCGACACCTAGTATCATGCCCAGAACATAATGCCTTAACAAATGCTTATTGTATTCAAATAAGTATCCCCTATAACACCATGAAATAGGACAGTATTTATGGATAAGAACATTGAAACTCAGAGAAATTAAATTCTTCATCTAAGATCATTCATTGAGAATTGAACCAAGATGTTTTTTATTCTAAACTCATTTCTCTTTCCACCAGCCTGAATCTTTTCCTTATTTCATACATACTTCACAAAATGAATAAGAGGGTCTTTTAAAAAATATCTTGTTTGTTCTAAAATTTTATGGAATTCTCTCCCATCTCATATCTGCCACTGACTTCCAGTCTCAACTAAAGATCTTCTTTCTTAAAGAAAACTTTCCTAGGACCCTTTAGTCTTAGTGCGTTACTCAGTGTGTGTGTGTGTGTGTGTGTGTGTGTGTGTGTGTGTGTGTGTATGTGTGTGTGTGTGTGTGTGAGAGAGAGAGAGAGAGAGAGAGGGGGGGGGGGGAAGACCTGGATTCCACTTTTAATTCATGTACTTCCTAGATATTAAATTGTGAAGTCATTTGAAGGAATCAATTTTTTTTCAGCCTCAGTTTCCTTACTTGTAAAATAGGCATAACACTAGCCCTACCTCTCAGTGTTGATTTAAGGACTGAATGGCATAGTTAAGACAGCCAGGAAGTGCAATTAAAACATGGGTTTGAAATCAAGAAGATATAAGTTTGAACTCCACAAAAGATACTTAATTGTGTGATCTCAGACAAGCCATTTAACTTTATTGTGCCTTAGTTTACTATCTGTAAATTAAAGATAGTAACTAATAATGGCACCTCCTTCTCACAGTTCTTCTGAGGGGAAAAATAGATATTTTAAAAGTGCTTCGCAAGCCTAGAGATGCTTAAAAAATGATGATGATGATTTTTATTACATATATGTTTATATATTGTGTCTCCTATTAAATTGTGACCTTCTTGAGAGGAAAAATATTTTTTGGCCTTTCTTTGCATCCTTAGAGCTTAGTGTCATGCCTCGCACCAAATAGGAGCTTAATAAATTCTTGCTAACGTAATAGAAAAATTAATCATCTAGATTTGATTAAATTAGGGAGACATTTATCAATAAAAGGTGAATACTTTGACATTTTAGGTTTAGGATCTGAGGATTTTAGTTTCACAGGAGAGTTTGAAGAGATCATTCTTTGGGCCCCTTTCCACATCGATAAAATTAAGGGGTTGGCTTCTAAAGAGCCATGACGCTTTAAAGCCATAATATTCTATTCTAATACTCCAACCACCCCATTTTACAGATGAAGAAAATGGGCCAAATAAAGGATAAGTAGCTTGGTAAGGCTCACACAAGATAGTAGCAGAACCAGGATTCAGACCCAATTTTTTGAAAATTAATTGTTAACTTATCCTGCAGAATACAAATTAGAATATGAATATGTCAAGGTTCAGAAGCTTCTTCATTGGTTAAAATTCTCCAGTGGCAGGAGCCAAATTCACTGAGAAAGGGGATTTAATTGGAAGACACAGAGATGAAATGCATGCTATATAGCCCATTGTGAAGGTGGGTGGCCACAATTTCTATATATCAGAAAGTACTCAGCCCAATTCAAGGAATCTGTCCACAATGTTTGTGAAGCTTTTATTATGTTCAGAGATGTAAACCTTTGTGGTAAGCTATTTCCAGAACATGAACTGCTAAGAAAATAGGTTGTCTTTGTCTGACATCTTATCCCATGATTTGGGACTGCCAACTTTGAAGTTAAATATTCACTTTGGGAAATCAAATACTACTCTGCTTTTGAGGTCAAAGCTCGGAATCTGTTCATAGAAAAATTATATTCCATTTTCATTTCCCAAAAGCTAAGTATATAACTGGCTCCAAAGAACATGCTAATTAATACATCTGTGTACTTCATTAAACACTTGGAAAACTGTCTAAGCAAAGCATACAGTGTTGTCTAGTGGTTAAAGCCAAGGACAGAATTAGGACTCAGGAGCTCAGTTTTCCCAGTTCTTAGTAAGATTGCTCTATAACCTGAGGCAAGTCAATTAATCTCTTTAATTCAGTTTCCCCATCAGTACACTAAATGTAGTAGTTCATTGCATTGATGTTGTGGCTTATATGAAGCCTAATATTGAGCATGAGAGCCAGCTTTCAACATTAGTATCTAACTTCATTTTGCTAAGACTGCAAAGATATTCAAGGCCTGAAAATTAGAAGGCTTATTTGTATAAAATGCAATTAAGAAAGACTTTCAAAGATATAGTGAAAGACATAAGCCTAATGACAAAATATTGCTAAGACCCATTATTAGGACTATGAATATGAGAAGGGCAAAGGCCAACAAATATGACAAAGGAATCTGATGTTCTTAATATGTATTTGGCTCAAATGTTCTAAAAAAAAAAAAAAGTTCATCATAACCAGAAGTCTAAGTAATTATGGCAGAAAAATTAAAGCGGAAATTAAAATAGAGATCACCTAGGAAAGTAGCTAATCAATATTGATAGTTTCATGCAATCTGGTTATAAACAGATCTACCTTCCATGACACTAAAGGCTTAACTGATAGAATCCCACAGTCTTTCAGAAGGAGATTGAAGCAAAAGTAGAAGACCTGATGAAATTTTTAGATGAAGTAAGAAGTAAAGGTAAACAATGACTTTCCATAGATTGATGAGCCATTATTCTAATTTCTCAGTTAAAAAAGATTCTGCAGTGGGCCATTAAAAGATCATTTCACAAAATTATTTAGCTATTATTTAATTATTATTAGCTAATTTAGCTATTATTTCATTATTGTTAGCTAATAATAACAGGTTACATTTCCAAAATAATAACATTTTCTGCAGTTTATACAGATGGAGTTAAATAAAGTGATGAAATGATGGTTTTATGTTCCTGTGTACCTGCAGTTATGTAAAAGTTTCTTAAGCAAAAAGGAATCATGAGTGGAAAAAGTTTAAGAAGCCCTGACATACAAGGAATCCTCATTTCCTCAGTGTGATATTCAATGCCATCTACAATCTGACTCTCTCTTAATTTTCAACTTCATCTCTTTAAGCTCCTTCTTAGTCACTCTACTTCAGACAGGCTGGTCAGATCCCATTTTCTTGACTACATCTGTCTTGTGTATTTCAGGCCTATATCTGAATTCCTACGTACCACTCATTTTTATACTTATTCTATAAATTAACAGTTTTCAAAGTATGGTCATTGTTCCTGAGACCCTTTCAGGGACTCCACAAGATCAAAACTATATTCATGATAATACTAAGATTTTTAATTTCTAACATGGTAAATATCAGTAGATATAACATATCAAAGGAGGACCCCAAAGAGAGTCCTCAATAATTTTTAAGAGCGTAAAGGAGTTCTGAGATCAAAAAGTTTGTGAACTGCTACATGCTAGGGTAGAATAACATAGACTTTATGCTAGCCCCAGAGGGCTTCTTAAATTTTTCCCACTCATTATTCCTTTTTGCCCAAGAAATTTTTATGTGACCCTGGGTATGTAAGATAGGTATACAAATCAAACATTAACTGATAATAAATCACAATTTCATTATCTCCCACATTCAATTATGAGACCCCATATGGAGTCATAGACCACAGTTTAAGAAGGTAGGTGCTAGAGTATAAGGTGCTTGAGGACAGGAATTTTGTTGAATTGTCTTTCTTTGCTCCTCTTCAAAGACATAGACATGCTAGAAATAAAATTTTGCTGATTAGAACAGAAATTATTCAGGCTTTTATGACCATGAATTGAATAAGAATTGCAACTTTAAAATATTGTGTTACTTTTCTCTTGGCCCAGAAGACTTCCTGTGATCTCATGACTGGAAGGAGCTAATGAATGTAAAAGAGGAAAGAGACAGTGGGCATGATTGGTAGTGAAGCAGTGACTAGGGTTCCCTGGGTGACAGTTGCTCCTTCCCCACTGTGATCCTGGGAAACAGCCAGAATCTAAGGCAACAGGCTTGTCTGGTCCTCAATGAACTTTTGCCTTCAAGAGGATTGATGTAGATGCTGTTTTTTGCCTGCCTGTTGCACCAGAAGAATGTATGTTAAATCCAAACCTTATCTGTTCTTTAAAATTCATTTACATTTCTGCTTAATTAGTGTTGAATGCCAGCTCAGATAAGTGATAAATCAGAGCTGCTTCTCATTTTCATGTTTCATTATTGTGAATAGAAAGAGAGATAGAAGGCAGAGAGGTAGAGAGAAAGAATGAAACAAATAATGACTCTGTCTTGAACAGCCAAGATCTGGCTGCTGCCTGGGATGTCTGGAGTCCCTGGAAGCTATCTTATTGACTTATTATTTTACAGAAGATAACTTTCCAATGCAGAATAAGTATTTGGACTCAGTCCTTTTTCCCATGGGCACATAGGGTTGAGATAGTTGCTTTTTGGTCTTCTACATTGTATCACTTTGATTTTCCCATTTTTCTCTGTATTTATATTCAAAGAAATCTTTTTGTATCATAGACCTAAGGGAGGTGACTAGAGAGTGGGTAATGGAAACAGTGAGAACTAGAAAAGAGCAGTGATCTCCACATACAAATGTAGGGTGTTCTAGTCTTGACTTAGACCAGATATAAAGACTTAGATATAAAGAAATGAGATATTAGTAACAGATTAACCAAAGAAAATGTATTTAGCTATAGAAGGATACTAAGCAAGGACATGTTTTTTTAATTTTTTTTGCAAGATAGAAGAGATAAATCATACAGCAAATAAGTGCCAACTATTTGAGATTAAATTTGAACTCAGGTCCTCCCGATTCCACAGCTGGTGCCAGCTAAGCTGTCCCAACAAGGATATGCAATGAGGACACCCCAATTTGATTCAGATAAAACTAACAGAACCACATCTGCTTCAGGGAAGAAAAAGTTCCCTCTTCTCTCCCACCTCCATTGTTCTAACATATTCCTCAGCACCATTTTCTCTGCTCTAGTTATGTTTCTTTTTGGACATGATGGAGATTACAGATCATGATGTTAAGAATTAGACTTGTTAACCCTACAGCAGAGAATATTCAATAGAGAAAGTTAAAGGAGGATGTTCAAAGCCTATAAACTAAAAATATAAGAGACCAGTGGCAACTGCTTATTGTCACTTGGGGAAAACAAAATTGTAATTTCAAACTTTAGAAAGACATTTCCTAAATAGAAAGTACTAAGAATAAAGTATGGAACATGGAACACCTGATTTGATTCATTTGGATCATCTAAATTCCTCCCACTACAAGAAGAAAAACAAGCAAATAGCCTAGGTCTTCTGGCATTGTATTCTGTTATCCAGAGGAATAAGATTATTGATTCAATAATCATGACAATAACAACTCTTTTGAGATTTAAAACAGATCATATAAATAGCTCAAGTAGTATTATTCTCCCATTTTTAGAGATGACAAAACTGAAACTCAGAGACATAAAATTATTTGGCAGGTGTTATATACCTATTAAAGAAAATGTCTGGGACTCTTACGAAAGTCATCACACTTTAAATCCAGTACACTTTCCACAGCATGATTGCTTACCTCCACCCACATTCAATTAGTTTAATTTGATGAAGAAAGTGAACTTTATTTTGCTTTGTTTGAGGAACTATGGGAAAATACCACAGCTAAAAATTTCAGTAGTGAAAAAAACCAACTTGTTCATGATGTTACTTATTTATGAATCCTATTATCATTTTTCATAAATCTGTTTGCATAAGAATAATGTAGGCTTTGCATAAACCCAGTGTCATGGGAATTATATTCAAAACATTCCAGCCCAGCTTGCTTTTACCTGAAGCAACATGAAATTGAATCATATTAGTATATAGTAATTTGGTTGCATGTCAATTGTGGCAAATCTTCTATAGACTAAAATTATGAGATGCTGTTTACCTTGGGTCATACAACATGACAATTATCCCAAGATGCTATAGGAGAGAAGGTTGAGGAAAGCCAACAGAAAAGCCAGATTCTTAGAACCCTTATGGCTTGGAAAAAGAGGAAGCTGTTCTACCTGGTTTACAGTATTATTACACAATTAGCTTTCTCAGGTTCATAATTTATGCAAATCTTTGCCATGAAATGAAATTTGCATTTAGGTATATTCGTAGAATTTAATAATATGGGGGATAATCTACCAAAGATCTACTTACCAAGACAGTAGTGAAGAGCTATTATGTAATGCCTGTTTGTTATGATTCTAGGATTTTCTACTATTAGATTACAGTGAGAAGTTATCAATTAAAATTAAAATTAGTAATAAAAACACATCTATATTTATATATTGTGATCTTTTTCTTCTCAAAACGCAGCCAGGTGATAAAAGTTCAGATGTTTTATTGCCTCCAATATATATAGCCCAGTTAGCTTAGTGCCCTCTGAATGTCTCCAAATGCAAATGTCAGCCTCTGCCTCTGCTTTCTTCAGCCTTCAATCCAGCTCCAAGTTGAATTTGTCTTGCCTCCAAGAGAGGGCTTTTGGCTCTCAATCTCCCAAAGTGCTCTGTGTCTGCACCAGAGTGCTCCTCTCCAATCCAGCTGAACTCTCTTCCGCCACCAGCCAGCCAAGTGGAAAATATTCTGGAATAGATCTCTCTTCACTGGTTTTATATAAGACTCTTCTTGAGAGGATGGGATTATGGGTTTTCTCCCATAATGCTCTGTGGCCCAAAGAGCTTCAAGGGAGGTGTGAATTCACAAAGTTACAAAGTTGACTTTGTGAATCTGGCATACTTGTGAACTCCGATGAGTAAAGGTGTAAACACAAGCATTGTACTAATTAGTTCTACTTAGTACCTTGTTTCAGGTTTTGGCCCAAAACATCTTCTTGTAAGATCAGATCAATTTTAATTAGTTAGCAGTTTGTAAAGATTCCAACAATATATAGATATAGATATATAGCTGGGGCAATTGGGGTTAAGTGACTTGCTTAGGATAGTGTTAAGTATCTACATTCAGATTTGAACTCAGGTCCCCCTGACTTCAGGATTGGTGCTCTATCTACTAAACCAACTAGTTGCCCCCAAAACATATGCTTTTTAAAAGCTAAGTAACAAAACAAAAGAGGATGCTTTGGCATATTATAGTGAAAAGATTTCTGGGTTTGGCATTGTAGGAAATGGGCTCAAATCCTGGCTCTGATTCTTACGTACGTGTTCTTTGGCAATTCACCTTAATTCTCTGGGTCTTAAATACTGCATCAGTTAGTTAATACTTCATCAAAATAAGAGCATGGACCTGATGGTTTCCACATTTTCTTTTATTTCTTAATTTAGTTTCACCCTGCTGTAGATATTTTCAGTGCTCATTCTACATAATAATTTTTTCATGACAGAAACAAACTTTATCATGCCTTCCATTCTTTTTGGTTATAAAGAAGAGAGTATAACTGACTAAATCCTACATCCTTCTCTCCATACCCGGGTTTCATTAGGAAGCAACTCATACTCCATGCCCTACTGATATTGTCATGCGTAATATCTCCATTGAAGACAATGATTTTTTAAAATTCTTGTTCAATACACCATTTCCCCAGTTTCTATTAGAAATCTAAAATTGGAAGCAAAAGAAAAACATGACAAGCACTTAATGAAATCTGTTCAAATAAAGACAGGTTTTTGTTTTTTCCCTATTGCCTAAGATAGAGGATATCAATCATGGTTTATGTTTGGACAAAAATAAGAAGTATCATGATTCCTATTATGATTATATGATTTTGATTCAAGTAAACATTGTACTTTTGCTTCAAATACAGCTTGCAAGGTTAATTGATTGGAGACGTCCCAAA
Source organism: Antechinus flavipes (assembly GCF_016432865.1). Classification (NCBI taxonomy): domain Eukaryota; kingdom Metazoa; phylum Chordata; class Mammalia; order Dasyuromorphia; family Dasyuridae; genus Antechinus; species Antechinus flavipes. The sequence goes on along the minus strand of NC_067400.1, from coordinate 79,537,909 downwards.
TTCCTAAGTACCAGAAATGGGATTAAGATCGACCAACTGTCTAAACAGGAACTCCATAAATAGCCACCTGTTCTATGTTGTTCAAAAATATAAAGAATTTGGAAAGCATTTCCAAAAAAGGAATGGTTGAAGTCACTATAGATGTTGAGTCTGGCGAAGTGAAGAAGGGGAAACATGATTATTGTCTTCATGTAATTGAAGCACAATCCTATGGAAAAGCAAAAAAGACATTTGCAAGGTTGGGAGTCCAAAGAGAAAAACTAGGAATTAATGGTGAAAGTCACAAGGAAGAAAATTTCAGCTTAATATTAGGAAGAATTTTCTTACAATTTGACCTGTGCAAAAATGGATGCTTTACAACAGTGGTCTTCAAAGTCAAGTCCAGAGATTCTCTGGTGATCTCTGAAACCCTTTCATAAGGTCTGCAATTTCAAATTAGTTTTTTTTCTAATATGTTAAATATCTATCAATATAACCACATAAACAAAAAATCTTTAGGCAGACCCTCAATAGTTTTTAAAATAATATAAAGATAGTGAAAACAAAAGTTTGAGAACCACTGCTTTATAAGGTAGTGAAGTCCCCATCTCTGGTGCTGTATAAGCATAGGCAAGTCGCCATTAACCAGAAAAGTTTCAAAGAGAATTCTTTTATTAGCAAAATATATCACCCAATATAGGAATAGTCAAAGATTAAAAATGCAAAGTGGGGATTGATCTGCTTTGGAAGAGTTGTCTCAACTGGAATTTCCTATACAAATAAAAACCCAGATCCAATCTAAAACAAAAACAGAGAAGAAACTTTAAAAGTGAAAAGAAAGTTTTGAAATTATGAAAGAAAAAGTTAATCAAGTTATTCATATAAAAACTGTCTAATGGTACATTTACGAAAGTCAGACATTAGTATAATTTGCCAAGATGTTTAAAGTGAAAGAGATTTCTTAATAAAATGTTGCCTTCAGACAGTTTTTCCCTTCCCTTTCAAAATTTCCAAATTCGTGCATACCTCTCATTTCTTTCCTCATTTTTTCTTCTACCTCTTTCATTTTCCTTTCGAAGTCTTTTATGAGCATTTCCAAGAAGCCTCTTTGGGCTTGAGATGAATTTATCCCACTCTTTGAGTAAGATTTCTTCTGTGGACATTCTGCCTTCTTATGAGTTTGTGGTTTGGTCTGCCCTGTCACCAAAGAAGCTTTCTATGGTGAAGGTTATTTTTTTTCTTGCTCATTTTCTTTCCTTTTTTTTAAATTTTTTTTAGTATTTCCTCTTTTTTACTTTTAATGTGGAGCTCTGCTCTTGGGGTAAAGATGGTGCTGTCCCTAGCTTCCTGTGCATCTCTGAGCCTTGGCTTGTGTTTTCAGGGGGTAGCTTTGCCTGTTTTTTTTTTTTCAGGATATGGCTTGGTTTCCCAGAATTTGCCTTCTGAGCTGGGACTGGAAGCTGTCTCTCAATTTGCTCCTCTATTGAGCCAGGACTGAGGGTCTTAATTGCTGATTTGCTGTGATTAAGATTCTCTCACCAGCTTTCCTAAGTCTATCTGATCCGGGTTGAGCACCCTTTTCACCCCAATGAGACTCATCTTTCTTGAAGTTTTTTCAGTCTATCTTCAATTGGAAAGTGGTTTCATTCCATCAGATTCTGTTCAGAAGCTTGGTTTCATGTAGTTTTCTTTTTTTTTTATTATAGCTTTTTATTTACAAGATATATGCATGGGTAATTTTTCAGCATTGACAATTACAAAACCTTTTGTTCCAATTTTTCCCTGCCTACCTCCCACCCCCTCCCCAAGATGGCAGGTTGACCAATACATGTTAAATAGGTTTCATGTAGTTTTCAAGAGAAAGTGGGAACCCTCAAGCAGCTTCCTGATTTTACTCCAACATCTTGGTTCTAACCCTGGAACTCCTCCTCTTTACCTTTTTTCCTAGTGTTTCTTCTTAATAAGATGTTAAAGCCATTTTCACCTAATAGGAGATTGACTACTCATAACATGTCAAAATAAAAGTTAAACATATGTGTTTTTTACCATCCTTAACATTTTTTGGATTACTTGCCATCTAGGGGAAGGGGTGGAGAAAAGAGAGGGGGGAAATTGGAACACAAGGTTTTTCAAGGGTTAATGGTGAAAAATTATCCAGCATATGTTTTGAAAATAAAAAGCTTTAATAAAAAAAAAAGAGTTAAAGTGTCAGAGAGTATAAAGAAGTGTCACACCAAGACCTGCTCATTTTGTCTGAGAGAAACAAACATCTCTATAAATGAATGCTTGTTTAGTAAAGACTTTTAACCTTTGGACTTCATACAATATTTTGCTTTCAACTCATATATAACTTATATGTAAATCAGTTAAGAATCAATGATAAAGCACCTTCAATTTGCCAGATAATGGGGATGCAAAGACCATGAAATGGGGAAAAAAGGATCTTGTATTCTGTTAGCTATTCAGCCTCAGCTGTTTCCCAAAGTAATTCTTGAACTTTGAGATAGTGATTTAGGAGATTTTTTACTTCTCTCCTACCTTTTATGCAACTTCTATCAATTGCTTCTAGATCTGCTCTCTGAAATCAAGGAGAATAAAGCTAACCCTTCTTCCACTTGACAGTTTATACTAAAGATAGCTCTGTGTCTACTGTTACTCATACGTCTTCTCCAGGCTAAACATGCCCATGCCCATTTTTTTTCAATGCTCATAAGGCACATTCTCCAGCTCTCTACCATTCCACTTACCTTCTTTATGAACACACTCTGAATTATCTCCATCTTTCCTAAAATTCAGACCTGAATATAGACCATACAATAATTTTTTTTTTAGTTTTTAATTTTTTTTGCAAGATAGAAGAGATAAAGTGAGAACTTGAACTAATAATAATAGATAAATAAGTAGAGATGTATTCAAATGTGAGAGATGTCATGGAAGTAAAAATAGAAAGATGTGGCAGCTGATAAAATACATGGTATGGGAGAGTGAGAAATAGAAATAGGGTTACATTAGTAAATATTTAATAACCAGTTCTCTAGATGAGGGAATATATGTATGACACAATTTAATTTTAATCAGAATTACTAATGTTTTCTCTATCAGTTTCTTAAATCTAGATAATTAGCACAATAATAAATAAAACCCTGATTTATTGAGTTTCCTATTTTGCAAGATATAAATGCTGAAAATTTAACAACCACCTCTTATGAGTCAGTTTGAGCAGGCTTTCGCATACCATTGTGAACCTGGAATATTGAAAAACTGTGGGGAAAAAGATAGTGTTTGTGACAGAAATAGGGAAATGTGATAAAGAGGAAGGTTTGGGGGGAGATAATGAGATCTCTTTGAGATCTGTTGAATTTGAGCCATTTCTAAGGCTTCTACTTTTTAAATATCCAACAGATATAGATGGTGCAGAATTGGAATTTGGGGGAACTAAAGCTGGATATAATTGATTTATGAGGTATCTGCATAGGAATAGGAACTGGACCAATGATTTCATTGGAGTAGGAAATTCCTGAGAGAAGAAATTCTCCCCTACACTACAGTTTGGTACCTTCTCTAAAACTTACAGACTTTGAAATTTTCCTAAAACATTGAGATATTAAGTGATTTGCTCCTTACTGTTATAACTAGTATATGTCAAAGGCAGAACTCAAATCCAAGTATTCCTGGTTTTGGAGCCTACTTTACCTCTCCATTAAACTGCACTGCCTTTAGATGATTATGTCTACCTACATTTAATTAAACCAATGACAAATAATGTGATTCTCTTCCTCTCACTACCTAACTTTACCCATACCTGGCACTCTTCCATTCCAACTCTTGAAAGCAAAAAATAAACCAAAAGAAAATATTTTTATTAGCATAAAGTAAAGAATCTCTTGTTTAGATAAAAGTTGGACTAGAGAAGAGGAAGAACTATGTCCCTGTCATTTTCTCTCATCCATAAAGTTCATTTAATTTCTTTTAAATTCAGAATATCCCCATCAACTTTCAGAATGACCTTAGGAAGTGTTCTTTATAGTATGAGATCTTTCCCATCTTCAGGCCCCATTAAATCCTGGCCAAAACACTGCATATGGTCCTAACTTTCTGGAAACATTATGTAGTGATACTTTTCCTCACCCCTAACTCAACTTCTGCCAGTGTTTTCAGGATGTAGAAGATGAGAAGAGAGTCTGCAAATACAACACTGAGGACTGGGAGTGTCCACAATATCTATTATTTTTATCAGTCCCTCTACCAATTCTGATGATCAGGTCTTCTCTGGATATATTTCAAATGCATACTGTATGCTCATATCCTACCACCAGTAATGGTGAAAGAAGGCTTGTTTGTTGCTTCTTTGTTTGATAGAGCTATGTAGAACACTGAAATCATATAGTATGGTTTCAACACTGATTACGGTGCAGTGACTGAAACTTCCAAATTAAGTGATGGATTCTGAACTTGGTTAGGGCGATGCTATATGTTTAAAACAGTAGTTGCTATAATAAACAGTAAACGTGGTTGACAGCTATTCAGACTATATTCCATTGATGTGTTCCTTGTTTTGTGCATTTCTTGTATTAAAAAGTTGGGAGCAGATTCTGGGCAGAAATATAGAAAATATTACATACTTCATTTCATTCCAAAAGAGAACCTTTTGGTACCATACAATAGAGCCAAGAACAGAAGCAGTTTTACAATCTTCAGCCAGAGGCCAAGTGCCAAAAATAATTCATGCAGGGATAAAATGGGTTAGCATCACAGGATGGGCCATGAGCTCTTTGGAAAATTCACATGTAAATACTAGTTAGCTCAGCTCATTAGAGCGTGGTGTTACGTCTGGTTCAATATTGGAGGTTATATACTGCACTGCCTAGTTAACTTTGCACACAAGAAAACTGGATTCCATGTCCACAGGCACTGTGTGCTTATGCTCATCCAGCCAACTCATGGTGCATGTCAAAGGAGTCGGGCAAGTGAATAGGAGTCATTTAATGAGAAGTTGTCAAAAGGCTCCCAATGGGAGGGTCATTTATGTCACAGCAATATGAAGAGCACATACTTAAATCTTATCAACATCTCATATAAAGACATAAAAAAAAGCATTCTATTCTAATTTGTTCATGACACAAACCTGGGAGGGGGTAACTAAGAGGTTCAAGGATAGAACTGGGATCAAAAAAAAAAAAATCTAACCAACTGAAATACTGGGCTGAAATTAACCTGGTGAAATATAATTATAATACATATAAAATCTTAAAGTTCTAAGAATTCAACTACATAAGAACAAAATGGGGGAAACCTGGCTTACTAGCATCAAAAAATAAGGAGAAAAGGGAGAAGTATTCGATGAAGACCTATTATGTGCTAAGCACGTTACTATTAAGCTCTTTCTAATATTCTTTACAATAACCTTGGGAGGTAGTTTTTAATCATTAGCCCTATTTTATTTCTGAGGAATCTGAAGCAGACAAAGGTAAGTGAATGCCCCAGGATTCCCAGTGTATAACACATATATTTAGTTCATGGTATAACTCTGATACTTGCTGGCTGCACAATTTGGGGCAAGTGACTTTCTATTAATGAGCTTGTTTCTTAATCTATAAAATGCCCCAAAATGTCACTTCTCTTACCTTCAACACTAAGTCACACAACTTTTCTTGTCTTCAGACTTAGAGCTCTTGTTCTGTGATTCCATGACATCTAAAGTCCTTTTGCTTCTCTTTATCATTATTCCATAGTTTAAGTTGGCCAAAAACAACATGCACCAACAAAATAACGTCTGCCAAACAAAAAAGATAATATAGTCTAATTAATAGAAGAATGATCTCTAAATCAATGAAGGAAAAATTCTACTACTGACAGAACAGTATAAGACTTACAGAAAGGCATTGAAGGAGACATTTTGAGGTTATTTCAAGGGTTCATAGGCAGAGAACTAAGTGAATAGGTGTTTAGTGTTGGATGCCTTAATTTAATAGTGACTTTGCCAAATTAGGCTCAGTATTCTATATACTGTATCACCTGACTGTCCTTATCCTTAGGTTGTATCCATCAATATTTATTAATACCAAAAATTAAAATTAATTATTTTAAAAATAATAAATTCATTCAATGTTAACATAAGTAACATTTTTAATGAAAATCAACTATATTTTCTTTTTTGTCCAATAGTATTTTATTTTTCCAAATACATGCAAAGATAGTTTTCAACATTCACCTTTGAAAAACCTTGTGTTCGAAAAAAAATCAATTACATTTTCCAAAAAGTAGTGAAAAGGTTTTTTTTTTTTTTTTTTTTTGCATATTTTTGCAAATCTATTATTTGAGCTAGATTCTCATAGTCTGCTTCTGCATTCAATCTGTTGTGATATGTTGTTTTGAGTGAAATATATGAAGAAAATCTGCCTTCATACAGATATGTAGCTGGAAAAGGAAATAGAATTTTTATGAAAATAGTTTTGACCTTGGGAACCTACAGGGGTCTATGGACCACAGTTTAGATGAGCTTTTTCATTGGGGCTGATTCACAAAAGCTTCATGGAGTATATGATGGAAATAAATACAGTGACATGGATGAATGAAAAAGTGGCCACTAAATGCCTTTTATCTAAGCAATGTGCTAATTCAGTGGTCATGTCTTTTTCAGAACCAGTGATTGAACTGATATTATTGTTCACAAAGCAAGCGTTTATTGTTGTTTCTGGAACAAAAGATATATGCACAGGGAAGTGCATAAGCAAGATGTCTAGGTTCAATTGCTAAATGTGAAGCATAGTTGGAGACCATCTAGATAGAGTAATAGCATTTGGCCAATGAGGGTACAATCTGTAGAGTATAATATTCCTTTCCTGATATCAGCTCACAGAGTGCCTGCCTCTTCTCTCCTCACCTAAAAGCTTACACATAGTAGTTTTTAACTCTCCATCAAACATATATTTCTTCTTTTCAAGCCTTTTGAGACATTCTCAGTTCTAGCTTAAAAATCAATTAGAAGACTTTTCATCATAACACAGGACACAGTTATAGGCTAACTGATCATATTCATCTCTATCACAGCATCCATTTTGAGAAACAGGTTTACCAAGACTTTCCATAATCTGAAAACTGTACCTTTGTTGTCCATTTTCCCATTACAATGGATTAGGTCAGTTTGTATTCATTCACATTCTCACTCACCAATCAGGAGAGCTTAGCTAGAAACCAGAGTTCTAAACTTTAGGAGATTGAAGGTAGAATCTGGGTCATGAGCAGTAGATAATATATAGATGAGAGAGGAGTAGCAAAGATGACAAACATGTAAAAAGGGATTTTTAGCTGTAATTCTTTTAAACACATTTCTATATTTGTCATGTTCAAGAAAAATCAAATTAAAAAAGAAAAAACACAAGAGAAAAAAAGCAGGCAAACAAACAACAGACAGGTGAAAATACTATATCTTGATCTACATTCAGTCGCCATAGTTCTCTCTTTGGATGGAGATAACATTTTCCACCCCAAATCTATTGAAAGTATCTTCCATCACCACATTGTTGAAAAGTGCAAAGTCCATCACAGTTGAACATCACATAATTGTGTTGTTACTGTGCACAAAGTTCTCTTAGTTCTGTTCACTTTACTCAGTATCACTTCATATAAATCTTTCCAAGGAAAGGGTTTTTTTTTTTTTAATGACCAATATGTGATAGGGCCAGAAATGGCAACTAAGATGGTCAGACATACCTAAACTCAACCTTGTAAGGTTAATATCAGAGGTGATAACCTATGTATAACATTATCAGGAAAATACAGTGATAGGCTGGACCATGAACTTGGTCCTGTAGAATAATTCCCATTAAAGTCAGGTGTTCCTGACTCCAGGCCTAGAGCTCTATCCACATTGTCCCCTTTGACCACAATAGATAGATACATAGATAGAAACTTATATTTATTTATGTGTGTATATATGCACACATATGTGTATTTTGCAATTGTCTCTTTTATCCTCAAACAAAAGCCTACAAGATAGGTTCAGTATTTATCCTCACCCAACAGATAAAGGAATTGAGTCTGAGAGAAATGTAAGTGACAGATCCATTGAGGTCAACAACTATTATCTTAGAATTTGAAGTTGGGTCTGCCAAATCCCAAATCCAATTTCTCTAGTTAGTGTTACCAGGCCATATTAGTTTATAACTTTGAAATGCTTTATTGTAAAAAATTAGTTAACTTTTCTTTTTTAGATTATAGATTAATTTGGGGTTAAAAATAACAGACATAAGTTCAATGAATTGCAGTGAAGACAGTAAACAAAACAACTATATGTTCTACTTTTTTGAGGGATATTCAGAGTTTTAATTTATTTACTTCTCTCCCTTTTTGGCCCCAGGCCAGTTTTAATTGAATTGGACAAATTTGGGATATGCAAAAAAAATAAGCATTATAACTATGCTTTCTTTCATCTAAATTGAGAGAGAAGCACTTCTCCTAAAATATAATCTTGCATTGGTAGCACCATAAGTATTTATAATAGTTTGTTCCTACATGAAGATGATGACAATAAAAACCATAGCTCACATTTTTTATAGCATTTTAAAATTACAAAGAATTTTCCATATAGTCATCTTACAAGCAGTTAATGCATGGGATATTTTCCTTGTTTTGCATATGAGGTAACCAAAGGATTTACATTGACTTAGAAAGATGGAAATGTGTAGAGAATGAGCAAAAATTAAAATTCCACTCATCCTAGAGCATTTATGTCTTCTCATATTGATAGCATTCATAGTCTGGCAGTGCTTAACACAAAGCTAATTGAGAGGAAATGTTAGTGTTAAAGAGGTTTTACCCTATGTTTGGAAACCATAGAATAGTATAGACCATTCTGGGCCTCTCTCAAATCATGTGTTTGAATATCAAATTTTCTGCCCTATTTTCATGAATAGCAGGAAATACTCTATTTCCTTAAATATCCTTAAAAATTATAATCAATTTTTAAGTAGGTATTCTTAGATGTAATGATTGCTCCTTTACTTATAAACTTTTTATTCCAAGCCTTCTATTCCTTTATAAAGATAGTTGCTGAATCTTGTGTGAATCCCAGTTGTAACTCCATGTATCTAAATTATTTTTGGCTGCTTTTATTAGTTTTTTCCTGACCCAGGAACTCTAGAATTTGACTATAATATTCCTTGGAGTTTTTATTTTGGTAATTATTGGTAGGTTCTTTTAATTTCCATTTTACCCTCTGATTCTAAGATACCTGTGCAGTTTTCTTCAAAATTCCTTGAAATGTTCTAAGAGCTTTTTTTCCCCATGGCTTTCAGATTGTCTAACAATTCTTAAATAATTTCTTTTCAATCTCTTTTCCAGGCCATTGGTTTTTCTGATGCTATAGTTTATGTTTTCTTATTTTTTCATTATTTTTATTTTATTTTACTGTTCCTTGATATCTGATGGAGAATTAGCTTACATTTGACTAATTTTAATTTTTAAAGTTCATTTTTAAATTTAAATTGTTAAAGTTTTTCATTTAAAACTTCAGTAAAGTTTTTACCTCTTTTTCCACTTGATCAATTTTTTTAAGGAGCTCTTTTCTTTCATATTTCTTTTACCATTTAGTCAACTCTATTTTTTAATGAGTCACTTTCCTCAGTACTCTTCATGACTTTTTAAAGAAGCTATTAATTTAATTTTCATAATTTTCTTGCATTGCTCTTTTCCCATTTTTTAACCATTGTTATTTTGTTTAAATCATTTTTTGCTCTTTTTAAAAATATTTTGTTTTCTTTAATCTCTGATTTTCTCTTAATCTCTTAACATTTCTAAAACTCTTGCTGGTTTGTGTCCAATTTGTATTTTTCTTTGAGGCATAGCTTGTAACTGTTTTCATGTCATTGTCTTCTGAGTTTCTGCTTTGATCTTCCATGTCATCATAGTAACTTTTTATAGTCAGATTCTTTTTGTTGTTCTCTTGTTCTTTTTTCCAGCCTATTTCTTGACTTTTGAATTTTATGTTAGATTAGAGCATTGCTCATCTCTGGGGGAAGGTAAGGATAATTGCGCCATGCTTCAGACTTTTTCACACTGCTGTTTTCTTTTTTTAAGGTTTCTTTTTTATACTAATGACTTTTTATTTTTCAAAATACCTGCAAAAATAGTTTTCAACAATTCATCCTTGCAAAACCTTGTGTTCCAAATTTTTCTGCTTTCCTCCCCACCTCCTTTCCCTAGACAGCAAATAATCCTATATAGGTTAAAAAATGTGCAATTCTTCTAAATATATTTTCACATTTATCATGCTGCAAAAGAAAAATCAGATCAAAATACCCTGCTATTTTCACAATTAGTATTGGAGGTCTGTGACTAGTACTTCTAAGGTGATATAACCTAGCGAGAGAAAATCAGTGTAATCATCACTAGCCTGTCCACATGTTGGTTCTTACCCAAGAAATGCCTGTTTCCAACTGCAAGTGCTAGCATTCTTCTCTGCTTTGGACCTGTGATAATGAAGTTGCTAACAGTTCCCAGTCCTGTTCCCAGTGTCTGTACATGAATCCTCTGTAATTTTTTTTTCTGACCAGATATCCAATACCCTTATCATCATGGGGAGGACTCTTGATAATGCTGTTGCTAGTGGTGGTGGTACTGTCACTGCTACTACCTTTAATGATCACAATTACCACTGCATTGAACTCTGGGTCAGCCCCTAATTCATTGTTTTAGAAAGAACTCCAAAGATATCTTGGGCTGGAAAAATGTCACATCCTGAACTTTTGTTAGTCCAGAATTTTGTTACTCCAGAATTATATTTGGCATGTTAAAATTCCTTGGAGGAAAAGAGTTCAGCTGGAATGCCCTCTATATTTTTCCCATCTTGACTCTAATCCTCCCATCCTTCAAAGCATATATTCTGCAGTAGAAAATATATCCAAATTAAGGTAAGCTATTAATTGTCAAAACTATTATTGTTCATTTGTAAATAATAAACCTACACCCTATATTAATGTTCCCTTCTGTAATTACAGATTATCATTATGAAACTTGCTTAGTAAATCAAATTATTTGAATGTTTCTGTACTACTAGTTTAAAACCCCAAAGATGTCTAAAACAGTGAATAACTTTTATTTCAACCACCATTGGGCATGTAATAGATGTTTCTGTTCTCTGATTTGCTACCATGACTTTCAAAGAATAATCTAGCAACAGAATGAAAAATTGTAAAAAAAAAAAAAAAAAAAATTAATAAAAGAAAAAAAGAAACTTTTTTCCAATTATTCCTTTACTTGAAATGAATTCCTCAAAGTTGTCTGGCATAGCAGAAATCAGATCAATCTTACATTTAGGAACACCTGGGATCAGCTCCAAACTCTGATATATATTAGTTTTATATGTGACCCCCAGGTAAGTCACAGCCTCTCATTGTTACCATCAAATCTCTAAAACTTCTGGTTGCTGATGATATGCTGAAATAGATACACCAAAAAATAGACCAAAGACAGACAGATAACATAGATGACAGATCTAGAACTAGATCTGTGTATGTGTATGTATATCTTTGATGGGAGTTTCCAAACTGGGAGTTCCTCTGAACAAACAAAATCACAAACAAAACAAAACTCTTTGTATAATATCAAAAATTTTACCTGTTCAAAGATATTTATAGTAGCATTATTTTTATGTCAAAAGACCGGGAACTAAAATGTCCAACATTTGGAAAATGGATGAATAAATGGTGGTTTATCATTATTACGGGATATTTGCTCATGAAATGTGATTAGGGCTGACAAGTATAAGGATTATAAATGTTGAATGGCCCTTATGAAATAATATACCTGAGAATAAAGCACATACTGACTGTTATGTAAAAGTAGAAATTAAGTATGCATAAACATATCAGAAAATGGACAAAAACAAAGTTAAATGGGACACACGGGGAGTACCTGATAAATTGTTATGGATATTTGTATGTATAAATGCATTTATTCAGACATATATAGTCATAAAGTATATTTAATTGATTTTGTTGACATTGAAGGTTAAGCTCATAATAAATCATTTTGAGAAATAAAATAAAGTAGGGATCTTGAGCAAACAATGGAAGTTGTAGAATTAGCTTGCATTCCTTTTCATGTCTATAGGTTGACAGTGGACATTCGTCCTGTGGCCTGTAGGGTAATTGGTAATAATAAGTCTTTGTGCTTCTCCAGGGTAGAGAAGGGAATATCAATATCCTGCTGCTCCTGGAATCTCTTCCAGATGGTGTAGCACCATGGGAATTTGCCTAGCTTGCTTTGTAGAACTAGTCATTGACTCACTAAGATTGAGGCACTCTATGCAAACGTGAATCTAACATGTAGTATGATGGATCAGAGACTACTAAACTGATGGATGTTATGATGTCCTGGGAACCCAGATTTGCTGCTCTGTCTATAGCCTTTCAAAATGAAGAGACTATGGTGTGCCAAGAAATTAAAAATCATGTAGCCTTCTGCCATTTATGCCACTTCCTGACAATCTTGGAAATGTTGTTATCTCTAATAAATTGAAAAAATGATAAAAGAATAATGCTTATGTTGAAAAAACAGCAATTAGTGAATGCTTTGTTAGAGTTTTCTAATTTACTGAGATTTTAGAAAGGTGTTTATTTACATTTACAAAAATTATGTAAACAATATTTATGGATTGAAAACTTGGGTACTTGGTATAAGTATAATACAACATTGAACTTCCTACACTAAGAAGGAATAGCCAGGGAAGTGGCATTTTCAATTAATTCCAGCAGTTTATTAACACCAAACAGGCAAAAGAAGAGAAAGAAAATAAAGCTGATCTCCATTGAATAGCATATGACTTAATCATGAATGAATATCAATCAGGCGAAAAGAGACCAAACCCCAAATGACATTTATCTCGAGTCTGTACTAGTCCAAGTCACCTACCCAAATTACAAACCTATCTCCACAAACTTTCATCAGCCCACCCAAGTCTGTTTTCCTCAAACCTTGTTCTTGAATTTAGATGTTCTCTGATCACAGAAGAATGTTCTTTGCCTCCACCTGCTTCTGAATTTCAAGGTGATTCAAACCTATTTGCCTTGTAACTTCAACATAACATCTGTCCCTTAACGTTACTCCAGTCCATATTCCCTTAGACAAAGGCATGATTTTTCCTTCTAAATAAAACTTGTTTGGTGTTTCCTAGATCCCAGCCTCCCTTCATCTGCAAACCTACATTATCTGTGTCATCTTCTACCCAGTCTGCACAATTTATACTTTATGCCATTTTGTCATGACGCCACTAAGTTCAGAACAGGGATATAGGGATACTGAAAATGGAATTGTAAGGAGCTGTAAAAAGTATTTCATGGCATTTCCTGAACTGTGCTTGGGAAGCCCAAAAGGTTTGTGGAAAGGAGAAAAGATCCAAAGGGTTACACCTTTTTAATTATGTATTTCTCAAGAGTCAGTCAGCAATGGTGGTAGTTCAGAGGCAATTAAGATATATAGATATAGGGCTATACACACAAGATATTTTAGTATACAAATGTATAAATACCTACATATATATATTACATATATATAATATATGTATGTATATATATATATATATACACACACACACACACACACTCATGTGTATGTATTGTATATATATGAGACAGCCTAGATTTCTTAGTCTCCTGGGCCTGTCATCTATATTATCCATTTCCTAATCATTGAGATCTGCTGTGAGATTTAGGAAACAAGTTAGGGCATCAGAATCCTGAGTAGGTTTTGGGCCGGATATGTGGAGCTCAGTCTTTCTGTGTTCTCTGAAGGCAAAACTTAGAAGGTAGAAGGAAGAAGCGAAAAATAATGAGTCTTTTTGCCTATATGGATAAATTTTCTTCATCATCTCATATTTGTTTTTTTTATCATTGTTACTCTTTTTCAACAAAGCAAATCTCTGTTTTTCTTCAAGAGAATGAAACATTTTTCAATCTGCAAAAATTCACATTACTGAAAATCCAAAAAGCCTCACTGGGGAGATACATTGTGCCAAACAGTCATTGCAATAAGAAAACACTATAAATTAATGTAGTAATAGTCCATGTTTATAAGGAAGGAATTTAATTTATAGCATGGAACAGGTTTCATTGCTTAGAAATTCTGGAAATCAATCTATGGCACAGAAATTGATCTGCTAAGAGGGAGGAAAATTGATTCTCAATATTGGCAACCACATCAGTTTTATATTTCTGAAAAAACAACTCTTGGAAACAAGTTTATTAACCATTAAGGAAACATGAGATGTCTAGCTTACCACCCAGATGTCCAGAAAAGGATATTTATGGGATAATTAGAAAATATGGTCATATTCAGTCAAGTCAGCTTCACCTACATGATTGCTGTCTTTGTTAGGTCCTCAATATGGAAATCAAAGATTAAATGAAGTAGAACAGAGAGGTATTTTACCAACATGACTATGTCAAAGCTGAATGTTGCATCATATTCTAGACTACTGCTTTGCTTCAAGTGTCATGATGTGAAATATTGGAAATCTTAGTGCATTTGCATATTCATGGTGCGGTGTTTTTCCCCCCATTCATGACATAGTGTTGGCATTCTCAAAAAGAAAAACTGTAGCTGATGGCAATTTTTAGCTGAAGAGATGTGAGCATGTGAGCAATATACCATCTTCTGTCAGCAGCAGAGGAGCATATGGGGCCCATTAACTCTCCAAATCTGCTACCATTCTGCAAATTTTTATTAAGTGGCTGTAGTCCTTAATAGTCACTTATGTTATAGAATGCTTATCAAATGCTATCAATAAGCAAGTGGCTTGTTTTCCCCCTGTGAGAATGCATTTGAGGTATAAAAGAAAGCCTGACAAAAAGAATAAAACATATTTGAAGTGATCACTGTATTAATATAAATGTATCCTACTAGAATGCCAATTCCTTTATGTATTATGTGCTCTCTAATGTTTGTTGCTTTCAAATGCTACAAGTGCTATCTTTAACACAAATGATTTCCATTATTTTCCTTGTTTTGAATTTCTTTGGGGTTTCTATGGAAAACCTGGTCAAAATTCAGTCAAAAAAAGGCTCTGCTTCTCTAGCCTCTACTCACCATTCTGTTAGCAAAAAAAAATAGTTATTGTTCAGTGGTTCTCCCCTTTTCAAAGCCCAGAATCAGAAATTATGTATTACTCTCACTCAGAGTGCCTAAGAGTAGTAACATTGCTAAATCATAGGGCACATGGGGGAAAAACAAACAAAAAACTAAATCATCGGCATCCCATTCTAGAAATGCCCATCAAATAGAGATCATTGATCTGTCGTTTAACAATAAGAAGCAACTTGTTAATAGAAATCTAGATTGTCCAAGACCCTAATAAACATCTTAGAGACCCTCATCTATGATGATTAATAATAATGATGATGATAATAAAAAATGTCTTGAAATCATATATTTTAAGGAACCAAAGTTCTTCCTAGATCTCTCTTCTATGACCACAACGTTCTCCTTATGTAGTCTGGAGCAAATGAAATTAAATTTTGGGTAAAGAAAAAAGGAGGTTGTCTTCTCCAGCTTGTAAAATAAGCAAGCCAACTATATGAAAAACTGTGGCTTCTATTCTAGCCCTTGCCCATCACTGAATCTTTTAGCAACTTGCCATTCAGTGCAAAAAGCTATTTTTGTATCAGACATAATTGTTAATTTTCAATCTTTTGTAAATTAGTGCTCGTATAGTATTACACATCTGTCTTTCTTGCCTTGTTATGTTTCCTATTTCTGTACTAGATAAATATCATGCTGTAGAATTACTAATACTAACTTTATCTCTAAGGGAAGATTTAAAAAAAAATAATTCCAAAGTCAAGTCACTTATATTACTTATATGTTGATTGTAGCACTTATTTTTAGAAACAAATAAAAATTAATATATTAAGTCACGATGGCCTCTTTTATATTTTATAATCGTTTTTTCTTTTTGCAAAAAAAAAAAAACCCTTTATTTTCTTGAGCCCTTAGTAAAAGTAATATTTTATTTTATTTTGAAGAGGTAGAGGTAGGCCAAACCATTAAGCTCATTATAATACCAGGATTTTCATCTATGTTCCTTAAAAACATTTATAAGAGATACTAAGGAATTTCTCCTTGAATATTAGAAATAACTATATGCTGCCACTAAGATGGTAACATCGTCTCAATAGCAGTAATGATATTTGTTCATGCATGGAATAAGATACTATACTTAAAATCAAAGTCACTAGAATATTTGTAATACTTTGCTTATTTTCCTGTGTTTAATATTTAGTTAGCCAAAACATCCCATGATTTTACCTTATTTTTTTCCTGAACTATGCAAATGAATGTCCTCATATTTTGTTAACTGGTTCCTGTTGGAATCTTTGCAAATTGTTAAGTCATTAGAGTTGATAGAGACAATAATTATCTAATTTGGATTGTTCAGTATCACTGATCTGATCTTACAAGGAGATGTTTTGGGCCAGAACCTGAAACAAGGTACTAAGTAGAACTAATTGATACAATGCTTGTGTTCACACCAGTAGTCATTGGAGTTCACAAGTATGGGAGATTCACAAAGCAAACTTTGTAACTTTGTGAATTCACACCTTCCTTAAGTGTGCCTCCAGAAGCAGGAGTCAACCTTTGGGAGATGATATATAAGAAGCAAACTCAGTCGGGAGTTCAGCTGAATTTAGATGGAGAGGGGAACGGCAAATGAGTTCAGCCAGAAGCCCTCTCTGAGTGAGGAGTTTTACTTCGGAAGATTCACTGGGGTCGGAGAGGAGCACTCTGGGAGATTGAGAGCCAGAAGTCCTCTCTCAGAGGCAAGACAAACTCAATTTGGTGCTGGCTCTGGAGGCTGAAGAAAACAGAGGCAGAAGCAAAGGACAAAGCTGCAAGAGCTCTTAGAACCAAGCAAAGTGATAAGCCTCAACTAACCGGGCTATTTTGAAAGGAGAAAATAAACACTTGCATTTTTACCAGCTGGCTGCATTTTGGAGTGATTATTACCTATAAACTGAAACTAAGGCTGCCTCCAGAAAATCTCCCCAAGAAACCTGCTTTCTCCCAGAGAGAACCATCCTATATTATTTTAAAAGAAGAAAATCACCACAGGTTCCTCCAAAAATGTGTTATTGGGGGGAAATATGTGATGGGCAGTTGGTGGACAGGAACAGTATAATAAATAGACAACTCTGTAACTTTTTATAACTGCATTTTATCATGTTAAATGGGCTTTGGATACAATTTGATAATGGATTTTATACAAAAAGATGCTGGTCTAAGCACATTATATATGGCAGTGTAGTATAGGGGAAAGAGTTCTAGATTTAGAGTCAAAAGAGACCCAGGTACAAACCTTACCTCTGACATTTAACCTCTTGTTGCCTCAGTTTCCTCCCCTGTGAAATCAGGATAATTATACTTATGGGCGATCAACTATTTTAAGAATTAATGAAATTATGCATATAAAGCATTTTACAAACATTAAAACATTATTAAATGACAGCTAATATTAAATTAATTGCATTTAACAACTGTATCTACTATTTTAATAGCACCTGGTACTCTTTGAAAATAAATGCTTAAGAAATCTAACATATAAAGTAAAACTGTATTCCAGGTATTCTTATTTGGGAAGGAGGTGCCATAAATCCCTTTGGCAGTATGATGAAGCCTGTGGATCCTAAATTTAAACACACATACACACACACACACACACACACACACACACACACATACATACACTAACCCTGTGGGGGTTTCTCAGATCTATCAACCCCTTGTATCAAGGGGTACAAAGACACAACTGTGTCTTATGTGAAGACTCAAAACAAGGCTACTACAATGGTGTGGGATTTAGGAAATATTGGTTTGATTCTTAGCTCAAATGTTAAACATATTACTTAACATTTTTAATGTCAAAAGTTTCTTCTTCTATTAAATGGAGATAAAAATCCTAACTCCTATGCATTGTAAAGATATTCATAGAAAAGCAAGATAATCTTTGAGATATTGAGTGGCTGCAGTAGAGCCAAGTCCTCAGCCAGAATTGCCATCACTGAAGAGATAAAAAACCAGATGTTTACCCAAAGTAAAACCTTGTACAACTGGACTGAATCAGCATTCACAAAAGAGCTGGACAAAGGGGATTCAAATTTATCCAATTCTCTTAATGGCTTCCTTGGACACATTTCTCTGACACCTTGACTTGGGGGGAAATATCCTACATCAGCTTTTCACTGATGATAGTGTATTGGCCACAAATGCCATTCTGGAGCTCTATGGAAAGCAGTAACAGCTGCAAAAGTTTAAAGATGAACCTTGATTATGTGTGTGTGTGTGTGTGTGTGTGTGTGTGTGTGTAACTACATACATACATGTATATATGTATATGTGTGTATAAAATAAGCATGATGTTCAAACACTAACATAAGCAATTTAGATGTACTTGGATCACAAATTCAATGCTACTCATATCTGGCAACATGGCATTCCTATATAACTGCTTTATATAACTGTTTTTGACCAGATACTACTATCATCAGTTTGATATTCAAATAGGAAATAGGGTATTGGGTGCAGTCTGTCAAGAAACTTCATTGGACATATGACCCAAAGCCACCTAAATTAGTTTGAACTACATCCTGGATAATGTTAATCACAAATGAGGAAGTACCTGGAAGATTCCCCCCTTCAAAAAATATAGTTAAATCCTAGTATTGCCTATAATGGTTTATGCATGAGAAGATTCACTATAGAATGACAGGAGCAGATGCTTATGATCCAGCTTACAATAAAAAGAATAATGTATAAGACCTCTCTGTGGGTCTGTATGACTAATAAAAAAATTTTTTTATGAAGTTCAGAAGTGGCTTATTTGTTGAAGGGAGTATCTTGTATAAAAAAAATTGAAACTCATGTAGCAAGAGATGATAGGCAGTAAATTACCTGTATAATCGATTGAAGTTAATGGGACCACCCAAGGCTTTTCTGAAGTCCAGAAATTTTGTGGGACATGTTAGTAATCTATATATCTTTTTTGGAAAAAGAAAATAAACATGGACCATCAATTCTGATATTTGATGGCTCTACACACTCATCAGTAAATCAATAAGTATGTAGCATATACCAAGCCATGTGCTACATGCTAGATACAAAGACAAAAATGAAACAATCACAAAGGGCAAGGAGTTTGCATTCTAATGATGGTAACAACACAGAGATATTCGTTAATATATAAAGTGAATACAAAGTATGATTTTGGAAAAGAAATATACTAGGGTCTTGGGGAGAGGATGGGAAGCCAAATAAAGAAGTTTATATATTTGGTACCAGAGGTAATAGGGAATCCCTATATGTGGGGTTAGGGAGGAAAAGTGATATGATCAGACAGGTCTTTGAATTTTCTTCAATTCAATTGGGCATCTATGTGGAGAATCTGTTTGAACAGAGAGAGATCTGAAGTAGGTAAACCAAACAGTATTTTTAATAGTTTGTACAAAAGATGATACAATTCTGAACTAGGATATGGTTGTGGGAGTAAAGAGGAAAGGATTCTGTTAGAAAAAGAATTGTGGTCAGTGAGAGTGAGGAGATGAGGATGATGAGGATGATACCATAACTGATAAACTGAATTCCTGGAAGGAGGGTGATACCTGTGACAATAATAGGAGATTTTGGTTGGTGAGAGATACAGACACAGACAGTGAGATGAGGTAGAGAGAGAGAGAGCAAGAGACAGGATGACAGAGAGATGGGGATAGAGCAAGTGAAAATGCTAAGAATTGGAAAGAAAAAGATGCTGTAGATTAGACTCAGGCAATCTCCACTTTCCCATGTTAAACTCTTGGTTTAAATTCCTTTCTTCCTATTGGGTTAAATCATAAGTATTCTCTTCATTGGCCACTTTTGTTCTGATCCTTACCTTTGATCTCTGTTTCCCCTACAAAAATTCTGTACCGAATTTCCTTTTCTTTCTTGGTGTGAAGAATGGGAACTTGGGTTCCACCTTTCCCTATTCTGTCTGTCTCAGACACTTGGCTTCAGATCCAGATGGGAGTTTCAAGAGAAAAAGTCCCAGAGGATCTGGAACACTCTGAGTAATGTGTGTCTAATCTTCTCACCCATCCTCCAACCCATGAAGTTTATATTGTAATATTCCTGGACTAGGACATATTGTTTCAAAATGTAAGACGTAGCACTTCATTATGAACACAGTTTGATGGAGTGGAGAAAAAAGGGAGAAATGGAATGGATATCCCAACAGAATGTAGGATTCAAAATTGTTTATATATTGTTTTAGAACACAGAGCTATAAATCTAGGTGCTTATATGCAAATATGTTCTTGGCCTTTTAGGGTACCCCATCCAATACCATGCTATAATTTACTACTACAGCAGATATGACTTTGTGGCAAATCATACAAAGACAGCCCTAACTTTCAGCAGCTAGTCCACCAATAAATTGTCAAATATCTAAAATTGTAAGTAGACTACATTTGGGAAACTCTCCAACAATCTGTTCTGTTATTAAGTGTAATAAGTTTGATTAAATGTTACTTAAATAGGTTGAATTCTCATTATAAAAATATAATCATACAACTAAAGAATCTAGAAAAGAAAAACTAACATGAAGTATAACCATGTCCTTTCTTGACTTATTTTTAAATAGTAGACTCTATCTTGTAAATGAGAAGGTTCATATCTCATACCTTTGCTAAAGTAAAAGATTTAATCTCATATCTAAAATAATGTTTCATCTGTTCAGAATGGTGAATTTAAAGAGTGTCTTATCTTTATGTCTTTTTTTTTCCTTCCATTCAGTGCCAGATGAAAGTAAAGTTCACTCATTGGCTGGACACAAATTGGGTAAGAAATTCCCCATAACTCATTTTACTTTCTCCCTTCCTGGAAACCACTGACCAAATGCAAGTAGCATTTGGAATCTGTTTCCATCCACCAGTCGCAAAAAAGACTTGCTAATTAATACATGAGATGTCTCTGACTTCCACAGTGATAAATTATGGCTTGGCTCTATGCATAGCTGCATGCAGGCTGACGTGAATCATCTGAAGCAAAAGTATAGCCATTTCCTTAAAAAAAAAAAATAAAGCCCACAAAAACGTCAAGAAGTATATCGGTTTAACATTAAGGGTAATGAAATTTTAAAAAGAAGAGCAACAAAAACCTTAAATTTTTCTCATGATGATTTTGGCATCCTAACATCCCAGTGAAAATTTTAACAGTATGATTTTTTTTTCTTTCTTTTCTAAAAACCTGAGGTTATAAAAATGTCAGTTAACACCAGTATCTAATCCCACCACACACACATACACACACACTTCCTTTCAAAGCAGAATATAGTGGGTTTGGTTTGTTTTTATTCATGAGTCATCTTCCCAAAATCACTCTAGTAAACCTCTGTAAAACTGCATCGTTTGAAAGCCTCTCTGTTATTGGAGGTTAAAGGAAAAGCCATCTTCATAGTTTCTGTATTTCAACTTGTCTTTTGAAATCAGGAAGTTTATAGTCTTTTCATCCTCATGCTTAATTCTTTTAAAATAGGTTTCAGTGTTGTGGTGCTCTCCTAAGATTTTTCAAAAAATCTACTTTCAGTTGAATATTCTTTTTTCCTAAAATATAGCACCTCACTTTGAGTAGAAATGGATGTGAGAAAGCAAAGCAAATTTCCTTTCTCAGACCAGCGATATTTATCTACTACATTTGATATCAGTGATTCTCTAAGTGATTATATATCAAGCAGGGTTTTAATCTCTACCTATTTGTGTCAAATCATGCAGACCTGTTATCTAGAGTAATTTTATCACAAAGGACTCCCCTACGCCAAATCTACCTGTCCTTTTCTAAATACTATCACTTTATCCCAGGTCTAGTTAACCTTACTGAGCCTTAGTACTCATATGAAAAAGAAAAATTTGGACCAGATGCTCTATAAGATCATTCCCTCTAATTCTGTGTTTAAATCAGGTGTCAAAGGAAGTTTTGAAGTGCTGCTTTTATAAGAGACTTATTTCTTCTGTGATTAATACCCTTTATTCTTCCAAATGATCTCTTGAAACACTTCAGATGAGTCTTCCAAAAAAAATTAATTCAGGCTTTGGAAAACCAAAATGCCTTGCCTCCCTTCTAAAGGAGGTCTTCAAAAAAAAATCTGGATGGCCTTTTGGTGAATATTTTATATCGTGACTTCTTCTTCAGATAGGATTGGATAAGATGGTTTCTCAAGTGTCTCCCAACTCTGAATTTGTGATTCTAGTCTTTCTATTCTTTATTCATCATCTTGAATTCAAACCAGTTGTATACATTTAAGGTACTGTATATCATACTAAATAGTACTGGTTCTCTGAGGAGTTCCTACTTTGTTAAAACTCTGCTGGAGAAATTATCTATCTTAGTCTTAGATTTGTCACAGTACAACAGAAGGATTACAATATGTTGGCATCTTTTAGTTTTCTGAAACAAAAGGGAAAGGCTTTCCTAACAATGAGCATCTCTTGTGTTTATATGCCAATTATGTTTTCAGCCATAAGTGGCCTTGATGCCTCATTAGTTCCATCATGTTTCAAAGCAAGATTATGAATTTTTTTTTATTTTATAACTTCTCCAGATTCTTTAGTGTTAACAGCAGGAGAAGAATTGGTTCACAACTCTTGGCTTATCTCTCTCTTCTCCCCCACTCCTATTTCCCCCCTTTCCTCTATTTCTTCTAATAAAGAACTCAAGAGGATTAGATCACTGTGAGAGAGAAAGTTTCTGTGGGAATGAGAAAATTGCCATGTGCTAATTGTTCCCACCATTTTTTAAAATTTTAAACCTTCTAATACTTGATTTTTTATAGGTATCAAAAAGGCAAGGTCATATGACTCATAAGCCCCAAGGATATTTAAAGGTATTTTTGTCTTTCATGTATATAGCACTTTTTCTGTCTCTTCATGTTATTACATAAAGATGTGTTTTCTATCTAGAATTAGAGTAAAGATAAAAAATATCCAAAATCTTCTGAAGACTTTTTTGTGAGTTTTTCTAAAATAAACAAATAGGAAATAAATTTTTTGGCCCCTTTCAGGAAACTAAACATTATTTTTGCTCAACTTCTAAACAGTTAGATTCTGGGTTAGCCAAAAAAACTCATTATTATCACGCTTTTGCACAGAGAACAGTGTCATCTTTCCTAGGGTTGCCTCTGTTTATGAAAGAGACTAGGCTTGTAGAGAATAGAATTAAAGGTCAAATTGACACCTGATTTTTGGATTCCATTATTCTTTACTTCCTTTTCCAGTCCCAAAGATGTATGCTTCAGACAATGCAGATTCTCTCCCAGTTGTTCTTCATAGTATATGGCTGTTAGTATTTATCCCATATGAATTTTTATCTTTAAGCTGTTCTTCCTCTCCTGTGCTCACCAGTTCTCATTGGGATTACTCATCTACTTTCTACAACTATGGTTTCCCCCCAAATTGCTTTTCTGAAAATCTTGAGACAGAAGTCATCATCTTTCTAGGAAAGAATGTGTGCTTTTCTCCTCCCACTTCTTTTTTAATTACAGAAATACAGGTTTCTTTCATTCCATCCAAAACCATCAAAAAGTCAAACAAATTAGATTTTGTGTGCTGACCTAAATGTATCATCTTCCCTCTCATTCAGGATGATGTGCAACATTTTAATAAATTTGTCTGGGCAAAAGATTTCCAGAGTCAGCTCCTTTAGTTTTTGAAGGATCATTTTAGTGCCAAGTTACATCTGTTGGTCTGGCTTGGGTGCATCCCAAATATGTGACAGGCTTGCTGGCACACACACTGTGGCTGTCTTCCTCTCTAAGTGATGCCTGAGAACTTAGGTCAGGCCAAAGCCTCAGACAAGCTAGATGGTTCTAACGTTCACATCCAAAAGACAGCCTTTCCCCTTTCCTTGAATCCAAAGATGAGTCAGATATTCAGGAGGGAAACTGCCATTTCCGTAATACTTTGAGAAGAGAGAAAGCATACCTCCTGAATTTACTGTTCATTTGTAGTTTGTCAGATCATTTCCTATTAATATGTTGGTATATACATCTGCTTTTTGAAAAGATTCTCATTTTGCTCCCCACTTACCTACTCCCCCCAAAAACCCTAAAAATCATGCCTTCTTATCATATAAACAAAAATATTTTCATTGTCATTCTGGTTGGGTTTTCTTAGGTTATGTGTTTGTATTCCTTCCATGTTAAAGCACAGTATGTAACAAGAAATTCTAAGAACCTACTCAGATGGATCCATATCCTCCTTCATATGGGAGTTAACTCAAGTGAGGCAGATCTCAGCCTATTCATACCTCTTCATCCTGTAAACTTTCATTCATCTTCTTCCAGCGTTCGCCAAAGGAGATCCACCTGACATATTGGAGACCTTAGCTTTAGCCTGACCTGATAAGACAGCCAGTGGAGCATTCTGACCATCCACCTTTCTTTCACTTCTTACTCTTGCCTTTCTTGACTAATCCATCTTCTCTTTATGGCACACAATTCCTGGATGACCTCACCTCATTTATCCCTGTTCTTCAGAATTCCCTTACAAAATCCAAATATCAACAAGGCTGAAGTCAAGAGGAAAATTACATTATAAAACAAATTAAGATGAATAGAAATATTTGGAAGAAATAATCATGTTTTGAGAACATGAACGTAATTTGGCATTAATCTTTCACTGTTAGTGCGGGGTATGCTCAGTGTTACAGGATTTCTCTTCAAATGAAATCTTTTTTTAAAATTTTCTACTTTGTATATCCCACTCTGGTACCTGAGTTCATTCTGCATTAAGCCATGATCCGCTTGTAAATTTTTCTTTTTACTGCGTCTTCATTTTTTGGTTTTGATTTACAGCTTGGAACTCTTTTAAAATGTATTGACTGTCTGCTGAGATCTTTGCTGACACAGGTCTTTAGGATGATGCAGTACTGAAGAAAGGCTGATGAGTTCTTCTTTATGAGCTCTGACATATTAATTAGGAAAATGGACTAAAAAAGCTTTCCTATTTCTATTTTAATTTCTGATGTGCCTAAACATTTAGCTATAGGGTTATAAAAATAAGCGAGCCCCGTGAAAAGCAATAGGGCCCAAAATCTAGCACTTTACTGGATAGTTTTTCAATCAGCGAAAGGACAGGGTGATCCAAGGGAGATCTGAGTTCAAATCTTACTTTTGCCACTGGACAGTAAGGTGTCACAATGAATAGAGGATACTATCTGGAGTTAGAAAGATCTAACTTCAAATCTGGCCTTGGACAGGTTATGTTAGCTGGGGTAAATCACATAACCTTTGTTTGCCTCAATTTTCTCATTTGCAAAATGGAGATGATAATGGTACCTACTTCTTAGGATGATTGTGAGGATAAGATGAGGTAATAATTAAAAAGTGCTCAACACAGTGCCTAGCACATAAGAAGGCACTATATAAATATTACTACGATGATGATGTGATCTTAGGCATATCTCCTCCTCTCTCTGGGTATAACTCAACGACCTTCTCTATATTAAGCATGAGTTGGAGAAAATATAATTAAAGTATAAGGTTTACATAAAAAATATAAATAAAGTATAAAGTATATCACTACTCAAAAAACTTATAAGTCTATTTAGAGAAACATATCTGGCCTGTAGCAGAAGGATAATGATAGAGCCTCATAAAGTGTATCTTCTTTTACCTGTTGAGGACCTTGCAAGATGAACAATAAACAGAAAAGTTCTATTTTTTCCCTATATGAATTACATTTCTTCCCTTTTAAGCCTTCTGGAAGATTCCTTACTAATTTTTATCTATCTGTTAGTTCATGTGGCATGGTGCCTATGTTTGTTTTCAGTTAAAATTGTCATCCACTTAGAGTCCTGAAATACTTGGTACTTTGATTTGACTTTAGAATAAAATGACTATATGCAAACATACTAAAGGGAATAGCTAAAGGGAGTGCTCCTGAGAACCTTTAGTCCCCTTGGAGAGCAAAACTCTTTTACATATTTTGTAAAATATGGAAATATGTTTAAAAGAAATGCATTTATCAGATTGCTTGATATCTTGGGGAAGGGAGAAGGTGAGGGAGGGAAAAAATTTGGAACATAAAGTTTAACAAAAATGAATGTTGATAGCTGTCTTTGCATGTATTTGGGAAAATAAAGTATTGCTGAGAGGGGGAAGATAGGTTTCTAGAAAAAAAAATATATTTTGTATAATATTTAAATAAATGTAAAATCCAATATACATATATATTGGATTTAACATATATTTCTACCATGTTTAACATATATTGGACTACTAGCCATCTAGGGTAGGGGATTGGGGGAAAAGAGGGAAAATTGGAACACAGGATTTTGCAAGGGCTAATGTTGAAAAATTGTCCATGCATATGTGGACAAAATAAAAATAATGGGAAGTGGGATGAGTTTTCAAAACTTTTTTTTACTCTACCCTCAGTTATTTTTTTGTATTTTTATAAAGATTGTATAATGCTAAAGACAACATCAGTTTATGTTTGCCAGGGTTCATTGGCTGTTTCCTGAGTTTAACACCACATTTGAAACTATTAGTTTATTTCCCTGGAGCTTTGCTTCTGAAACTATAAAGTGTTGTTAAAATATAATCTTACATCCTAAAGATTTATCGATGGCACAGTGAAAAGAGTTTTAGATCTTGAATTAGGAAGGTATGAGTTCAAATGTGGCCTTAGATGCTATGTGATTCTGAACAAGTTATTCAACCTTGGTCTTAGTTTGCTCAACTAGGGTTATTGTGAAGATATTTTATAAAACCCTTAACAGAGTGCCAGAAACATAATAAGTACCTGATAAATGTGTATTCCCTTCTTTCTTTTAGATTTTAAAATCTAATTCTTGTAGATCCATTATTCTAGGACAGTAATTGGTAAGTTCATAAGAGTCCAGTTAGTTATAATGCCTTTATCTGATATATACTAAGCCTTCTGCATTTAAAAATTAAAATCAAACTTTTAGAACTGGATAGGAAGCTTTATTAAGTACAGTTCTTCATTTTATAAATCAACTATGGCCAAAATTGTCCTTGATCATTCAGGTTTTAAGTGACAGAGCCAAGATTTGAAGCCAGGACTTCTAGTTTGCATAAAACTCTATTTATTTTGCACCACACTGAAATATTTTTATCATTAGACTCAGAAAATATTTTACAAATTTCCCAGATGCTCCAAAATCAGTTTATGTTTGCTAGGGCACATCGGCTGTTTCCTGAGTCTAGCACTTCCTACAGCAACTTGACTATGAGTTTACATTGATATATTGGCTTCTTGGCATTTAGGGACCTAAAATGCAACCGAATTAGTTAAGTGAAAGAAAAGATATCAGAGTCTTAAAAGGTGGGAGTATGGGAAGTACTAGAAATTGGAATCCTTTTTTTTTGCTTAAGATCAAATTTGTGCAGTGATGTGGGCATGTTCATCCCTGCAGATAGTTAATCGATTTATTTAACAATTTATAGAATTTTATTTATAAATAAATTTTGCAAGATGGTACATGTATAAATGAAATTGAAAATCAAATAGGATTTTAGAGATGCAAGGGACTTTGAGGAGCATCTAATCACTGATCTCAAATTCATTTTTTTGTTCATTTCATCTATTTTCAGCAATCATATCAATATTTGTACTTTTGCTTTCTTTATCTTTGTTCTCTCCAAAAAGATTTGTTAAATGGATCAATGATTTGAGTAAAGTATTTTAAAGATATGCTTTTGAGGTACTTAAAATATCCATTATTAGTAACAGCAGGTTTGAGATCTTAATCCAAGCCAGGTCCTTCCTAAGAAAGGAAGCTAGTTGTCAGAAAATGTTCAGACAACTTATCTTATTTTATTGCTTCTCATTAACAAAGTTGTAACTAGAACTCAGACTTTTAAAATTTGTACATCATTATTCTTTCTATTGTCCTATTATGGCCAGGAGACCCTGCCAATATGGCAAAAGGTACCATGAAGATGAAAGGATTTATTTGGTTTCTATTCCTAGTATATCTAGAAGGTGATTGTGATAGTATATTGGCATGAAGTTTGAAAGAGGGGTGACTAAAAGAAATTCAGTAGCAGAAAAATTACAATCATACATTTATTTTCAAATATGTTAAACTTCAGGAACCACAATGATTGCAATTCAACCTAAATATTTTTACTGCTGTTGTTAACATTATTTCCTATAAATGCATGCTTAAATCTATGGCTAAAATAAATATTATTCAACTTTTTATTTAGTCTGTCAATTAACATTTGTAAGTTCTTACTATATCCTAGGCATTAAGGTAAGTGATAAAAATAGAGAAAGTTAAAAACAATGGGATTTGCTCCCAAAATACTCATACACTAATACTTTTACATGGTTTGATGATACAAAGAATGTTGTTAGATAAGTCCTTTACTGTATTAACCATCAGATGATAATTTTTTTCTTTTGGGGGGGAAGGGGAAGAAACATAGTAACCCATTACGAACATCTACCAAGTAATGGAAAAGGACTTCTGTTGCAGTAAATGGGATGTCTATAGCAATGGTATCATGGAAACTCCAAGTCAAAGGATTTAAAATAGGCAGAATATTGAACAAGATATGGATAATTATGTTTATTTACAGAAAATATTTGTTGTAATGGTAATTTTCTAATAGGATTTGACCCACATGCATACATGCAATTATGTTATTGTTATTAATATTCTTTATAAGAAATGCCTTTAATTTTCTCTTCTTTCTGATTATTTAGAATTTGGTGAAATTTTATCTTTTTATATGACATTCTCAATGGGTGGTCTTAGCTTAAATGTTAATTATTTCTGAACAGTTATAATTAAAACAACAAAAATCTTCAGCTACATAGAATAGTGAAAACAATGAATTTTTCTTTGAGTTCCTTTTTTTTATAAAGGAGGGAATACTCCATGTGTCAGATGCTTCAAATATGGCTGAACTTTACAACTTTGCCATCCATGGGGAATGTGTATCTTGCTGAGTTTGGAAAACAATGGTTTGGAACTGACAATTTTAATAGCATTTGTAAATGCCAGAGTGAGCATCTGTGGTACAAAATGTTATTAAATGATTACATGATGGTTGATAAATACAAATGGAAAGTTTGACATCAGAACTTTTCACTGCAAGTTAATATATTTGCAAACTTAAAAACTCCTAGTGCTTATGGAGACAGGGGATAGGATGAAGATAATAGAAAAGTAGTTGAAAAAATTAGAAGAAAGCACCATCATTATGCAGTGCATCATTATATGGTATCAGAGATACTGCTGGCAAAATCATATTCTCTAAAATATAATACATATACAAGTCTGATAAATCATAGCTTAAAGTGTGACTATTAGTCCTTATCCTTTAAAACTTGAAAAAATGCTTCAGGTTGCATTGTAGTTTATATTTGGCTTTGGAATGATTATAATTATTACACTGTGTGTTTATCCAAAAGTCTTACCATTGAATCCTTGAAACACAATCAGAGAAGTTATATGAAGAAGAATGAACTGAAGGAAATAGAACATTTGCTAGATACTACTTTTTTCTAACTCTCCCTCTGCCCTATTTTATATTAGGTATGTATTGCATCATTTTTAAGAGAGCACATAGTTTTAGTTCTCTTCTGTCTTTGTTTTTGTTTCCTGTCTAACACATCTTTTAGTCTCATCCAACAAGCATATATTCAACTCCTACTGTATGCACAGAATATTCTAGGCATTTTGACTATAAAGATTAGCTTGTTTAAAAAAAAAAGGCTTACTCTCAAGATGCTTATGTTCTATTTGAGAATACAACATATAAAGAGATAAAGAGATAAATGCAGAAAATTATATAGGCAGCCGGGGTACACAATGGGTATAGTACTGAACTTGGGGTCAGGAAGATTTTTGTTCAAACCCTGTCTCAGATACTTACTATCAGTATAATTTTTGAAAATTACTTAACTTATCTCAACTCCATTTCCAGATTTATAAAGTGGCTATATAATAGCATCTAAATTGCTGAGTTGTTGTAAGGATCAAATGGGATTATATATATATATATATATATATATATATATATGTAATCATTATTTTTGAGATTGGAGAGAAAACTAAAAAGCAGGGAGACATTAAGCACTTTCCCATTGGAAAGGTCATGTGAGCTTTATAGGAAGCCAAGGAAATTAATTACAGGCATGGAGAATAGCCTATGCAAACACAGAGAAGTATGGGAGATGGAATAAATAGTTCATGGAATGGGAAGTAAACCAATTTGGTTGGACTGTCAGGTCAACAATATGAAGAGTTCCATTGGGAGATAAAGGTAAATAACATTAGACTTTGATTCAGGAAGAACTGAGTTTAAATCCCATAACATACACCTGTTTCTTGATCTTAGGCAAATTATTTAACTTCTTTGCCAATTTGTCCTTCACAAATGAAATGAAGATATATTTATGGCCTCCAAGGTCTATTCTAGCTCTAAATCTATGATCTTATGATTAACTGTAAAAGTTAACTTAGAGTCACATCATCAAGTTATTTTAATGCCTAAACTGTAGTATTTGTAATATCCTAAAAGCTGTAGGGACCCATGGAAGATACATAAGCACAACAGTGGTATATAGTCAGACTTATGCTTTAAGAATACTATTTTATAGCGCTGTGGAGGATAGATTGGGAGGAGAATGACCTTTATGCCCAATTAGGAGACTAGTAATAGTTGAAATAGCATTAAATTAAGGTAATAAATATGAGATTAGAGAGAAGGGTAGAGATTTGAGGGATTATTATAGAAATAAAATTATCATGACTTGACTAACTGATTGGATATGGAAAAAGATGTTAGAAAGTGAGAAAGTTAGAGAACCTCAAAAGAAATAAGGGAGTTTTAATTTAGTGGAAAAATAATGAATACTGTTTTGGACTGCATGAGTTTGAGATGCCCTAAAATCAATCAGTTGAAGGTATCCAGGGCAGATTATGTTGTGGCCCTCTAGCCAGGAGACATGTTGAATAATCGGAAGTCATTTGCATAGTGATGATAAGTGGACATATAGAGTCTATTGACATTAAGAGAAAGAGTATAGTGAGGTTGGGGAGTGGAAATAAAAAAAAGTTCTAAGACAGAGCCTTTGAGAATACAGAGTAACCAGGTAGAACACAGATGAAGATGCAGCAAAGAAACTGGGAAAGAATGATCCAGGAAGGAAGGAAAAGGAAGAGGACCAGGAAAAAAAGCAATATCAGAACAATCCATGAAGGAAATAACATCTGGAAAAAATGGCTTGTCAAAAATGTTAAATGTTACAGCGAAGTAAAAAAAAAAAAAAATGAAGACCAAGACAAGATTTAGCAATTGAAATATTGATAATCTTAGAACAGTTTAATAGAGCAAGAAGCTAAATTATAAGGGATTATGAATTGAGTGGGAAGAGGAAAAAATGGAACAGAAAACATTTTCTAGGAATCTACTTGTGAAAGGGAGTTAAAATATAGGAAGATAGCATAAAGAGATGGATGGTCAACTTAAGTTGTGTTTTGTTTTGAAATTTTTTTTATCTGGAACAGGAAAGGAACCAATAGAAATGGAGAGATTTTATTATGGAGGGAGGATATCTAACAGTCATGCTCCTATCAGATAGAAAAAAAGAATGGGAGACAGGAAGAGTACCAGGCAATCGAAATCCCTTCCCTTAAATTTTATTAAGTGTCTACCAAATATAGGCACTAATATAATAATGTCATGTCTAATTAATGGAACATGGAGAGTGCTCTTATAAAACTTTCCCTACTTCCTGTACATTTAAAATATCTATTACTTTATTTCCCTTCACATAAAACGTAATTATACCACTGTTTATGCATAATGCAGATGGGCTCTTTTTTAAAGTGCTTATTATACACCTATAATTTTTTTTTGTATCAGGAAAGGTAAAAAACCTTAAAGGAGTTTACAATTCTTCAGCATAAGGCAATGTTCATAAATCAATAAAGATATTATAAGATACATGATCAAATGTGGCTAGAATTACGACATATCTTGGTAGGAGACAAAATAGAGGGTAGAGAGCTTTGCATCGTGAACCCCTCCCCTTCTCAGAATAATATTGTTAAATAATTAAAGGAAATACTAAATTTCATTTAGAAGTTAATGAAACTAAAGATGTATTTTTTCCCCAGCTAAATCTATGGATTCCATGAAATCTATCCATGGACTCATGGACTCTAGATTAAAAATTCCTAGACAAGCTGATCTGCAAGAACTTTTCCAGTCATGTCATTCTGTTGTGATATTACTTTTCTGGTGAATAAAGAATGATGGCTTTTGGCTTCAACTTCAGAGTATTTAAATATTAATTATGGAGGCAATGGTAAGACATTGAACCATTTTGAGTAGGAGAGTGACCTAATGAAAGCCTTATTTGGGGAAAATTAGCCTGCTGCTGGCAGTTTTATATTTCATAAAAGATAGGTACAGAATTTCTTTAATTGAAAGTATATCATTTTAGTTGAGTAAAGAGCTATACAGTATATAGGAATGGTTTACAGAAATACAGACAGAAAGTTTTTTGGAAGATATAACTAATGATATTGGTCTAACAGCAGAAAAGCAACAAGAGGGTTAATGACAAATGTACAAAAATTCAAACTTAAAACTTAGCCTTCATTCCCTCCTTGCTCTAATGGATGCACAAATTCTTTCTCAGTCTGTTGATAATTAAAAACCACACACACACAGAAAGAGGGGGAAAAATCACCAAACAATTTAAATCCCATAAAAATTCAACAAAGCCATAAAAACAGTTACCTTTTGAACAAAGGCCTTTCATTAACCAATTAAGTGAACTAATTTAAAACATAAAAGAATGTTATTAACTCTACCTGCACCTTTCCTAAACTAGGCAAACCACAAAAAAGAAACTGTACTTCAAGCTCTAAGGGAAAAAAAATCAGATTTTAAAGCTTTCTATTCTGACATGAGGCAGAAAGTGACAAATACACACTCTCCCCACTCATTTACCAAAAATAATGTTTTTGGGCTTGTTTTTGTTTTAAATGACCCACAAAACTATATTATCTAAAATAAAATTATAGGTATTCTTTATGTATCTAGTGGAATTAAATGTCTTAAGATTGAAAAGGAAAAATATTACTACTTCTCATTATTCTACATTCAAACCTTCTTAAAAGTTCTGATTGTCTTGTTTTGTCAAAAGCTTCTATTAATTCTAAAATCTCCCAGATGTATAGATCTCAAATTATTCTACCTATTTTCTCCTGGGAGTCAGTTCTCTTAGTTTTAGGTAAGTATGGACTTCCTCTGTAAAATATAAATCAAAAGGCTTTTTAATCATTATTAAGTCTAATGTGGTAATTATATCCTCTCATACTCAAGTCTAATGAGTTCTTTTTTGAAATGGGTTGCCCATCACACGGGGAAGAAACACCCCAGGTGGTACAGTAGCCAATAGATTTACATTATCTCAAGCCTGGAGAAAACCACACTAAAAGTGGGTTTTTTTTTAAGAGTCTAGGATAAAATAAATCTTTGTACCTTATTTTAGACTTGGATAAGCTAAATGTGTTTTGAGTCATATCATTATTAATATGGTTTGTGTCCATAACTACATTGAAGTAGCAAATCAAGTTAAAATTGTCTTAAGGGAATAATCCCTACTATAGTCTGATGACAATGTTTGAAATAGGAAATTCCCTGGTGACATTAGACCTAGAAACCACACCATAAAAATACTACTTATATTTGTATTTATAGGGTATTACCTGCTGTACATGCCTAATGATTCTAATTATGATTCTAAGTTACAAAGGAAAATAAAATAAAGGTTCACAAAGCAACCTTCATAAAATCGCACTGTGCATTATCATTAAGTGGTAATAGGGGACTGAAGTGCTAATCTAGAGATTTATCAATAGAATTTTGACTTAACCTAAGTGAACTCAATTTGTAGGGATTTATAAAATACTCAATCTGTGTCAGGTACTATACTAGAAATTAGGAATAAACATAAAAAAATGAAAACAGTTCCTGCCCTCAAAGAGCTTTCACTAGGAGCATATAAAAGGTTCACAGATGAATTAAGTATATAAATATGCTGAACATATTGAGGAGTACTAATAATTGTGGAGAATATAAATTTCTCATCTGCTTTTCCTATTTTGACCACATCTAAATTTTATTATATGAAATGTTGGCTAAATTAAGCATGTGCCATCCCTAAATGGTTCTAAACTGAATGTTACCTTTATGTATCTAATGTTCTTTAATTTTCCAAATCCATGAATTTCCACAAAACTTATACAGTGTTATTGTGACCCACTATCCAAATAAGAACTTGTGGTCTGTGAAGTGAATTATGGATTTGGTCTGGATCATACCATGAGATCTTATAATGATAGTTTCTAGCTAAATTAATATGATTGGCTCTCATTCCTATTAAGCAGTCCACAGGTGTTAAGGAAAAGCTGCTTATTCTTTAGGAATGAGGATGTTGGCTGTGGTCAGCTCTGGCCAAAAACCATGGCATTTTCTGTTGCCTACCATGACTGAAGAAAGCTGTAGCTATTTTGAGTGCCCCATTTTCTTAATCCTTTCCCTCCAGGACTTAGTTTTTCTAAGCATGACATCCAGCCTTGGCAATGGACACACTAACACTAATGGCGCCAAGGAGTTAATGAATTTGGATAACTTCCCAGACAATACATCTGCCCTTCTAACTTGTATGGCAGAGCACAGGCTGTGGCAAGAGAGACACTTAAGAAACATCTATACTTCTCTTCCTATCTTTAATAGTCAGAAATGTTTTCATAGTCCTGAGACAGATATAAGTAAAAATATATGGCATTAAATGTATTTGGTTTTGGTCTGTAACTGGTACTATCTATCAAACTTTGGTGTTATTTTTACCATTGGGACTGCCTGGGTAAAAACCTTCAGTGAACAGAAATTTTAAATGTGTCTTTTGTGTAGGAATTTAATATGTTTTCTTCAATATTTATTATATCCTCAAAATCCCATGGTGTGATTGTATTAGTATGAAAGAACATCCAGATCAGTGCTTAGGTCTGAATTAGAAGGTGTAGGAAGTAATCACTTGATAAATATGAAGTTAACATACAGAGCAATGTTGATTAGAAGAATATTCAGGAAGATGCTATTCAATAATCCCTCTCAGTATAAATACAGCCACAGCATGCCCTGAATAAGTACCCCCTGCTATACCACTTTCCTGCTGATGGGGCATAGTAAGCCACAATTTATCAATGAAACAAAAAGGAAATGTGTGGGCCACAGTCAGGACCAATACCATTCATCTTGAGCTCACAACTCCCTTGAACAGACTAAGTTTCATACCCCAGTAAAAGTTTGGATAGAACTGCCCATGTGATATAAACTGGGACAGTCTTAAAGTAAGCAATTTTTAATAGGTGGTAAATAGGAGCAATTAGAAAGTGATTGGAGGTGACTTATTAGGAAACTTTTAGGAGATCACAAGAGAGAAAGCCTAAAATATGCAAAGCAAGCTAAATCCTATTATCATTGCACAGGTCAAAATAAAATGAATTCCTCATTTTTTAAAAATTGTTAAATTTTTTAAATGATAGCTTTTTATTTTCAAAATATATACATAGATAATTTTCAACATTTACCCCTACAAAACCCTGTATTGTAATTTTTGCCTTTGCTTCCCCCACCCCCTCTTCCAGTCAGAACGTGATCCAATATATGTTAAACATGTGCAATTCCTCTATACATATTTCTACAAATATCATGCTACACAAGAAAAATCAAATCAAAAAAAAGAGAGAAATAAAACAAAATGTAAGCAAACAACAATAAAAAGAGTGAAAATGCTATGCTGTGGGCCATATTCAATTTCCACAATCCTCTCTCTGGGTGTAATTGACTTTCTTCATCACAAAACCATTGGAATAGGTCCTAATCATCTTAGTGTTGAAAAGAGCCACATTTATCAGAATTGATCATCATATAGTCTTGCTGTTGCTGTGTACAATGATCTCCTGGTTCTGCTCATTTTACTTAGCATCAATTCATGTAAGTCTCTCCAGGCGTGTCTGAAATCATCCTGCTGGTCATTTCTTACAGAACAATAATATTCCATAACATTCATATGCCACAATTTACCCAGCCATTCTCCAATTGATAGGCATCCACTCATTTTCCAGTCTCTTGCCACTACAAAAAGGGCTACCACAAATCTTTTTGCACATGGAGGTCCTTTTCCCTTTTTTATGATATCTTTGGGATATAGGCTTAGTAGAGATATTGTTGGATCAAAGAGTATGCAGTTTGATAGCCCTTTTGGAGTAGTTCCAAATTGCTTTATGGAATAGTTGAATCAGTTTACAACTCCCACCAATAATGTATCAGTGTCCCTGTTTTCCCACATCCCCACCAACATTTGTCATTATCTTTTCCTGTCATTTTAGTCAACCTGAGAGTTGTGTAGTGGTATCTCAGAGTTGTCTTAATTTTCAGTTCTCCAATCAATAATGATTTAGAGAACCCTTTTATTTGACTAGAAATGGTTTGAATTTCTTCATCTGAAAATTGCTTGTTGACCATTTATCAATTGGAGAATACATTGAATTCTTATAAATTTGAATCAGTTCTTTATATATTTTTAAAATGAGACTTTTGGCTTAAAGCTTAAAAATTTTTCCAGCTTGTTGGTTCCCTTCTAATTTTGTCTGCATTGGTTTTGCTTGTACAAAAACTCTTTAATTTAATATAATCAAAATTATCCATTTTCCATTCAATAATGTCCTCAAGTTCTTCTTTGGACACAAATTCCTTCCTTCTCTACAGATCTGAGAGGTAAACTATTCTTTGTTCTTCTAATTTGCTTGTAATAACACTCTATGTTTAAATCATGAACCCATTTTGACCTTATTTTAATATTCAGTGTTAGGTGTGGTTCAATGCCTAGTTTCTGCTATAGGCCATCTTCAATTGCTTTTCTCTTCATTAATTCCTTTAAAATTCTTGACCTTTTGTTCTTCCAGATGAATTTTGTTGTTATTTTTTCTAGGTCATTAAAATAGTTTCTTGGGAATTTCATTGGTATAACACTAAATAAATAGATAAGTTTAGGTAGTATTGTTATCTTTATTATATTTGCTCAACCTTTCTAAGAGCACTTGATATTTTTCCAATTGTTTAGATCGGACTTTATTTGTGTGGAAAGTGTTTTGTAGTTTTGCTCATATAATTCCCAAATTTCCCTTGGCAGATAGATTCCCAAATATGAGATAATTATGTGATTAATTGACTATACTAATAACTAAATTAACAAAAAGCCTATGATCATCTCAGTAGATGCAGAAAAAGCATTTGATAAAATCCAACACCCATTCCTTTTAAAAACACTAGAGAGTAAAGGAATAAATGGACTTTTCCTTAAAATAGTCAGTAGCATCTATTGAAAATCATCAGTATGTAATGGTTATAAACTGGAACCATTCCCAATAAAATCAGTAGTGAAACAAGGTTGCCCACTATCACCATTACTAGTCAATATTGTATTAGAAACACTAGCTTTGGCAATAAGAGATGAAAAAGAAATTAAAGGAATTAGAGTAAATAATGAGGAAACCAAATTATTACTCTTTTTAGATAATATGATGGTATACTTAGAAAACCCCAGAGATTCTACTAAAAAGCTATTAGAAATAATCCACAACTCTATCAAAGTTGCAGGATACTAAATAAATCCACATAAATCATCAGCATTTTTATACGTCACTAACAAAATCCAACAGCACAAGATACAAAGACATTTAAAATAACTGTCAATAGGATAAAATATTTGGGAATATATCTGCCAAGAGAGGGTCAGGAACTATATGAACAAAACTACAAAACATTTTTCACATAAAGTCAGATCTAAACAACTGGAAAAATATTAAGTGGTCCTGGATAGGTCAAGTGAATATAATAAAGATGACAATACTACCTAAATTAATCTATTTATTTAGTGCTATTCCAGTCAGGCTCCCAAGAAACTATTTTAATGATTAGAAAAAATAACAACAAAATTCATCTGGAAGAACAAAAGGTCAAGAATTTCAAGGAAACTAAGGGGAAAAAAAAGTCAAATGAAGGCGGCCTAGCTGTGTACCTGATCTAAAACTATATTATAAAGCAGCAGTCACCAAAACCAGTTGGTATTGGCTAAGAAATAGACTAGTTGATCAGTGGAATAAGTTAGATTTACAGGACAAAATAGTCAATAACTTTAGTAATCTAGTGTTTGACAAACCCAAAGACCCCAACTTTTGGGATAAGAACCCAGTGTTTGACAAAAATTGCTGAGAAAATTGGAAACTAGTATGGCAGAAACTAAATATTGACCCATACTTAACACTGTAGACCAAGATAAGATCAAAATGGGTTCATGTTCTAGGCATAAAGAATGAGATTGTAAATAAATTAGAAGAACCTGTGGAGGAGGAAGGAATTTGTGACCAAAGAAGAACCAGAGGACATAATTCATCACAAAATAGAAAATTTTGATTACATTAAGTTAAAAAGCTTTGCTACAAATAAAACTAATGTGGACAGGCTTATAAAGGAAGCAATAAACTGGGAAAACATTTTTACAGCTTAAAGGTTCTGATAAAAGTCTCATCTACAAAATATATAGAGAATTGACTCTAATTTATAAGAAATCAAGCCATTCTCCAATTAATAAATGGTCAAAGAATACCAACAGACAATTTTCAGATGAAGAAATTGAAACTAGAAGAAATTTCTAGTCATATGAAAAGGTGTTCCAAATCATTATTGATCAGATAAATGTAAATTAAGACAACTCTGAGAAACCACTACACACCTGTTGGATTGGCTAAAATGACAGGAAAAGATAATGACAAATGTTGGAGGGGATGCGGGAAAACTGGGACACAGATGCATTGTTGGTGGAATTGTGAATGGATCCATTCTGGAGAGAATTTGGAACTATACTCAAAAAGTTATCAAACTGTGCATACCCTTTGATCCAGCAGTGTTTCTACTGGGCTTATCCCAAAGAGATATTAAAGAAGGGAAAGGGACCTGTTTGTGGCAGCCCTTTTTATAGTGGCTAGAAACTGGAAATTGAATGGATACCCACCAGTTGGAGAATGACTGAATAAATTGTGGTATATGAATGTTATGGAATATCATTGTTCTATAAGAAATGACCAGTATGCTGAATACAGAGAGGCTTGGAGAGACATACATGAACTGATGCTAAGTGAAATGAACAGAACCAGGAGATCATTATACACTTCAACAACAATACTATATGATGATCAGTTCTGATGGATGTGGTTCTCTTCAACAAGAGGATCCAATTCAGTTCCAGTTGGTCTGTACACCCAAAGAA
Source organism: Antechinus flavipes (assembly GCF_016432865.1). Taxonomy (NCBI): domain Eukaryota; kingdom Metazoa; phylum Chordata; class Mammalia; order Dasyuromorphia; family Dasyuridae; genus Antechinus; species Antechinus flavipes. Next base: position 79,498,520 of record NC_067400.1, on the reverse strand, counting down.
AGAACCCTGGGAAATGAGTATGGATCACAACATAACAGTTCCACACTTTCTGTTATTATTTGCTTGTATTTTTATCTTTTCTTCTCGGGTTATTTTTACCTTCTTTTTAAATCTGATCTTTCTTGTGCAATAACTATATACATGTGTATACATATATTGTATTTAACATATACTTTAAAATATTTAACATGTATGGGACGACCTGCCATCTAGGAGAGGGGGTGGAGGGAAAGAAGGGAAAAGTTGAAACAGAAGTTTTTGTAAGGGTCAATGTTGAAAAATTACCCATACATATGTTTTGTATATTAAAAGTTATAATAAAAAAAAGTGAATGGTGAAAACTGTTTGCACATTTAGAAAAATAAAATACTATTTTAAAAAGAAAAAGAAAAAAGAGAGAGATAATTATGTGATTTTTGTTAGTTTGATTATTGATATAGTCAATTATGCTAATGGTTTCCCTAACATTGAACCAGCTCTGTATTCCTGGTATAAGTCCTACTTGGTCATGATATATTATCATGGGGATAACTGTAATATTTACTAATGTTTTATTTAAGATTTTTGCATCAATATTCATTAGAGAAATTAGTCTATAATTTTCTTTCTCTGTTTTGACCCTACCTGGTTTAGGTATCAGTACTATGTCTGTCATAAAAAGATTTTGGTAAGATTACTTATTTCCCTATTTTTCCAAAGAGTTTGCATAATATTGCAATTAATTGTTTTTTAAATGTTTGGTACAATTCACATATAAATACATCTGGCCCTAGAGATTTTTTCTTAGGGAGTTAACAGCTTGTTCAATTTCTTTTTCTAAAATGGGACTATTTTAAGTAATTTGTTTCCATCTCTGTTAATCTGGGGAATCCATGTTTTTATAAATATTCATCCATTTCACTTAGATTATCAAATTTATTGGCATACAGTTGGGCAAAATACTTCCTAATTATTGCTCAGATTTCCTCTTTAATGGTAGAAAGTTCATCCTTTACATTTTTGATATTAACAGTTTGATTTTCTTCTTTCCTTTTTCTGAGCAAATTAACTAAAGGTTTATTTATTTTATCGTTGGTTTAAAAAAAACAGCTCTTAGTTTTGCTTATAGATTCAGTAGTGTTTTTTTTTAACTTTCAATTTTATTAATCTCCCCTTTTATTTTCAGAATTTCAAATTTGGTATTTACTTAGATTTTTTTTTAATTTGTTCTTTTTCTAGCTTTCTAAATTGAATGCCCAGTTCATTGATCTTCTTTCTCTATTTTATGCAAGCAAACATCTAGAGAGATAAAACTTTCCCTAAGAACTGCTTTAACTACATCCCATGTATTTTGGTATGTTGTCTCATTATTGTCATTCTCTTGGGTGAAATTATCAGTTGTGTCTATGATTTTTTGTTTCACCCACTCATTCTTTAGGATCAGATTATTTAATTTCCAATTAATTTTTGGTCTATTTTTCCCTGGTTCTTTATTACATTTGATTGTTATTACATCATGATCAGTGATGTATTTATTATTTCTGCATTTCTGCATTTGATTTTGAAGTTCTTAGGCTCTGATATATGGTCATTTTTTGTATAGATTCCATAGACTGCTGAGAAAAAAAGTATACTCCTTTCTGTCTACATTCAATTTTCTCTAAAGACCTATCACACCTAACTTTTCTAAAAATCTATTTACTTCCTTAACTTCTTTTTTTATTTATTTTGTCATTTGATTTATCTAGTTCTGAGACAACAAGGTTGAGATTTCCCCACTGGTATTAGTTTTGCTATTTCTTCTTGCAGCTCTCTTTACTTCTCCTCTAGGAATTTGGATGCTATACTACTTGATGCAAATATGTTTAGTATTGATATTACTTTATTATCTATGGTACCCTTTAGCAAGATAGTTTCCTTCTTTTTCTCTTTTAATTAGATCTATTTTTGCTTTTACTTGATCTGAAATTAGGATTGCTACCATTGTTTTTCTTACTTCACCTGAAACATAATAGATTCTGCTCCAGTCTTTTAGCTTTACTCTGTAATTATTCTTGTAAACAACATATTATAGGATTCTGGCTTTTAACCCAGTCTACTGTCTGCTTCCTTTTTATGGGAGAGTTCATCTTATTCACATTCACAGTTAAAATGACTAATTCTGTATTTCCCACCTTCTTATTTACCCCAAGTTATGCTTTTCTCTTCCCTTTCCTCCTTTCCCCCCTCCCCAGTATTTTGCTTCTGGCCACAACCTCCCTCAAACAGCCTTCCCCCTTTACAGCCCCTTCTCCTTTCTTATATCTTTCCCTTAGTAAGTATTTCTGGTTTCCCTTCTATTAGCCTCCCCTTTTCCTTTCCCCTTTCCACTCCTACTTCCTTATACGGTGACGCAAGTTTCTCTGTGAAACCAAATATGGCTAATATTCTCTTAGTGAGCCATATCTGATGAGAGTAAGATTCACACAATGTTCATCCCCTTCTCTTCCTTCCCTTAACTGTAATAGATCTTCTTTGCCTCTTCAAGAGATATAATTTCCCTCATTTTACCTCCATTTTCCTCTTTTTTTCCACCTTTTCATCTCATTTCTTTTTTATATTATCACAATGAAATCAAATTATATCTGTATTCTCTTGGCATACACATAACAGAGAGTTCTCAAGTTCTTTCTTTTTTTACCTTTTTATACTTCTCTTGAGTTCTATATTTGGAGATCAAATTTTTTGTTCAGCTTTGGTCTTTTCATCAGAAATAAATGAAATTCACCCATATCATAGAATGTTCATATTCATTCCTAAAAACTAATGCTCAGTTTAGCTGGATAGTTGATTCTTGGCTATAATCCAAGGTTCTTCGCCTTTCAGAATATCAGATTCCAGGCCTTTAAGTCCTTTAAAGTGGAAGCTGCTAGGTCCTGAATAATCCTGATTATGGTTCCTCAATTCAACAATTTTTGAATTGTTTCTTTCTGGCTGCTTGAAATATTTTTTCTTTGATCTGATAATTCTGAAGTTTAACTACAATATTCCTTGGAGTTTTCATTTGGGGGGGTCTCTTTCAGGAGATGATTGGTGAATTCTTTCAATGACTATTTTACCTACTGCTTCTAGGACGTCTGGGTAGTTTTCCTTGATGATTCTTGAAAGATGATGTCTAGGCTCTTTTTTTCATTATGGTTTTCAGAAAATTCAATAATCCTTAGGTTGTCTCTCCTAGATCTATTTTTCAGGTCAGTTGTTTTTCCAGTGAGGTATTTCACATTTTCTTCTATTTTTTCGGTTTTGTTTGACTGATTCTTGATGTTTTATTGAGTTATTAATTTCCATTTGTTCAGGTCAAATTTTTAGTGAACTATTCTCTTCAGTTACCTTTTTTAGCTTTTTTTGTATTTGGCCAATTGAGTTTTTAAATGAGTTGTTTTGTTCAATGGATTTTTTTCCCATTTCACAAATTCTTTTTTTCAAATTGTTTTCTTTTTCCATTTTGTCAAATCTGTTTTGTAAGGAGTTATTTGCTTTTTCCATTTCACTAAATCTATTTTTAAGGAATTTTCTTCAGATAATTTCTGTGTCTCCTTTTCCAAATCCTCTTGCAAAGTTCCCATTTCTTTCCCCATTTTTCTTCTAACTCTCTTTTAAGATCCTTTTTGAATTTTTCCAAGAAAGCCTTGTGAGATGGGGACCAATTCATATAACTCTTTGGGACTTCATCTGGAGATGATCTGTTTTTAGTGTCCTCAGAGTTTGAAATCCATTCTTCTCTTTCTCCATTAAAACTGTCCATGGTGAGAGTTCTTTTTATGGTTTTGTTCATTTTTTAAAAGCCTGAAGTCTGATTTTAGAGCAAAGGGGAAATTGTTCAAGTTTCCTGTACAGACAAAAGTGGCTGTGTTGGGTTAGTGCTGACTAACTTCCAGTGTTGGGTGAGTGTGGCCATGTCCTACATTATTCTGTGGTTCAGGGGCTCATTATTTGCCTTTTGTATTTGTGTTGGATTTCTGATACTCGTCTGCTGAATTACTGGCTTGTAACCAGGACAGAGTAGCCAATATTGCTGTGGATTCCTCCTCTTATATTCCCCGGTGTCCTGGGTCTTTGCACTACACCTATACTTGGCCTCTCCCTGATTGAAACAGACCTTTTCTGAAGTTCTTCCAAAATATCTTCTGTGGTATTCTCTTCTTTTATATAATATAATGGTTCTCTGTGGGAGCAGGTTTCTTGGGGAGGTTTTCTGGAGGCAGCCTTAGTTTCAGTTCAGAGTAATAATCATTACAAATATAGCCAGCTGATAAAATCCAAATGTTTATTTCTTATTTCTTTCCTTGGGCCCAGTTAGCTTTCTTAGAGGCCTATCTCTCTGCTTGGTTCCAAGAGCTCTTGCAACTTGTCCTTTGCCTCTGCTTTCTTTACCCTCTAGCCAGCACAAAGGTGGAAGATTGAATGAATCTGACTTTGCCTCCGAGAGTAGGCTTGTGGGCTTCTGTATCTCCCAGAGTGCTCTCTGGCCCTGAGAGCTTCTTGCTTATATGCTGTACACTGAGTACACACCAGTCATTATATCACTGGGAAACTATTATTTGTTATATGATTAAATCAATGCTAAACTAGATTTAAACATTGTCTCCTCAATTCCACTTAGTACCTTGTTTCAGGTTCTGGCCCATAACATCTCCTTGTAAAATCAGATCAATGATACTGAACCATGCTAAATTAGGCAACTGACTTATCACTTTGTAAGGATTCTAACAATCTTCTGCTGGAAATTTGTTACACTCCAAATATTTGTGGGTTCTGCACTCCAAAACCAGTTCAGAGGCTTGATTTGGTGTTGAACTGAGAGATATCAGGGAGAGCTCAGATAAAGACGTGTCTTCTTTCCACCATCTTGGCTCCACCCTAAGTTCCTCATTTTCAAAAGACTTACATTTATACCTATTTTCAGTCATCAATCAAAGCATCTGTTAATAACTGACTACATAAACATTGTCATAAAAGTAATTCATTTCTTAGGCATAGTTAAGTCTGTTTTTCCCTTTAAAATAATCATTTCATATGAGAATATGGGCATGTAATATGGCATGTATTATAAGGCTTGGTTAAGTTATACTGGATAGTGATACTGAACTGCTTTTTCTCTTTTATTTTCTTTGCTGTCTTTTTTATTCTTTGTTATAAGCATTAGTTTGCTGGGTGAACAGAGTGGAAAGGAATATATTGGGAAACAAAAGAAAAATATTAATATATCTTTTAGAATAACATCATCCAAATGCAGATATCTTAACAGAATAGTCATTTCATTTTAGTTAGTGTCAGCAATCATTGTTTCTGTTGATATTTTAAAGGTTCTGTCCTTTGCAAACTTAGAACAAAACCACCATTAGAAAGAAAGGGAGCTAAGTGAGGGCAAAATATGATAATGTTGTGGGAATGCTCCTTGGTGAACTTGGGAAAGGATCATATGTGAGGTTAATGACTAAAAGCCACCAGACTTCAGGTTAGCATAAGGGCCAACCTTGATTTCAAAGGACTAATGACAAAACATTTTCCTCATCTCAATAGAGAAGCAGTGGACCATGAATGTAGGACTGTAGCTACTACATTGTTATATGTAGTTGATGGATCTGTTTGTTTTGCTTAACTGATTTCCTGTGGTACAATGGAAAATTTTATTGGTGATAGATTAAAAAATAAAGGTTTTTTTTTCCATCAGAAAGCATCTTTTTTCTTAAGAATGAGTTTAGTGGTAGCTAAGGGAGAGAAAAAGAAGCAAGTGATTACTTGATGAACATTTAAGGTTGACATTAAGATGTGAAAGGTTATAAATCTAAAAGGTCCCAAATCCTGGATCTGGATAAACTGAATTATAAATATTCATGCCCTTAGTTTCACATTGAACATTTGCTGTTGGCAGCAGAAGATGTGAACCAACAAGACAAAAATAAGCAAAAATATGTGACATTAAATGTTTGTTTCCAATCTCTATTTACCATTAGGAAAGAAGAAGAAATTAATTGGCAGAAACATGCTGTCTGACTTTGGGTAATCATTCTAAAACAAATGTCAGCTTACCTGGTAATGGGAGAATTAAAATAAACAGAAACATTGAAAAATGGTTTTTATCTGGTTTGGTTTAGTTTATATATTTTTTTAATTTTTATTTTTGAAACATAGGGATTTTGGGGGAGGGGTGCTAAATTGTCTTTGAAAGACCAAAAACTTGTTCCGAGCAAGGAATTCAATGTTTACCCTAGCACAAGTCAAAAACAATTAGATTTCTTGAAAATTGTGTCAACTCTGAATTTGTTTTGGAATGATCCTAAATAATTCCCTAAACCTGGATAAGACTACAATGGTTGCTCCTGTATACAGATGCAGTGATTCTAGAATAAATCAAATAAGAAAAGATGAATGAGTTTTGTCTAAGAAGTCTTAAACTTTTTAGAATACATTTTATTGATAACTTTTGTTTATACATTGCCTAAATTTCTCTCATATTCCTTCTTTTCCCCCTCCTGGAGAGCAATCCCCTATAACAAATAATTTGTTTACATTAAAAAGAAAAAGATAAAAAGCAATCAACAAAAAACTAATCATACAGTGAAAAATTCTTAAAATATAGATAATACATACCTAGGAGCTTCCCAGCTCTGCAAAGTAGTAAGTGGAGGTATCTTCACATATATCTTCTTTGAGACCATGTTTATTTTATTGATAATTTTTTTACTTCAGCAAAATTTCTTCCAGTATCTTTCCCCTATATCTCCCCAAAGTATCTATATAACAAATATAATTTTTTGAAAGTCAAAAAAGAGGAAAGATAGGGGAAAGAAAAATCAGCAAAACTAATTAATATATTAATATTAAATGGACTCAGATTGAGTAGTTGAAAAACTATATTCAAAGTGTCATAATTTGGGGATTGATATCAGTCTAGAGTAGAATCTTTAGTGCAATATCCCAAGTATCGTTCTGAGCTCTAAGATCCTGTTCTAAATCCATAATCCTGTGACCCACACCTCAAAATGAAAAATAATATGATATGATAGCCCAAAATATGAACGTTATTTTAGGTCATGCTAATTCAGATATAGTCTCTGGAACAAAGGAAAAAAATAGGATTCCTGTACCCCAGTAAGGATTAGATCAAATCTATATTGTTTTGTTCAGCTCCAGGTTTTACTTTAGAAAGGACATTGACCAAATTGAATCTAAGCAGCCAGGATGATGATACCATATAAGTGTTACTCAAAAGAATTATGGTGTTTATCTGGAGAAGGGAAGACATGAGTGATATCTTCAAGTACTTAAAGGAGTGTTAATAGGAAAGATGCTTGTGCTCCTTGACCACAAAAAGGGGGAAAAAATCTAGAACCAATGGACAGATGCAGCAGAGAAGCAGATTTTAATGGGAATGCCCAGAAGTAGACTAGGAAATGAGATCTCACTAGAGATCTTAACAAAATCTGGATATCTACTTTATTATATTATAATAGAAGTATTCTTGTTGAAGTGCAGATTGGACTAAGTAGCCACAGAGTTATGAGATGGTTTGAATATCTGACATGATATGATGCAAAGTCAGAAGAAGTATTTTGCAAAGTAGGAAAATTGCAAGTAAAAATGTTCAGATGTGAATATGAGTGGGTAATGTGCAAGGGCTGTCCTACATCAGGGAATGAAAAAGAATGTAAAATAGGAAACAGAAGAAATAGTGAAGAGTCACAAAGCAGAAAATCTTGAAGCATGTGACTAAGAGTTTGGAAATGGCAATTAGTTGCTCCTATATAAAACAGACAAGTACCAAAATGAAAATAACACTACTTTATTCAATAAATCAAAAGCCTCAAACTATTGAATGTAGGACTCATTATTAGACAACTTCAAGAAATACCAAAAAGTTTGCCAGAAATAAAGACTATACCAGTATTTTTACAACATATACTTTAAGTTTCACATGGATGTATGAATAAATGTGAAATGTAATCAAAAATTAAAGAACAAAGAAGTTTCTTTTTACAATGTGTCTAGGGTGGGGAAGGATGGGATTCTTAAGCAAATAAGAGGTGCAATTGAAATAAGATTAAATATGCAATTGATGACAAAAATTTAAAAGCTTTTGCTTAAAATAAGTGAATAATAAGAGAAATTCAATTAGGTTAAAAAAATTTTATAACAGATATCACCATTAAAGATCTGATATTTAAGGTAGATAGGAAATTGGAACAAATGTATTTCTCCAAGTGCCTTTTCTCAGTAGGTAAGTGGTCAAAGGATATGAACAACCAGTTTTCAAAAGAATTGCGAGAACCCTGATCAATATAGTCATGCATCAATCTTGGCTTCAGAAGACTGATGATGAAGCATTCTTCCTACCTCTTGGCAGAGAGGTGATGGATTAGAGGTACAGACATACATTTTCAGACATAGCCAATGTATTGATTTGTTTTGCTTGACTATACTTATTTGTTAAAAGGGGGGGGGAGTTGTTTCTATTGAAGGGGTCAGAGAGTTGACAGATAGCAATAGTGATCAGGAGAAAAAAGAAAGAAAAGGCATTGGTGAAATGGTTTAAAAATATCCAATAAAGCAGAGGAAAATTCAAGAGGCAACAAAGGAGGACAATTTTGTTACTCCCTTATCAAGTTTAATAAATATTTATTACATATTAAACACATAATGAATCACAGTTTCATATACAATTTCCCATTCCATTCTTCCTTTTATATTTAAAGGCTCACATTGTTAATTTTTAATAAGTTCATAAGAATTTTTTTAAATTAGTCAAAACCATATGAAATCACAGTTAAACAACTTAGCTTTTATATTATGATCAAAGACAAGCAAAGGCAATAAAAATAATGTCATTCTTGGGGAACTAAGGGAAGACCCACACACTAATGTATCTTTTGATGGAACTATAAATTATTTTTTTCTGTAAGATGATATTGAACTATATGAGAAAGATCATTAACTTTTTTCATATGTTTTGACCCAAAGATCCCATTGCTGAGCCACATAGAAGGTTCACATATATGCCAAAGTATTCAAAATATCATCTCTAACTCTTTCAATAGTAATAAGCTCTTCTTTATAACAAGTAAATAAAATCAAGTGAAACACATCAATACATTGGCTATATCTGAATATCTTTGTACCTCTTAATTTTTCATCTCTCTGCCAAGAGGTAGGGAGCATATTTCACTTTCTGAAATCAAAGAATACTAGAAACAAAGTAAGAACCTATCAAATGGGTAATGTCTAGCTCCACCAATTGCAGTATGTGAAAGAAATTAAATACTATTGAGTCCTAAGAAATAATATGAGTATTTCAGGGGGGAAAAGGAAGCTTGAATAAATTGACAAAGAGTGAATTAAACAGAAAAACCAAAACTCTGAATTATTATAATGACCAGTCATGGTTGCAGAGAATAGATAATAAAATATGGCATGCTCTTCTCAGGAGTGAGGCAAACATGGAAGCAACTGCTGCTTAAATTGTCAGACTTAGTCACTGGGTCAGTTGGTTGCATTTAATTATACCTTATTACAGGTGAAGATTTGAAGTGGGAAAAAGATATTATGTCAGGAAATGTTTGCTTTGTAAAAACCTAAAGCACCAAGAAAATATTAAAAAATAAAAAGAAATTACTATAGTTTTCACATCATGTAGTAAATATGAACTGTATTATTCTTGAGGAATTATTCATCTAAATCAAGAAATCTTGATCTAAGGGAACTTTGGGAAATATCTAGCCTCACCTTATTTTTTTCAGAGAAGGAAATGGAGGCCAAGAGAAGCAAAATTATTTCTTTCTAGTCATACAGGTTATTGCTGTTTCTTCATGACACCATGAACCATAGAGGTCCATGGAATTTTCTTAGCAAAGATACTGGATTGATTTGTTATTTCCTTCCCCAGCTTATTTTACAGATAAAGAAGCTGAGGCAAACAGGGTTAAGTGATTTTCCCAGGACCACACAACTAGTTTCTGGGGCTGAATTTAAAGTGAGGAAAATGAGTCTTCCTGCCTCCAGGTTCAGCACTGAGCTGTCTAACTATTCTGTGCTGTTATCACTTGCTAAACGCCTTTTTCTACTTTTTGCCAATATCAAAACAACATATAGATATGCAGTAGATATGGCTATTTGCAAGACCTGGTGAGGTTTTGAATTCTCTTGGATTCTCTTTCTGCCAAAAGCCATGGCCTAAAGTAACCAACACAAACTTATTTTATCCTAGATCTTAACCCTAAATTTAAATATTTTCTATGTCATTCTTCATTTTGCTAATATTTTGATTAGTGAAGTAAAAAAAATTCGGTAATTATTAATATGTCTTATCATAAAAGGATTATGATTTCAAGCTTCACATAAAAGACATTATACAATAGCATCTCATATAGTTGGAAGTTTGAGCAGTTATTACAATTGCAAGCTGCTTATTGGGTGCAAAATCAGCTGAGATTAGTGGAGTCCTTGTGTCATATTTATTTTCCTTTTATGGGGCTTTTGTTTGTTTGACCTTTGTCATTAATCTTGAATTGTCCATGAGGTTGCATAGATTAAATTAAGTAATAATCCCTTTAAAACAGTTATCAGCAACAGTTAATTCAGTTGGTTAACTAACAGTTTAAGATGAAGCCAAAGGCAGTTACCAAAGTTAATGATCAATTTCATCTAGGCTATTATCATATTCAGCGGTTTGTAACAGCTATAGATTTTCTTTGGAAATTAACAGCCCTACAGAAATACAAAGGGTCTGACAGCTACCCATTTCATACCAAATCATCTCGGTTTAATATATTTATATCATTAGAGGGTTTTAGATAAATCAAGCAGCTACCTTTTTGTTATTTTAATATTGATATGATATAAGTAGATACTGATCATTTCAGGAAGAAATTTGCATGAATTTTTCAATACAGCTTTGGAAATAGATTTAATATAATTAAATATAATGTAAAGTGTTAATTCCCTGATTTGACCAATAAACATAAGGCAGTTGATATCTGAATAAGTTCTATCTGGTGCCTTACATATGCTCTCTTTTGTGTCTAACTTTAATCTTATGGAATAAAAATATTAAAAATGCAAGGTAGACAGATACCTCAGATAGCTTCTGTTCTGAACAGTTCACTTAAGTGACTTTCCTAAGTACACACAACCAGAAGGTATCACCAGCTGCCAGAGATATGAACCTCTGTCCTTTGATTTCAGATCCAGTGCTTTCTTTTAACTATAATATCCACTGACAATCTTCAAAGATTATTGAACTAATATAGTGACGTTAGAAGAACTAGATTTGAATTCCAAAAGCTGAGTGATTGAGGAAAGTACCTTAAGACTCCATTTCTTGATTCTACCCACTTGCCTGGATTATTGCAAGGAAACCACTTTGTAATTCTTAAAGCAACATATAGGGTGTCCATAACTACTCTAAAGACATCTTACAAAAATATAAGCTGTTATTATTCATAGAGTAAGCAAGTGACAAATTGGAGAAAGTGCTAAGCCTAAAGTCAGGAAAACTAAGTTCAAATCTAGCCATAGAGCCACATACTATGACACAGTGGATAAGTCACATAATTTTTCTGTTTGCCTCATCGCTCTATCTACTACACCACCACCTTATCTCAGAGCTGCTAAAAAAAAAATTAACATTAATTGGGTGGAAGCCTATTGCTGAGTTACCCTCCTAACAATGGCTTTGTGTAGATGTGCAGCATAATATATATGTACAATATAATAACAAGATTCAGTCACTCATGTGAAAATTATTTGCCCAGTAACTAAGAAATAATACATTCAGGAAAAAAGCAAAATAGTTCATTTAAATTTGGCTCTTGGATTTCTGTGTTGATATAGAGAATAGATGCATATTTTGGGAAAGGGGGTAAATTCCAATAATACCACAATATGAATAACATGCTGGGAAGATACTTCTTTATATTAAAAACAAAAACTTTTTCAGTTCATCTTCATTTTCCCTATCATATTAGTATCATTAGTAAATAATTTAGCATATTAGCAGAATTTCCTATATTCACAAATTATTGCAAGGGGAGGGACCTTAATTTGCCATTACACGTCATAAATTGAGGCTTTAAAGAATTGCCTATTATTGAATTTAAATTTTTTTCTGGAGGAAAGCATGAGTAATTGACAGATTGTGTACCTGAAAATTAGTATTCAATGTACTTTTAGCAACTGCTTGTTAATTTTATTGGATACAAGTCAAATCTTTTTGCCCCAGACCTGAAGGAATTATTCTTATATTTACTTATCCTGAAATCAGTTTTTACATTAAGTAATTCTCAAAAGACAATTGTGGATAAATAGCAGAATGAGGACATGCACAAAACAATCTTAGAAATACTTTGGTATATACATATTTGTTGTTATAGGATTTGGCCTGTGAAATTAAACTTTAAATCCTAAGACAAGGGCTTTTGATTTTTATGACATGTAACAAGTTTAATTTCAAATGTTATAAAGTGCAAGTCAGAAAGTATCTATTTTATTAGCAGAGAGAAATCAGATTTTGGTGACAAAGAATATTTGAAATTTGTTGTAAACTTGGGCTGACATTTAGAGCCCTTATTAGCTGGGTGGCCTAGGTGATTTATATAACTTCCCTGGGCCTCAGTTTTCTCATCTGTAAAATAAAGTTCGGTTGAAATCAATGTTTCCTAATCCCAACTATACAGCAAATGGATAAAATATCTAAATTTTTTTCCACATTATCTTCATCTTTTGTGACAACTGTTAGCCAATGGAGAATGGAGGGTGGGGGGTGGGGAGTGGGGAAGGTAAGGGAGATAAATCAAATTTTATTTTAATTCATTTTAAGAAGATCTTTGATAATAAGCATTTCTAATAACCAGTATAAATTTGCTATAACTCAGAACCAATCTGCCTAACAGCAGTTTGAAAATACTCAACTGGGTGAACACTGAGATCTCTTCTAGCTCTGATATTTCATGACCATGAGTTTGTAGCTTGCAGAATTGCAAATGTTTTTTGTTAATATCTTTTGAACTGTGATTTGAAGGAAATAAAATATGTGTTTATTAAATATATATTGATCAGATTCTTACATACCTAAAAAATAGAATGTGTCCATATCTGAAATACAATTGAACAAGGAAATTTCACAGAATCTGGAAGAGGAAATGCATCTTGACTACTATAAATTGCAGGGAGGTTTTGGGTAGACATGATGATGATGAGACACCAGCCCAGTGTAATTATTAAAGGAAAATGAATTTAGTTTTCCAGCTAACAAATCCATGCCAAAACTATAGACGAGAAATACAATTAACTGATTCATCTTCATTATCAGTATCATAAACAACTTACCCTCTTATAATTTTCCCAGTGGCTTATCTGCTGCTCTGTAGTTTCAAGAAGTAAATTCTTCTGTATTCCCATCTTCTCTCCACCTCCTCACAACATGACTTTTGGCTTAACTGCATATTAAATTACTGATTCAGCCCTTTGGTAATAAAGGAATTCATGTTTAGTTCTTAAGCTTCTGCTTCTAGTTGAAGAATTTGAATTCAGAAAAAGAAGGGAAAGAATGGTGCTTTCCCAATTGATTTATATTGCATGTGTGGCTTTCATAATGCCGTAGAGAGAATACAAGGGAATAGCAATGATATCTCTTAATGGTCTCCATAACAGCATTCCCCTTTCACATGGGGCTATTAAATGTGTTTTCAACAAAATGAGGCCCATCCTCAACCTTAATGACCCCAAAGGTTAGGTAATACATTTCTCCTAAGAGTTAGAACATCTGCAGGTATTTTTCCAAGGGGCCACCCCACAACCCAGGAGAAGTCAAAATCCTAGGCTCTTACAAATATGTACCCCAGATTTTACACACTGTAAATTCCACAATTTCCTACTTTTCAGGTATAGCCATGTTCTCTAGGATTTTATACCCATATAATTCTAAATATTAGGAAAAGACAGAGAGATTTAGAGATACTCCTTTGCTCAATAAGTGATCAGCATCTGTTTATTAAACACTTACTATATTCATATTTCTGTTCTAAAGTATTGAAAGAGTCCCTAGCTTCTCAAAGGTTATTCCAGCAAGCCATTAATTCTCATTGGTCCTACCAAGATGGAAAACTTCCTTAATACTACTATTACTATCTGTTATCTGAGAATGGGGCTAGCTAAATTGTAAAAATAATCCCCAGAAGATTGGTTGCCAGGCATTCAGTGTGGGAAAGAAGAAAATGATTTACTAAGGCATGGAGGAGTTGCTATCTGCAGCTGTTGAGTGAAATACTTACATCTGTGCACTGGGAGAATGAACAAGAATAAAAGGTATAACCCCTTTATTTATGGAACTTATTATCAATCTTAAAGACACAGAAAATTAGTGGGAAAAAGGTGGACTAAATCATGTGGAATAAATATTAAGGAAAGAAGGAAACAGTAAGAGAAGTCAATGTGGTCCCTAACTAAAGCCTATTGATGGTTTCATTGTAGAGATGATATTGGAACTGAGTATTCAAAAGATTGGTCAAATTTGGATGGATAAAAAAAAATGGAGAAAATGTGGGCAAATGTATAGAAAGAGTAGATGTTGTAGTATGACCTTATTTGAATTAGGTTAAAGTTACAGCCTTTTCTAGACTTATTAGGAATGAATTTCACAAACTTAAAAACTTTATGTAAATGTGAGCTATTATTATTCTTTGACTTGACTTTAATTTCATTATAATTTGTATGAGCCAACTATAATGTCTTATTTAGAAATTGTTTTACTCCACAGATGAAGATGGAAGCACTGATTAACTTTAGTTAATAAAGAGTAACAGATACATTTTATACTGAATCTAATGAAGTTGTGTGCCTCTTTTTAGTCATCATTATCTTTGGCCGCTCCATGATATCTGACATTATTATCTCCTTCTTCTTTAGCCTCCCTCAACTTCCTTCTTATGTGTCTGACTGCACCTCCTTTCATCTTCTTCAGTTATTCAACTTCCTCTTTCCAAACTTTCATGTGTAAAGTAGCCTTAAAACTCTGTTCTAAAATCTTAGCACATTTATTTTCTGGTCTCAATCAGAAAGTATTGATTCAGTGCCTAATCTGTGCCATACACTGTGCTAACTGCTAGGAATACAAATTTAAAAAGGAAAAGTCCCATAGGAGCTCTCTTTCTTTCTGTGTATGTGTGTGTATTATATATATATGTGTGTTTGTGTGTGTATGTGTGTGTATGTATACGTATATCATATATACACATGCATGCACTGTGTACATATAATATAGATATGTAATGTGTGTATAGCAACATTATAAAAAGAAGAAATAATAGCCACACAAAACAATGGAAAGTGACTATTGCATAATTATAAAGAACAAACATAGTTCCAAAAAACAGTCATGTGATGCTACTTGCTCACATACCTTTGGAGAGATCAGGAATCAAGGGTTTGGGATACTGCATAATATTTCAAACTTTTCTGACATGTTGATTGTTTTTTCTGAATTTTATTTTCTTTCTCATTTAAAAAAAGTCTTTACTGGAAACTGAGTGACGTCCCATCAATTAAAGAATGGTTGAATAAGTTGTAATATATGAATGTTAGAATATTATGTTCTGTAAGAAATGAGCAGTAGGATGATTTCAGAGAGGCCTGGAGAGATTTATATGAACTGATGCTACGTGAAGTGAGTAGAACCACGAGACCGTTGTACATAGTAACAGCAAGATTATTATGATGATCAGTTCTGATGGATGTGGCTCTTTTCAACAATGAGATGATTCAGGCCAGTTCCAATGCTTTTGTAATGGAGAGAGCCATCTGCCCCCAGAGAGAGGACTGTGGGAACTGCTTGCTTTTTGTTTTCTTTCTCATTTTTTTTTCCTTTTTGATCTGATTTTTCTTCTGCACTATGATAATTGTGGAAATATGTATAGAAGAATTGCACATGTTTAACATATTGGATTATTTGCCATCTAGGGAAGGGGGTTGGGGGAAGAAAAGGAAAAAAATTTTGGAACACAAGATTTTATAAGAGTGAATGTTTTAAAATAATGTATATGTTTTGAATATGAACAGCTTTAATTTTTAAAAATAAGAAAAAAAACTTTTTTAAAATAAATAAATAAGTTGTTTATCATCAGGGGATAACTCTCTAGGAAAAAAAGAGTGTGAAATACAAAACAATATAAAAATAAAAGATATCCATAAATATCCATTTTTTAAATCTTTATTTACTTCCATTGCCTAGTTTAGGGGTCAATAAACTAAAGTCTGCCATCTATTGGCAAACTGAATGTTTTTTACATTTTTTAAATAAAGTTGGGCTATAGAATAAAAAGAGAGAGAGGCAGTTATTGGCTCTCCAGTTGTAATTGGCAAACCCCCTGACCTAATGGATAAAATATCAACTCCTCAGATTGGCATTTAAAGTTTCACAGGCCAGTAAATATAATCTCTTTGTGACAGACATTAATACCTTGTTTGGATTGATGTCTTTGGGACCTTCTACACTGTATTTAGTATGTTTAATAAATGTTCACTGAGTTGAACTGAACCTTATTCTACTTACCTTTATTTCCATTTCCACAGTCCATGTTCCAGTCAATTGGATGACTTAGGCATTCTAATATCCCATCCTTTCATGATTTCTTTGTTTTATTCATAGAATGAATTTTTTATTCATAGAAACTGATTTCATTCTTCAAATATGTTTCCCCCCCCCCATCTCCACCTATTGAAATTTTTTTTTTCAAGGATGGGAATCTCCATGAAGTTGCCCTCATTTCTTTAGTTGAAAGGGATTACTTCCTTGGCAAATTTATTCTAGGTTTTTGAGTCCTTTCTTATCCTTATCATGTACCTACCTTATATCTTTATCTTATACTTTATATCAATCTAAGGATTGAGTTTAATGACAATATCATTTTTAATTTTTTGTATACTTGGGTAGTAGGTGATTAATAAGTACTGAATTGAATGCTTCAGCAATCATCACTTGCTTCAGTTGGGAAAAATTCTTGAATGTATTATGTAAATCAAGAACCTTAAATTTATTTCATCTCTAGCTTGATTTAAAATGTTTTCTCTAATGCCATAATATAAAAGGACACAACCATATTTTATGTAGCATCAGCAGTAGCTAATTAATCAAACTAAGTTAAGACTAAATTGCAGACAGGCTGTCATTTGGGATCTTCACTAAACTCTGGTGAACACAACCATCATTCAAGCTTCTGTCCTCCTCTAGCAACAAAGAGTATTTACTTTGAAATGCTTTGGAGTCAACTGTAAGCAATCCTTAATACACTGCCAAAAAAAATGTAAAATGCTGATCATTGGGGATTTGGTGATAAACTAAATGAAACACTGTAGATCAGAGTGTATTGTGACAAATATGCATTAGTAAAAGTAAATAAGCATGAAGACAGACCCATTAAATCCTGCTCATATAATTGGTTCTTGAAAACACTTCATCCCAATATATTAGCCAAGAAATTATCATTAACTTGAAAACCAAGTTGGCTGCATTTTAGTAACCAAGAAAAGCATCACTGAAGTTTTGAAATACAATTCAAAGTTTATCTCATAGCCAGAGATGATATTCATTCAGATTCCTGTATAACAATCTTAAACAATGTGAACTCTTTAATGTTATAGATATGTTGAAAATATAAGTTAGATAGAATTAAATTTAGAACAAAGATTACATCTCTTTAATTAAAGCAAAGATGAGGAAGATAATGGGGTATCACACTGTATTATGATTCCCATGATTCTTCTGTTATTTGCAAATGAAAAAAATAAAATCTAGCTATGTGACATTTTCTGACTGCTGATATCTATGAAATTATAAGTAAAAATCCTGGGGCAGGGGGGAAGTAAAGGTTTGAGATGAGTAGAGAAGATGGTCCAGGCTGCATCTTGGGAAGTGTGCTGCATTCTGAATGGCTTCTAATAGATGGTAACTATTAAGAAAAAGGAATAAGGCTTATATAATCAGGAGCTTTTTATTGATAATTATTATATAGGAAACATCAATTCTTTTTCTTTTTCTTTTTTTTTTTTTGGAGCACAGATTATATGGATGGGGGAAATTGTTCTTATGTGAAAATTCACATATAGATAAGGAATGGTGCTTTTAGACAAAAGAGGGCTAATTGGTTCTACTCAGAGCTGAACACAATTTTGGGGCCATGAGAAACCATTAGTATTGTTGGCTTTAACTTCAGATAAGCAGGTTAAACAAATCTTTGTCCAAATGGGAACTAGGTCTCCTTTGCTGTCTAGCTGGCTTCATTAAAGCCAAGTCTTAGAGGTCTAAATGTCTCAGAAGTACCTATTAATGGAT
Organism: Antechinus flavipes; assembly: GCF_016432865.1. Taxonomy (NCBI): domain Eukaryota; kingdom Metazoa; phylum Chordata; class Mammalia; order Dasyuromorphia; family Dasyuridae; genus Antechinus; species Antechinus flavipes. The sequence continues at coordinate 79,480,180 of NC_067400.1, read as the reverse complement.
TTCACTGTTTGGATTATTTTACTTATCACTTAATTGCACTTGTACTTATGCAAGTAACTTCCTTTCCATTTGCATAACTAACTAAAACACTTTCCAAGATTGGAAGCTTGTTGTCTTTTCTTTATTGAGGGGTAGTCTAGTTAGAAGGTAAGAAAGATACGTGTGTATATATATGTATGTGTGTGATACTTAATATTATTTCATTGAACAGTATAGGCCCTGGTAAACTCAAATTCATCTTAAACAAATTTACAGGAGACTGATAGATGAATCAAAATGCAAATCATTAATTTACATTGAGAAATAAACCTACTAGAGTAAATGGAATATGTTGCTTGCTGGATGCAGGGCACTGGAATACCATAAAAAGAGTACTTTTGACTTTGAGCAAGTCATTTAGTCCCTCTATCCTGAAATAAGACTCCTTCCAACTGAGCATGTAATATTCTATGTATGATATAATTTGGAAATGTTGTTTTAGTCATTTTTCAGTGGTGTCCAGCTCTTCATGACTCTTTTTGGCTTTTTCTTGGTAAAAGGTACGGGAATAGGTTGCCATTTCCTTCTCATTTACAAATGAAGAAGCTGTTAGGGGACTTGCCCAGGGTCAGACAGCTAGTAAGTATTTAAGATCAGATTTGAATTCAAGATTAGTCTTCCTGATTCCAGGTTCAAAGCTTTATCTACAGTATCACTTAGCTGCTCCTTTCTAAGATTCGGGACACAGAGTTTCCTTGATATGGAAAATCAAATCTCAACTTTGAGTTTTAAGATTTCCAATTTGATGCTCAATTGGGAATTTTCAATTTTTTTTCTAGTTATATTTTTTTAAAGTTGTATGCCAAATTCATTAATCTGTTCTTCTATTTTATTGATGTGGGAAATAAATTCCCTCAAATATTACTTTGGCTGCATCCCATAAATTTTGCCATATTGTCTCATTGTTGTCATTCTCTTTAATGAAATTATTGATTGTTTCTATGATTTGTTCTTCACCTTAGTTATTCTTTAGCATTAGATTATTTAGTTTCCAATTAATTTTATGCTAACTTTCCACTGGCTTTTGTTGAATGTAATTTTATTACATGATAATTAAAAAAGAATACATTGACTATTTCTGCCTTTCTACATTTGATTTTGAGGGTTTTATACTTTAACATATGCTCAGGTTTTCTGTAAGGGACATGTGCTGCTGAGAAAAAGATATATACCTTTCTGTTCCCATTCAGTTTTCTCCAAAGGTCATAACTACCTTTTCTGATATTCTATTTACTTGCTTTCCTGTTTTTTTAGATTGGGTTTCTCAAGTCCTAAAAGGGGACAATTGAGGTCTCATTAGTGTAGTTTTATTGTCTATTTCTTCCTTTAACTCACTTAATTTCTCCTTTAAGAATTCAAATGCTATACCACTTGGTGAATATATGTTTAGTATTGATGTTGCTTCATTATCTATGGTACTTTTTAGCAAGATATATTTTCCAGCCTTATCTTGTTTAATTTGGTTGAATTTTGCTTTTACTTTATTATCAGGATTAACACTTTTTAAAAAAATTTCAGCTAGAGCTTAATAGATTCTGCTCCAACCTCTTACATTTATGCTTTATCTCTCTACTTTAACTATGTTTCTTATAAATACCTTATTGTAGGATTCTGGTTTTGATTGCTATCCACTTGTTTTATGGAAGAATTTATCTCATTCACATTCACAGTTTTGATTACTGTCTATTTCTCCCTATTCTATTTTTCTTCCTGCTTTTTTTCTCTCTCACTCTTTCCCTCCTCATTAGTGTTTTGCTTCTGTCTGCCAACTCAAATTTACCTCATACCCATATCCTCTATATATAAATATACATATCCTTTTAGTTATATTATTAATGATACAGTTCTTAAGAATTACAAACATCATCTTCCCATGTTGGGATGCAAACAATGTGACTCTGCTGAATACTGTATGTTTTTTATTCCTTTTTTAACTTGTTTATGATTCTTTTGAGTCTTGATATTATAGATCAAATGTTTAATTTAATTCTGGTCTTCATATAAAAGCTTGAAATCCTTCTATTTTTATTGAATAACCATTCTCCTCTTAATGTATTATGTTTCATTTAGCTGGGTAAGATTTTACTTCTAGCTCCTTTGTCTTCTAGAATATTATATCCCATGATCGCCAGTCCTTTAAGCTTAAGCTACCACATTCTGTGTAATCCTGATTGTGGCTCCCTGGTACATGGATGATTCCTTTATCACCATTTTTTTTCCTCGATTTTTTCCTTTACCTGATAGTTCTAAAATTTGGATATGGTGTTCCTTGGAGTTTTTATTTTGGGATCTTTTTCTTCAGATGATTGGGGGATTCTTTCAATGCCTATTTTGTCCTCTGATTCCAAGATATCAGAATAGTTTTCCTTAATAATATTCAAAATTTCCTTAATAATTTCTTTAAAGATTCTGTCCAGGTTCTCCTTTTGATTATATCTTTCAGGTAATTCAATGATTTTGATATTATCTGAATTTGGTCTTCCCTGTCACCCTAACAAATTTTTGTGGACAAATTCTTTTTTGTTATTTTTTGCTCATCTTTTTTTTTTTTTTTTTGGCCTTTTTCCTTTCTCAAATTTGAGCTTTGGTATTGAGCTGAAAAGGACAATGTCTCAGGCTTCTTTTGCCAGGTGTTGCAGGCCCTGGCTGTTTAGACCCATGAGGAACTCTTACATCTGCTGCTGTACTGATGGGGAGGGAGTAGGCTAAACTACTGAAGGCTACAGGAGTCTGACAACTTACCTGGTGCTACTAGGGTCCTAATGCTGATTGGTGTTTGACATGTGCTGAGACCAGTGGGCATGTTTCCTCTGGAATACAATGAAGCATGTTGATGTCTTGCTGCTGGAGGTTGCCTGTTTTCCTGGGGCCAATGCCCCATATGAATGGTGGTTCTCAGAGCCCATTCCCCTGCCAATGCTGAGGCACATGGTGGGTCCTGTGGTTAGCTTTTGCTTGTTCCACTTTACTGGGGCTCAGAATCTACTGATCCTGGTTTACTAAGGTGGGGCTTATTGTTGGCTTGCCAGGATGCTTCCTGTCCTCAATAATGCTTCCCATTTACCCAAGTAATACAGACCTTTTTCTGCCAATCTTCCTAGTTTCTTAGGCTCAAAGATTATTTCTCCCCACCATTTTGCTTGTTATGGTGTTCCAGAATTTATTTTGGGGTGCTCTTTTATGATTATTTGGAAGTGAATATGGGAGAGTTGTAGATATTTACTGCTTATTTTGCAATCTTGGCTTTCAGAAGTCAAGAATCACTTCTAAAATTTATATAATGTCGATATGAAAATTTTTCTATAGAATGGTTCACAGATTTCTGAGTAGCAGCTTCAGCTAAAGTATAAATCACACATGCAACAAACTTAGACAGTACATATCTTTTTAGACTGGCTCTATCAGTCTTCTTTTTGATGGAGCAGAGATATTACTATTTTTAATGTATCATCTGTTTATATACATAATAGGCATTGAATAAGTGCTTTTAATTAATCAGTGTCTCTTTTATAGTTTCAAACTAAGCCATAGTGGATTTTTTAAAAAATCAAATAACCAAATGTTTTCCTTTTACATGTAAAGAAGAATTTAGTTCAACATCAAGCATTTATTGAGTGCCTACCATGTGCTAGCCACAGGATACAAAAATATAAATGAAACAGTTCTTGCCTGTAAAGAACTTACATTTTAGTTTAGTAAACGACTTGTGCATAGATAAGTATATGAATCTTTTATGAAGAATAAATAGAAACTAACTTGAAAGGAGGAAAAGATGCCTCCATAGAGTTTTGGAAGAAATTGAAGATTTAATAGGCAGTGATAAGGAAAGAAAGTATTCAATATGTGGGGGATAACCTGGGCAGAGGCATGGAGGCAGGAGTTGAAATGTCTTGAAGTATCAGAATAGCAGTAAATTGAATAAGGAAACAACATGAAAAACTCAATAGCTATTTTTATTAAAACTTGTCAATTTTTAAAACTGCACAGCTATTAATACTCATATGTAAATAATGAACCATATAGAAACCATTAGAGACAATATATATACAAACATGTTTCTTAAAAAGTAAATAGTATTGTGGCAGCTAGGCACAGTGGATAGAGAACCTGAAGTCAGGAGGACCTGAATTCAAATCTGGATTAGACACTTACTATTGCTTAGCTGTATGATCCTGGGCAAGTCACTTAACCCTAATTGCCTCAGCAAGAGAAAAAAAAAGCAAGTAGGATTTAAATTCAAAAGGTGATATTATTATTCTGACTAGTATTACTATAAAAAACTTTTGGAGTATTTGCTGGTTTACATTATTAGCCCAAACAATCTAGACTTTGCAAGATAGAATTAATAAACTTGTTGATTGATTTTCTCTAGAATATCTGAATCTTATCTTATTATGGCCTGGAGTTATGGTAACTATTATCTCTCCAACGAGGTTAGCACCTCCTTCTCCATTTCCCTTTGTTTTCCATTATTCAACAAAGTTTCAGCATTTCCTGTACAGGTCTCTTTTAACTTTGCAGAAACTGTTGATTGATTTTTATTGAGTGCTGGAGGTGAGGAGAAGGGAAGGCCTGGTTTGTGCCCCTTCAGGAGCTTAGCCTATAATCAGAGATCCCACCAATAGGGCAGAAAACCTCTGGCCATCTTTTCCTCCCTCCCCAGTGACAGGACTGGCCTTAATAACACCTGCTCTTCTTATTATACCTCTTAGGGATATGATCTGTGTGATTTATCCTTTTTCTTTGGCTGAATTTTTTTTTCCTTTCCATATTTGGTTTTTCGTTTAGGTATTTCCTTGAATAATTATTCAGAAAAACATCAGTTTTTTAAAAATTATATTTTTAAAAATGTTTCTATATGCTAACATTTATTTGATCTTTTCATTATTTTTCTATTCTTACTATGATGTTGTCCTTTGGCTACCAAATGAGTATATGTTAAGCCAATTTTGAAATCTTCCTCACATACCATTTCAATGCCTCAATGTTCAGTATTTATGTTTTTTTTTTAAATAATTCTATTCAGGGTTGATGATCATACCCCAAGATGTCTATAACATGGTTCTTTCAATGTACATTCCCTGTCATCCCCAATGCCCCAAATATAAGCTCCTTGACAACCTAACACAATACCAGGCATGCAATAAGCATTTAACAAACTGCTTATTCAATTCATTAAAATTTCTTTCACAATTTTAAAGCAGCCATAATGGAATTGTTTTAAATAGTTGAACAAATTTTGTCCATCCGCATAATATCATTGCTATTATTGCTCCTTGTTTTCATTTTATTGCTCTTCCTTACCTGGTTTATGTTTGTAATTAGAGGCTAAGAAGACCATTTAATTTTCTAGATGGCTCTCTTTTCTAGCTTCCTGTCTACTTCTGTATCATTTGAATCTGTGTTTAAACATGAGAAGAGTTGGGGGGGAGGAATATTTGAGCAAGCTTGCTAACTGGGGTGATTGCTGAATGTTTGACGAGGAAGTGAATATAAAGAGGTCACAGCTCATCATAAATCCATCCTGATGCCTGGTGTCAGCTGCAGCCAGCCCTCTATCAGAAAGGGGAAATCTCCTGAGTGTCATGGATTAGCAAAAACTTCTTCTCATTTACCTTGCACTGAAAATACAATTAATAGTGTGTATGGGGAGAAGAAAGATAATGAAAACACAAGTCCCTGAAAAGCACACTCTATCCAGGTCATGAAATACAAGCTCATGCATTCAAGCTTAGAATATTTATAGAAGAGATGTGGTTGTAAAAACCAGAAATGGCCTTCTTTTGAAATGATCAGAAAGATGTGATCATTGTCTCAAAGGCAGGAAGAAGTAATGCTTTCTGGCTCCTGGCTTAGGTCAAGGGAACTGTATAATTGTAAACAAAAGGCACCAGGAAAGGCCCCTGTGTCTAGAGGAAAAATCTTTAGCAGAGAGCATTGATAACATTACAGTTGTTCACAATGCTGATATGTATTGCTGTCAATGGTTGAGGAACTAGTACTCCCATTAATGGGAGCTGAAGCCAAAAGCTCAGGTACGCTACTTATTCCATCATTCATTAGTCTAAAAAAAACATATTTAGAGTCAGCCCCACAGATACCTGAGGATAAAGGCAGTGTCAGGGTGTGCCCCACCCCTTCCAACAGTACCTCTTCACTGATGATAGAACATGAGATTAATTGAAAGAAACCAGCTTGGACCCACACTTAACATCATATACCAAGATAAGATCAAAATGGGTCCATGACCTAGGCATAAAGAATGAGACTTTAAATAAATTAGAGGAACATAGGATAGTTTATCTCTCAGACTTGTGGAGGAGAAAGAAATTTGTGACCAAAGATGAACTAGAGACCATTACTGATCACAAAATAGAAAATTTTGATTATATCAAATTAAAAAGCCTTTGTACAAACAGAACTAATGCAAACAAGATTAGAAGGGAAACAACAAACTGGGAAAACATCTTTACAGTTAAAGGTTCTGATAAAGGCCTCATTTCCAAAATATATAGAGAACTGACCCTAATTTATAAGAAATCAAGCCATTCTCCAATTGATAAATGGTCAAAGGATATGAACAGACAATTTTCAGATGATGAAATTGAAACTATTACCACTCATATGAAAGCGGGTTCCAAATCACTATTGATCAGAGAAATGCAAATTAAGAGAACTCTGAGATACCACTACACACCTGTCAGATTGGCTAAGATGACAGGAAAAAATAATGAATGTTGGAGGGGATGCGGGAAAACTGGGACACTGATGCATTGTTGGTGGAATTGTGAACGAATCCAACCATTCTGGGGAGCAATCTGGCATTATGCCCAAAAAGTTATCAAACTGTGCATACCCTTTGATCCAGCAGTGCTACCACTGGGCTTATATCCCAAAGAGATACTAAAGAAGGGAAAGGGACCTGTATGTGCCAAAATGTTTGTGGCAGCCCTGTTTGTAGTGGCTAGAAACTGGAAAATGAATGGATGCCCATCAATTGGAGAATGGCTGGGTAAATTGTCGTATATGAATGTTATGGAATATTATTGTTCTGTAAGGAATGACCAGCAGGATGAATACAGAAAGGCTTGGGGAGACTTACATGAACTGATGCTAAGTGAAATGAGCAGAACCAGGAGATCATTATACACTTCGACAATGATATTGCATGAGGATGTATTCTGATGGAAGTGGATTTCTTTGACAAAGAGACCTGAGTTTCAATGGATAAATGATGGACAGAAGCAGCTACACCCAAAGAAAAAACATTGGGAAACGAATATGAACTATTTGCATTTTTTATTTTCTTCCCAGGTTATTCTTACCTTCTGAATCCAATTCTCCCTGTACAACAAGGGAACTGTTCGGTTCTGCAAACATATATTGTATCTAGGATATACTGCAACATATCTAACATATATAGGACTGCTTGCCATCTAGGGCAGGGGATGGAGGGAGGGAGGGGAAAAATCGAAACAGAAGCAAGTGCAAGGGATAATGTTGTAAAAAATTACCCTGGCATGGATTCTGTCAATATAAAGTTATTATTAAATTAAATTAAATTAAAAATAATAATAATCTAAAAAAAAAAGAAACCAGCTATATAAATGGAAGTTAAAACAAGGATAATCATCAATTTCACTATCACTGTCATTTTTTCCTCATCATTCTTGTTTCTTTCCCTTGCATGTCCCATCATGCTTAGCTGCTGTGTAATCTTCAGCAAACAACCTAGATATAAAATACACCTTTTGAGATGGTAGTTAAATCTCAAAAACCTCCATTTCTTTGGTATTTATACAGTATTTGTGGTATTTTCCTTCCCTTTCTTTCGTTCACTCTTGACAAAAGGAAGGATAAATAGCTAAAAGGAAAAGCTGAATAAAGACAGATTTGGGATTTTATTAGGGATTTTGAGGAAGAAAAAGGATCATGACAACAAAATAGAGAAAATATTATGGGAATAAAAGAAGAGGCAGATGAAAGGATTTTGGAGTCATTAGCAAGAGTAGTCATTAGAGTGTTGAAATTGTAGGTGGAATATGGGAGGAGAGAAGCATTTCTCGTCCAAGGATTGCCTACTCTAAGATATTTTCCTTTTAGGTTAGGCACTTTTGACCAAATGCCCCAAAATACTACCCTACAAGCTTTAATAGTCATTAAGAGCATCATGGTAAAGAAAATAAGGCTCTGAACTACTTGTTAGAGGTGATGTGAATTGGAATTCTGCCTGCAATACTAGAAGTCACTAAGAATCTCTATTTCCTCACTTATAGTATGGGAAGAATCATGCTAAGAGGCTATACACAGAGTGAGTTTGAGAGCCAGATGAAAACATAAAAACACAATCATAGATTTGGAAAGGATCATAGAGGCCATCTATTTCAGTCTCCTCATTTTAAAGATGAGAGTGGATTACCTAATCATTTAAACCTTAATATTCTTTACTACCAGTCTAGTTCTTTCCAATCAATAAAATAAAGTACACCAAGACTTTGTCAACATGAAATCACAATATAAATGTAAACTATCATGACACTTGTTGGGTATGGATTACTCTCCAAGAACTACATGAGGACACACACACACACACACAAAAAAAAAAAAAAAAAAAAAAAAAAGACAAAAGAGTGTCTCTCCTCAAAGACCACATCCCATTGGTGAGGAGGAATACACATACATGAAATAAGAAGTCACCTTTTACAGAGTCATATGCAAATAAGAGTAAAGATGGTAACACAAATTGAGTACATCAGCTGAAAGGAATGGAAAAGTGGCAAGCTCTAACAAGGAAGCCTGGAGAAACCCATCCCATGAGATAGTTTGTAATCGTATAAGATACAGAGAAACATTCTAGGAATAGCACTGGTAAATTTCAGAGTCAATCCTGGGACATGTAAATGTAATTTATAGATATGTTTTCTATATCCATTACACAAAACCCTTCATCTTTTTTATTAAATATATAGAATCAACCAATAATAATAATAGCTGACATTTATATAGTGCCTACTTTGTGTCAAGTCTGAGAAAGTGCTTTAGATATATTATCTTATATCATCCTCACAATCACTCTTGGAACTTGGCTTTTATTAATTTATTATTTTTATTAAATTACTAAGGACCTGAGTATGGAATGAGATACAAAGAAATATAATGAGATCCTTACCATCAATATGCTTATATTCTTGCTGGTGAGATAAAATGCAAGCATATGAAAAGCTAATTAATGTGCCTAGAAATAATGGATGCTTAATGAGCAATATAAGCAATTAATATATAGAACTGTTTAAGAGTGTGACAGGTCCTTGGAGATCATCTAACCCACTACTTCTTTTTACAACTGAAGAATCTGAGTTTCACAAAAGTCAAGTGTAGTAAGTTAGAAAATAAGGTTTTAAAATCTGGTCCTCTGAGTCCAAATTGAACTCTCCTTCAGCCATACTGGTTCCTCTAGATCTGTGATGTAGGGAAGGAATGCTCATTTGAACTGAAAAGTGAGAGAATGTCTTATAGATGAGCTTTGAGGAGTGGATCAAATTTTGATGAGTGAAATAGAAGGAGGTGTGGGCAGTTTTCCAGATTTGAGGAAGAGTGTCAGTGATACCATTAGAGGTGTTAGGAATGAATGAAAGGGATATTCTAGCCATTCCAAAAATCTTGCAGGAAAACTACCTACATGTGACTAGATTTTCCAAAATAGCATTTCATGTAGAGTAGTGATAGGAGAGATGGCTGAAAAGGGAGGTGGTAGATTAGGTTTGTGAGCACCTTTGACAACAAAATAAATAATTTATATTGTACACTCTAAGTAGTATGGAGCCACCGATGGTTTGTAACCAAGACAATAATATATAATAACATGAGGATTTAATTAAGATTAATAAGGCAATGTGCAGGATGAGTTGAAATGGGAAAATATGGGAGGCTACAAGAGTAGTTAGGCGATCATTTATAATTATTCAAGTGCATAGGAATAAGGGAGAGGACTAAGGTGATGGCAGTAGAGACGGAAAAGGAAAATGGATGTAAAGGACATTATAAAGAAAAGTCAACATGTCTTCATGTGGGAGACAAAGAAGTTCATAATCTGAAATGTTAAGCTAAGATTATAGAAAATATTGAGGTGTTTTGACAGAAATTAAAAAAGCAAGAGGAACAGCTGATTTTAGAAGAAGCAAATGAGTTTGATTTAAAATTTGTTGAGTTTAAATAGTGGAAGAGAATTCTCTAGATGAAAAGATCCAGGAAATAGTTGGAAATGGAGATACAAGACTAAAGCTTGATGGAAAGATTAGGTTTGAAGATTTAAATTTGTTAAGTCATTTTTAAAGAGGCAGTAATTAAGAATAGAGATATATTGTGTATTTACATGTGTATTTGTGTGTGTGTATGTATATATATGCATATATATATACACATATGTATATGTGTATTTTTGTGTATATATATATATATATAAAACAGAGAGAAAGGAATTGAAAGACTAAAGACTGAACCCTTGAGAAGAGACAAAAGATCTCAATATGGCCCAGCAAAAAAATGAATTAATGAATTTGGAGTTTCAGAAGTTAAAGGACCTCAATTCTTACTTCCTCTGTGACTTTATGAAAATCACTTCACCTGTTTCTGGACTTCAATTTTCTTAACTTTGAGATGAGGAGGTTAAAATAGGTGAGATGTGAGACCTCTTCCAGTTATAAAATTATAAAGCTATAGTGCTACTCATCTTGCAATCCATTGTATTAGAGGCACCTATATAAGGATGGTGGTAGACAGTGAGAAACTCTTTGTAGACTATATTAATTAGGTGGGTTTTTCTGCAAGTTTCAGGTGGATAACACTTAACTAGCTGCATGACCCTGGCAAGTCACTATACCTGTTTACCTCAGTTTCCTCATCTGTAAAATGAGCTAAAGAAGGAATGGCAAACCACTCCAGTATCTTTGCCAATAAAACCTGAAATGGAGTCATGAAGAGTCAGATCCTACTGAACAACAGCAAAATCTGTAGGTTTCATGAAATAATCAAAGGTACTAAAAATTTTATCTTTTTTATGAAGTAATGATTTTAGTTCATATAAAAAAGTTGATAATTACCTAATTTTCACTTTGTGCAGTATGAAAAAGTTTACCCTCAAACTTCAGAAGATGTTCTGTTTTGTTTTCTTTGATTTCATTAACAACATTCTCTCCAAATGGAGTTCATGAATGAAACTGATTCAGCCTTCTACCCCCCCAAAAATATAATGCTTTCGTCAGAGCTATGCTTCACTAGCAAAGTTGAGATTATTCATGCTAACATACCAAATTTTCTCTTTTCTGATATGTATTATATCTCAGAAATGTCTCCTCCTGGAAATGTTAGTCCCTCTTTCCCTACAGCCCTAGGCAGTGTAACTTTAGGAGCTTCTATTTGTCATGATTGTATTCCACTGGCATTATTTTTCATTACTGCTGCTTCCATTATGTTACTTCCCACACTAATGGGCTTCCTTGCACTATTTGTACTGTTCTTCATTTATTTCATCAATTACTAGTACAGCTTAATTTCTTGTTTCATATTCAAAAGCAGTTTACTTTCTGCTTTCTGGCTTATGCCCTACTTCCCATAATTATAAGATGGCATCTGTGAATTCCCAGCTCTTCCAAAGGGTGAGCTCAATTCATGTTATCTGTTGAACTACTGAAAAACTACAATTTGAGGTGTCCTACAAGTCTCAGTAGAGCTTAAAACTGTGAGAAAACTTGAGGGACATCCCATATATCTCTATCTCAGATTTTATTTATTTAGGAACTGGAGACTATAGAAAGGTCCTTAATCCAATTATAGAATTTCACACTATACTGCTTTATTACTATTCTATTTCTTTATCATACATAGAATTCTTACTAATTTAGAAAGATTGCTATACTACCCTTCATCTTATACTCATATTAGTGACAGACATACTGAGGCTTGATTCATGGAATAACTGAGTTCCCCATTTTCTAACAGGGAAAGTCAAAACAAACCCTTCTCAGTGGCAAGTTGGAAAATGTATGTTTCTATAAAGTTAGATTTTTGATATGTCAGAATATTATTCCCATTATGCCAGATATAAATGTTGATCTCTTGTTACCAGCACCTTAAAACTGTTTCATCTAACTTAGGTATAAAATTAATTGCACTCTTTATTTTAACCTTTGCAATTATCCTTTTGACTTGTTAAAAAAAATGGTAAAAAGTCAATGAAAGTGTGCATTTTTAAATGTTAAATATTTTAAGTTATCACAAAGAGTTCAACAATGTCTTTTGTGGCAGGATATTTATTAAAATTTACAGATATCTTCTGTCCAGAAGCAGTGAATGACTGGTAACTTAAATTGACTTGAATAGCTAACTGCTCCCACAGTGCTCCAAAAAAACACCTTTAGTTGGAATACTGTTACATTTGGAAGACATCAAACTCTTTACCCCAAAGAAAATTAGATGTTTCCTTCCTGTCCTGGACATTTTTAAGTGATAATAAATAAATTTGTGTAATCTTTGCTGAAAATATAGTCTTAAATTGTCCATCTTTCAAAATTCCCTAGTTTTCTTCTTTTGTATGACTCAAAATGTTTTTATCCTTGATCACCAGACTTGTAGATTTGTTGATTATTACCTAAATGGTTCTCTCTGGCCAGGATTAAAAAAGAAAGTTTTGCTTGAGAGAGAGAAGCTATTGTAAAAAGTGAGGAGTCAGGAGGGATTAGGTTCAAGAAGATATCAAATGTCTAAGACAACTCTGTAAATAAGTGTCCAAAAGTCTGACATCCACTCAGGCTGAGATCTCTTTGTGGTGTTTGTATGTTTGTCGTCAGCTAATCTACAAGTAATTCTTCGATAAGGTTAATTCTCAGTTAATTACCCAGAGCCTTGACATGAAGTCTAATTGCCACTTGGCTAACAGATATTTGATACTTGTCCTATGCAGAATTTGTAGAGACTGAGAAAGGCAAGTTATTGACTGATGGCAAACAAACCAAATAAATACAATATTTTATGTACTTTTAATTCAGGGCCAAGTGGATTTGGATGAAGTGTTTATTTAGTTTGCTAGCATTTTCAAATGCTGTGGCATATTGATTCCTTTTATTACTAGCAGCCGTTTAACCTGACCTCTTCTAGATCCAGTATTTTAAAAGCCATATATTTTAACTTTACTTATGAGCAAAGCCTGAAATGCTGTGAAAGGCTTTTTATTAGTCAAGCTTCACCGTGCTCTGTGTTCATGTGTCACCCACAGCAACAATATTTAGGGCTTCTTAAATTAGAGTGGCTGTTGGACTGTTGGGGAGAGGATGGAGGCAGCTATAAAATGAACTCATAAACATTTCAAGGGAGCAGAAGTTGATGACCAGAGAGGGTAGACAGGTGTAGGAAGGAAGGAAGGGGAAAAAAGAAAAGAAAAGGTCTTCATTAACCATGTGAAACAAGTCTTGGTTCTAGCATGTCAGTTATATTTATGAGTTAAAAAAAAATCTAACTGCAAGATGGAATGTAGTTTTCATCAGTTTTTTATTCACATTTATCAGGAATGGATAGAAATATCAAACATACAGAAAGGTGTAATTCATTTCCTCAACTTATAGTTGTTCCCAAAGAGAAAAAGATGATGAGTTTAGAAGTTCTGCCCCATGTTATTTTCATTGTGATTTTTCCTTTCTTTCATTATTTTCTTTTAAATATTTGAAAAGGAGAAAAGAAATGTGAAGAGAATGAGATGAAGAAAAAAGAATCAAAGCTGAAGATAAGGCCCAAACTAACATATATGACTTCTTCCTCTCTCATGCTATTCTAGAACCACTTGTCTATTCGAAATATACCTCGCTCTATCCAGTTACTTAACATTACTTGTAAGAGCAGAAATCCATACTTTAAATCATTTTCAAAAAAGTCCTACATTAGGAAATAGACAATTCTAGATCATGATCCTCTTTAATTTTGTAGAGTGAATAGTGCTATCATATGAGAAAAAGGAACCATTTCATATCTCCCACCAAATCACAGATGTAATCTTTTAAAGATGCTAGTAATTGACCTTAGTCAGCTTGTACACATATCCTTCAGAAGGCTATATATGATATATATATGTGTGTGTGTGTATCACACATTCATAAAATATATATAAGTATATGTAATATATATCTGTACATATACATACTATTCCTATTTATGCATACTCTGTGAATGTCCAAAGTCAAATTTAAACTCAGGGCAATGAGAGCTCCTTACTTCAGGTCCAGTGCTCTGTCCATTGCATCTCTTGGATGTTTTGTGTATATGTATGTAGATTATATAAATACACATGTGTGCACACACACACTATAGAAACTGTATTATGGTGCTGTGGTTTCACTGTTTTTTTTTTCCCTTTTATATCTTAGTAACATTGGTCTTTTGCTTCTCTTATAAGTGTTTGCAGGCAGATTTAAATTCAGGAAAATGAGTGTTCCTTAATTCAGTTCAGTACTCTACCCACTGTATCACCTGAATGCTAAGCTTTTGTGTGTGTGTGTGTATGTGTGTGTAGACATACACACACTATAGAAACTATACTGTGGTGGCTGTGGTCTTACTGATTTTTCCATTTTATATCTCAGGATCATTGGTCTTTTGCTTTTCAGAAAATTTTCTGTCAGTTTTTCTAATTATTAAAGATGTTTGTTTAAACAAATGTTCCTTCTACAACCTCTAGACCCCTCTTATTTGATCATGCTGCGAAACTGTAATGCTGAATTAGTGGGGTTATATAAGCAAAGAATTATCACTTCTCCATAGGAGAAAAAGCTGGGTTATGAAAAAAGAAAAACTCATATTGAAATAATTTTTAAAAGCCTACAATGCAAGTATAATAATGGAATAAAGAGAATTCTGATGCTTATCTTTGCTTTAATTTTTTATGATTAAGCTGAAAGTATAATTTCACAAGTAAAATAAACCACAAAATTAATTTATCAACATTTCAGTTACATGAAATAGGAACCTCTCTTTTTCCCCCTCATGAATCACAGGAATCAGGAACATCTTGGCTTTCACAAAATCATAGAATGTTAGACATCAATGGGATCTGAAAGGTTTTCTGATCCTTACTCATCCCAAGGGCCCCAGTTCCCTAAACTTACATTAAAAAAAAATCTTCTGATGAATTTTAAATTCACTTTTTGGAATCACTAGCTCTCCTGACCCTCTATTCAGTTACTCCCATTAAAAGTTCTTTTCTAATTCACTCAATTGTTGGTGTCTTCCTTCAGATATTTACCCTATGATCCCTCTTGCTTCCCCAAAAAGAAACTCCTTCATTTATTTTCAATTTGCTTATCTATATATCTATGTTTTTCTTTGTAGTAGAACATAAGCTCATTGAGGTCAAGGATTGTTTCCTTTCTTTCTCCCTAATCCCATTACCTGTATTTGACAAAGAGTAGATGCTTAATTGCTTGTAAATTGAATTGAATTAAATTAGTTTTGATTAAGAGAGATCACTTCAACATGACATAAATCTCAACTTTGATAAATTTCTACTTCCTAAATACTTTCCTCATATATATATATATATATATATATATATATATATATATATATATATATATATGTGTATATATATATATATATATATATATATATATATATATATTCCTGAAGAATCTTTCCATTATCATCCAGTATAAGATATTTCCAATTCAGACGTCCAGGTATTCTTAATTAATTAAAATGAGGACACTACTTGACTGCTCTTTGAAATATACCACTAGTGGCCCTTGTCAAGGTCAAGGTGCCCTGCTCGCTGAATTTCATATTTCTTGTTCTGTTTGTTCCAAACAGGAAAGTAGTTCTGTCATTTCAAGAAGACAGATAGACTAGGATCAAAGGGCACTAGAATTCCCCACATGCAATAACCCTACCCACCCCCACACTTTTGACCTTGGAAAATAACCAAACTTACTTGGGAATTGGGAGTTAGCTTTAACTCACATCCCCAAATTGATCCATGTCTATTTTTATTCTTCAAATAAAGCCCAAACTTAAAATTTTGTTGACTCTGAAGTCAAAGCAGGACACTAACCATTTTCAGTGGATGGTTTGTTTTTCCCCCATATTCTTGTGTGAAATATTATTGGCAAGATTTGTGACCAATCCACAAAACTTCAGCTGTCACCAAATCCCAACTGTTAATTAATAGAAAAACATTCCAGTTCTTCTCCCTGCACAATAGCCAAATATCAATAGGCTCTTCCAGCAAATGTTGTTTCTTCCCTGGAGTCTTAATGTCTAAATCCCGAGGTGCAGGGTGGGTGATAATTTTGAATGGAATGTTCTGCAACTAAACTGAGAAAGAAATAAAGAAACAGTAGTTACCTTAGGGAAGTTACTCAGATTCCTAGAAAAACTTTCACTTGAGCTGGCTGTCATGGTGTGAATTAAAAGGTTATGTTAGAGGTTAAACTAGGCAATTAAATCAAGAAAGCAGATTATTCTAATGCCTGCCATAACTTTTTTTTAAAAGAAGCAGGATTAGCAGTGCTTAGTGAAATATAAATTGCACAAAGTGAATAGAAAAAAAAATTATTTCATCAAGTGCTCCTCATGGAAAAAAATTGTTCCAACTTTCACCTTTAATTTTTTCCACCTTAATTCTGTTACTGTATGAAACTCATTATCATTTTCTAGCTTTGCACACAGTGAGTGATGTCTAGTGACAAGTTGTTTTTGTTTTTCTGTTTGGAAAGCATATTCCCTTCCTCCCTAAATAATTATATGTGAATTAGCCTTTTTCCTAACTGAAATATTTGCCAGTGATAGAACATACAAAAATGGAAATGCTTAGCTAATTTAAGTACTTTGGGTCTGAGATAAATTATTTCAGGCCATGAGGGTATCATTGATTAAATTACTAGGCCAGTTCACTAAATGGAGCCCTTATGACCTAAAAGAGTTAATTCCCTATTGAAAATATCTATCCTGGACCCAGCTTTATTCATTTGGGAATCTCCAACTGTTAATGACAGTATTAATAATAATAGAAAATAAACCTATTTTGCTATAGATATTTGAAAATTACATTAAAATTCTTATTTTTTCCATATTTGTGGGTGGAAAGTAATGTTCTTTCCCATCAAAATTCCAACTGTTGTAACTGTTTTTAAAAATCAGTTTCTGTTTGTCATACAAGCTACTGAATAAAAGGATAAGGCAAAAGCCTCTAACTGATCTTTTAAATCATCATAAAGTAATTTAATTTTCTTTATGGAAAAAATCTAGTAATGGTAGTTCAGTAAGAAAATAAGAAAAGAAAAAAACAATTTAACAATGATTGGAAAGATTCTTTCCCAACTTCTTTTCCTAGTTAATTTTTAAATAATAGGAATATCTTTTAGGAGTTGGGGAGAAGTAATAGATCACATAGCTAAATGAAATGCTCCCTATGTTTTTTTTTTAAGAGGAATCACTAACTTTTAAATATTTTTTTTTGTTATTGTGGTTAGTCATTGTCTGATGGCAAGGTCAGAATTGGGGGAGGGGTAGCCCTACAATTTTTGTTTTATGAACCTGATGTTTAAATAGTTGAATTCTCCTAGATTTTAAATTTAATTTAGTAAGCCATAAAAATTAAACAAATCTGACAAGTTATTATGATTCAGCCATTTCCCTTCCTCTTTATTGTTTGTTCACCAAAATAAACAAGTATATTAGGCTATATGCTAATTTAGATTGGGTGCCAAAAAGTAGCCCTTGCCTTCAGTGGTCATTACTTGTCTACATAATAAAGTTTCATCTCCTTGATCTGATATTGGTATTCCCAGTCAATCTTTCTCACCTTATTTCTGACTGATCCTTTGTATGAGAGCCTTCTACTTCAAACATCTGATCTATTCTTATTTCCTAAAACATGGCTCATATATTCTCTTTTTTAAAATAAATTTGCTCATATCTGCCATCTGGATGACCATCTTTCTTCTTTTTGCCCTCCTCCCATTAAACATTCCCACCTTCATGCCTTTGCTCATGTCCCAGGACATCCTACATTCTTTCTGCCCTTCTACTTCCTATGTGTTTTTCTTGGCCAAGTCAATCCTACTTTCTTTGTGACAAATTACTTATTTTCCAGCCTAGTTTAACTGTTTCCTTCTCTAATCTTGTTTTGTTGGATGAAAATAAAAAAAGAAAAAAGAACTAGAAATGAGCAAGCCTTCAATATGATAGTAATTCATTGATGTCAAAGTGCTTTGAGCTAATCTTATACTAAAATCATTACAGCATAGAACTGCTTAAAATTCAAAGGAATAAACCTTCCAGTTTTGCACCAAAATTTGACTAGAAGTTATACCTAATGCCCCTCTGCTGTCTCTTAATGTTAAAAAAAAATCTTAAGATTTGGATATTTTTGTGGGAAGTCAACTCTATTTTACTTGTGGTTTTGAAAATACCAGGTTATGCCATTTTGGTAGTTGTGGCCCCCCAAAAAAGCACTATTGCTTCCTTCATTTTGTGGTGGACCTTTTAAAGGGTTAGTCAAAAAATCAACACTAAGTTCAAGATAACATGCTCAGTATGGTCTATTGTTGTCAAATAACTCCAAAGGACATGGTTTTATATTTGATCAACATAGTAATGCCACGCAGACATATCTGTACTTTGGAATTATATGTTATAAACCTCAATTATATTGGTAGGATCCAACCTTAGTTCCACTCTATAGTTCTGAACAAAAGCTTACAATTATAGTTATTTTTTTTAAGTGAAAAGTAGTTTCAAACAGAAATGCATCTTTAGTGTACTTCTGTTTTTCTTGCAAATGTTCATCTTAGTATGGATAAAGATATTTGAAGCTGGTCTTGAGAATGAAAAACATTTCAATGAATTAAAAATATATTGAAACTTCCTGTTATGATTCACTGAGATATGGAGAGGAACCTGAGTTTTCAAAGACCCTGCCAGATAAACACAAGCTCTGGTAGGCCCTAACAAGCTGGAATAGTTTCAAGTAAGGACTTGGTAATGGATTGCATTTTTGCCAGCTGAAAACCTAAGGACCTAAGTCCAGACATTCTCATCACCACATTGACTACAGGGTGAGAATTTTTTTTTAGCCTCAGAAACTCTGGAAGAAAAAGCATTATGATCTGCTTTGATGAAAAAAGTATCCACGTCATTGAAATCACTGAGTCTTAAAAATATTGTTTGCATAGATACTTCCCCATAATAGGGTTGACTCCTGGTATTGCACCTTGGGTCATATGTTGTGACAATCAGAATCCTGGCAAACCTTGTCCAGACTCCGTCAACAAACCCCTCCTAAGCATCCTTTTCTTTAATTATTTTTTTGAATCTGACTTTTTCTGGATATATTATAGAATTAAAGTACACAAATTTTTGAACCCACACAATTAAGAACCTATTGTAAGAAATAAGACCATTTGGAAATCTACCTACTTGAAATAAATAGTTCAGGACTGTGATTTTGCAACAGAATTTTTTGATAGATATAGAAACACTTTGAAACATTTTGAAAAGTAGTCTGCTGTAATCAAGAAGGTCATACTTTGGAATAGCTCAGAAAAAAAAATCAATATATATGAATACTTGATCAAGTCTCCCTGGTAACTTCCTGTAGAAAAGTATGTACCTTTGAAAGATTTTGCCAAGTAATTTTGCATGTAGTACATACTTTTAATCTTTTTAATTTAAGAATCAATATTAGACCACAAAAGAGATAGCCTGTAGCTAGTGCTTTTATGTGAATGATCCTTAGATATGCTACACGTTGCATAGCCAAGATAACAAGATAGCCTTCTGGCAGGAGGGAGGAGAGGAAAGAAATTGTGATTTTTCCTTTAAATTATGTCCTTTATGGTTAGATAACTCGTGTTTATGTCTTTCAATTATTTTTAGACAGCTATTCTGTTGATCACCTCTTTTCCATTCAGTGCAATATTGTGGTATCAGTATAAGCTGATCAAAATGAAGCCATGAGTCAGAGAGGTTTGATAAGACCCAAATTTATGCCAAAAAAAAATGAGCCTGATGAAAATACTCATATTATAAATGAGCCCTAGGTGCGCTTGTTCTCTCATCTGGTGGCCGTTTCATTGATACACAGACTGTTCCATTTATTTTCTGGAAATGGTGACACCAAAACATGGTCATTTTGCACTCAGAGTAGAAGAAAGTAGAATAGATTTGTCTTAGGATAGTAGTGCTTTTCAGGTCTATAGACAAGTGTCATGAGTTTTGAGAAAAATATCCTACATACGTGAGGATATAATTACCTGGATAAACTCATCCTCAATAAAGAGCCCATCAGTGATTCATTCTCCCAAAAGATGATGACTAGGTCATAGAAATTATTTCTGGAATTTCTAAAATTCTTCAGTGTACAGACCAGGCTGTAATTTGTTGTTCTGAGTCAGGGAGAATGGAAAAAAGGTTGAGTTTTCAAAGTTTTTGGTCTCTTCCAACCAGGTCAGACCATTTGATTTAACATACAGTTGGGAAACATAATTGAGATTAAAAGCAATTTTCATAGCAACTTTTCCAGTGAAAGATGCAAAATCCTTTTAATATTTTCCCCACAAGCTGGTGGGGTATAACAAAAATTATGAAATAAAATGAGTTTCTGGTCAGTTGGAAGCTGATTTGAAATAAAGGATATATGAAGGCACGAAGCCTTCAAAGAGCCAATATGACCTTAGCTTAAATATATGTGCCAACTTTTACAAGCAACCTGGTTAAGAGGAAGAGACTCCTACTCACTGACTAAAAAGAATATTCATAATAAGTATTACCTGAAAAAGTTAGATGGAAAATCCATAGATCTTCTATATTTGATCATGGACAGAATAGCAAAATGTCTTTGAACAAAGCATCTCAGACAAAAACTATTAGCTAATACTCAGTGGATGACTAGAAGAGCTGTAGCTTCTCCCTGCAGGATGTAAGGCTTATTAATCACAGCATCCTTCAGGATCAACCACCGTAGGATCTGTGGATCCAGAATAGTATATAAAGTATCTGGAAATAATTTGAAGAGCTATCTGCTATTACAGAGATATGACAGCTAATAGAGTATTATCATACCTGACAGAAAACATAAGAAGTATGATCACTTTGGGAAGCAGCTGAGACATTGCATCCAGAAAGGGAGGAAGAGTAACACAATGGAATAAGTAAAAGACGTCAGCAACTCTTTAACTAAAGAATTGTGAATTGATTTTTCATTCATATTCCTTGGTGACATGCATTCTTTGAATATGTGCTCCCCCCACAGGTACCCTCACTACAAGTATATAACTCTCAGGTTATCCCTTTTCATATCCACTCTCCTCACTGAAAGCTACTTGGTGTAGGGATAGATTACCAGCCCCGAAATCAGGAGGACCTGAGTCCAAATCTGGCCTCAGACACTTAACATTTCCTGGATGTGTGACCTTGGGCAAGTCACTTTACCCCAATTACTTCAGAAAAAAGTCTACATATTTATGGGTAAAGGATCCCCAAGTTTATGGAGGATTATGTCAGTCTGTCATTATTTTAAAACTATGCACCTGGCTGACCAGACAAAATAAATACATCAGTGGGAGCTCCTGAACTCTGGAATAGCTTTTATTCTTAGAAAGTTATGAAAAACTCAATTAATTTTCAGGGAATGAGTGAGTATTGAATCCACAACTGCTTTATTGGTTTTTTTCTTTGTCCATTGTTCTGCAAAACACCTGCTTCTTAAATTATTCACTTGATGATAAGCACAACTCTAGCATCCTAAGGCAAAGTGTCATATTATAAATGGTATATATATTTATTGTTGTTATCACAAGGAGGAAAGGAAGTCAGTGGATCTCTCAGATTATTCTGATGGCACACCAAGCAGTTTTGAGGTATATAAAAAGCAAAATGATTTAGAGTCATCGGGGCCAGTGTTTCAGACTAGTCCATTTTACCCCAATGGTGGTACATTAGTATACAAGAAAGAAAAAAACAAAGAACCCTGTAATAATTCTTTAAAATATAACAATATAATTTCAGGACTCATGTTTCTATGTGGTCATCTTTGTGTTTCATTGTACTATGTATGTCCTTGGGGACCTCTTGTATATCACATTGTGCTGCAGGCTACAGGCTATACCTAAGGATGGAAAGTGATGAATCTTTGTCACAAACTCTACAGTGACTGCATCATTGACAAATCTTGTGACCTATTTACTGTTCTCTTGAGTGTTCCTATGTCAGAGCTCAGTAAGACTGGCAGTCAAAGATAAAGGACTTTCGGCAACTGGAACATTCTACCATAGATTCAAAACTCAGTTACAGATTGACAATCTAGTAAGCATCCTCATGATAGAGAGTCCAGCATGACCCAACACCTTTTTCCCTTCCTAGTCGTTCAGTAAAGTAGTTCAGCAGTTATTATCTTTTATGGAATATAAACATGGTAGTTATTTCGTAGCCCTGGAAAAAACTGAAGCTCTTTTCTTTTGGAGTGATTAGGCGCATCATGCATTATGCATATCTTACTATATTGTTTTGTTTCATTAATTAGACATTTATATATTTATATATTGTCTCCCTGATTAATAAGAATGATAGCTAATATTTGTACAATGTTTTTAAGTATTTTTAAGTGCATTATTTATATTGTGTCATTTGATGCTCACAACAACCCTATGAGATAGGTGCCTCACAGAGAAGGGAATTTGAAGAGAAGGGAATTGAGAC
Source organism: Antechinus flavipes (assembly GCF_016432865.1). NCBI lineage: Eukaryota > Metazoa > Chordata > Mammalia > Dasyuromorphia > Dasyuridae > Antechinus > Antechinus flavipes. The sequence continues at coordinate 79,457,404 of NC_067400.1, read as the reverse complement.
TCAGAGATATTAAATGACTTACTCAGAATTTCACAGCTAGTAAGTATCTGAGGCAGGAGTGAAACTTGGGTCTTTCTGATTCCAAATCTAGTGCTCCCTCCACTATGCTCCCTAGCTCATTAGAGTATAATGGAGTTTACGCTCCTTGAGGACAAGGACTGTGCTTTATCTGTTGTCTCCTCTACCAGTAAATACAATGACTTATACACACTAGGTGCTTGATAAGTATTTGTTGATTGATTAATTGGTCCCCATTCCTGTTACAGGCATGAAGACTGCATGTTTTTTCTATTTGACGATCTGAATTAAGGCCATTCTTTTAAAAATCAAAGCTTTATTTTAGTTTGCCATTTTGTTCACTATTTACATATGGTCCATCAGAGAAAGGTTCCCAATTAAATGATACATCTGGAAACTTCTCTGGAACATTAAAATTGACATAAGTATGCTGATGAGTTACTGCTCTTAAAAAAAAAAAAACCTAATATCCATGTCCTTATTTCTTCCCAAATTTCAGATTCACTTTCTCTTAGTCATGGGATTACTAGAGAAAGAATGTACCCATAAAATTGATGTCAGGTTCATTAGGGTAGCTCTAAATTCTAGAAGGGCATATTTAATTAGTGCAGCTGTAGACAGATTAGATGAATCTCTGGTCAGCCAAAGAAAGAATTGATTTTTTTTTCTTCCCTCTTTTCAGAAGTCTTTTTTTTTTCCTAAAGCACATAACAATTAATACTATGTCTATAGTAGTTAGTAATGATTTAGAGGATAACCTACTCACACTTTTAATGAATTGTATCTAGCAGAGAAGTCAAATGACTGTCCCGAGTGAATTTGTTTAAGGAAACATGTCTCCCTTATAAAAGTTACACCACTTACAAAGAAAAAAAAATGGACCAAAGAATGAACAGTTTTGTAAAAGAGCTGGCAGCTCACCACCTTTCTCAGTGCAGTAGTCAATTCTATAAGCAGGTAGTTTCAATTGGACATTGAAAGAAGACTCTTCTCCAATACTAATGTGACAATACTAGCTACAGGGTGATTTGGCCACAAGAGGCACTGGCCAGGAAGGAGTAGCCTTAACTGATTTTAAATTTTGAATGTCTCAAAGAAATATATTATATTTGGGACAGTAAAAAGAGTTTCAAGTTCTATGGGAGCAGGGACACCCAAGTGAAGGATCTTAGGGTCTTTAACAACAATCATAATAAGATAGAAATAGTCAGGTCTGGGATTGAAATTCAGATTTTTTAAAACTATCAATTTATTATATTTTCTAGCATATCTTAATGTCTCCTATAGAATAGGATTTCCATAATGTTGGGGAAGAGGGGTTAATATAAAAGAAACTAAAAAAGGTCCATGCCTAAATTCACACTTGAGCTCCTTGTAGGTGGAATATGGTAATATTACAATATGCCCTGGAGAGTCCCTATAGCCCAGCATAAACCAGCTATGAGGCAAGTTGATCTTGGCTCTTGAATTTATTAATGGAGTGGTATAAAGTCCATATTGTGAGACTGCATTGTAGGGAAACTCCAGTGTATCAATAAATTTAACAACAGCATTAAGTAGGACCACCTTTTGATATTTACCACCTAATTTGTTTTGTATTTCCTCATGTTTTTAGTTTTATTAGCTTTTAGTCAGTGACTGCATTGCAAAATATATAGTAGAGTTTGCTTGAGAAAATAACTATGTTTGAAGACCACCTGCCAAGAGTCCATAATTTTTGAGCACCATTTTTAATTTCTTCTAGGAATAATGTATTTTGAAATTATTTAAAGACCACCTGCTTATTTTTCTTCAAATACTGTTTAATGTTACAATAGAAACATTACAAAGATCACAAAATGCATTAGGTGGTAAAAATAGCCTTTTGAAGGAGGGCACAAGTTCAAAATATCATGGAAAGTCATGAGACCTTCTTAATAATATTCCCTAGGCAGCTGTCTATTTCACCTCTGTTTAAAGACCTGACCATTTTCTTTGGACTATGTTATTACTGCACCTTTTGATTCAATTCTGTTTTATTCAACAAGTATGTTTTAAGTTACCTAAGCACTATGCAAAGTGATGGGAGTACAAAGACCAAAATAAAAAAGATGCAAGCCCTCCCAGGACTTCTACTTTATATTTTTGAATTTACCAACATTTGATATATTATTATTTTATTAACCTCTTATAAAATGTCATAAAATGTTCTTTTAGAATATGAATGTTGATCTGAATTCCTATTATTTAAATAATTCAGATATCCAAAAATTTTATCAAGGTAGGTCATCACCTAAAATACTCTATACTTTTGTAGATGATCTATATTTGTTATTGTAGCTGAAAAGATTATAATGCTGTAGTCAACCTTGTGGTGAGTCTTTCCAAACTAAATTAGATTGAACCTAATATAATATTCATACAACATAGCACCAGACCAGTACTGAAAACCTTCCAATTCAACCTGCATTTATTAATCACTTACTACATGTAAGATGCTATGCTAATTAAAAAGAAATCTTAGAGCAATTGAGATAAAAAGACACACATACAACAACAACAACAACAAAAACCCAATCTTTGGAAATATGCCCTGAAAGTGTTATCACCATCAATAAAAATTAGTTATCTGCTCAAAAATTATTTTAACACAACATATAAATGGGAAAAACAAAACTGGAAAAATCCAATAATTTAACAATAAGGGAATAGTTAAAGAAATTGTAGTACATTAATGTAACTGAATTCTGTAATACTTGACTGGCAAGCTTGGAGGACACAAAGAATCTTAGAACACTGTGAAATATGGCACAGTGAGAAATGACTCAGAAAAAAAAGTCCTCATTCACTATGACCACATAAGATAAAAAGTGCATGAGAAGGGCAGCTAGATAGTGCAGTGGATAGAGCACCAGTCCTGAAGTCAGAGGACCTGAGTTCAAATCTGGTCTCAGACACTTAACACTTCCTAGCTGTGTGACACTTAATACTTCCTAGCTGTGTGATCCTGGACAAATCACTTAACTCCAATTGCCTCAGAAAAAAAAAAAGTGCATGAGAATGAATGGAAAAACAAAGAATACTGATGAGGACTTAAAAAGAGTAACTGAAAAGTTGTTCTGTTTCTTCATGCATTGAAATTAATTAATTTAAATGTAAACATTTACCAAACAAGTTTAATTGGCTGTCTTGGTGTGCAATATTGTTTATAATACAGCATTTTGTATAGATGGACAGAGTGGTTTTTTGGTTTTGATTTTTGGATTTTTTTTAAAGGATCTCTTTGAGCACTATATGGTTTAGCAAAAACAAAGTAGTTTAATTCACTTCTCAAAATTCTGGAGCCAGTTCATTGGCCAACTTCAGTATCTGCCAAAGGCATATATGGATCAGTGTACCAGTTGTTTGTTGTCAGCTAAATGCATTTTATAAGCAACAGCAAGGAGTGTGGACTAATGATAAATGGATTTGGAGACAGAAAACCTAGGTTCAAATTTGGGCTATACTTACACAAATCACTTATTTTTCTCAGCATCAGTTTCTTAATCTGTAAAATAGCAGGACTAGTCTACATGTCCTCTAAGATTAAGATCCCTTTGAATTCTAAATCCAACTGATTGGCAACCATGTAAATTAGCACTCAGTCCATTGTATCTACCAACTTTCCTAGAAACCATATCATATCCAGCCACTTGATTTGACATTCTACCTATCTTGCCATCTGCCTGTCATATGTGCACTTTTGTAATTAAATACTATTTTCATGCTATCCTTTGTTTTCCGTGTCAAACTCATTTCTCCAGTTTGATGAAAAGCCCATTGAGAATATAGATCATGTCTTATGTTTATCATATGTTTAAAAAGTCTAGAACACAATTGAAAATATAAGGTACTTAATAAATACCTATCACTTTCTTAATTTTGGCTTAATAACTAAAATTCATTTCAATATCAAATTTTTACCCTGATTACTATGAGAAATCCAAAATTTAACATATCTGAAAGAAGCATTTCTAGCTGTTTTGCAAGGAACTCTGAAGTTAAAAGTTTCTATGATTTCTGTGTATAGTAATTTGAATGTTAAAAAAATAATAAAAGGTAAAATTGAAAAAGTTAATAGTAATTCCTATGTGTTTTAAATACAGGTACATAGTAGTTGAAAATAAAACTTCAACATCTAATAGTTACCTTAACATGCGAGACAGTCAAGAAATTTAACTATAATCTGACCTTTTGGTTTTGCTAATAATTTTTTTTTGAAAAATCTTACTAGTATTGGCTATTTAAAAAAAAATCATGATGTATTATTTTTAGGACAAGCTCTGCATATGAGCACCACAAAAATGTAGTCCATTCCACAGTCAAAAGCAAAAGGCCAATGTGCTACTCAGGAAACCAAAGCAAGGAGTAAACGGCAAAGGGAAAAGATCATTTGAAAAGTCAGCATTACAAGTGAAAAGTCTGTTACCAAGATACAAGATTTTTAAAGGAGAACTTGAAAGAGAATAAAAATGGTCTTGACAATTTGTAAAAATAAAACTATTTAAAGCTTATGTAACAGAGTAGAAATTGCAGAAAAGGTTAATATTACAAAGAGAGAAGTTAAATGAGAAGAATGAGTTTTAAAAAGAAAAGGAAAGAACAGTAGAAAATGAGGAAATAATTACAGTTAGAACAGTCGTGATTAGAGCTTTGAACGTAAGGAGAAAGAGCCCACAAAGGACAGGAAGTAGTGGGCTAGCTTCCAGGAAATGAAATAAGGATGAAGCATTATTTTTAACTATGACATTCTGGAAGAATAGGGCAATATTGGAGGAAGGGCATGTTAAATTTCCAGAACATTCTTAAGAAGCTGAAAAGTACAATTATCATTTCCATTTCCAAATGAAGAAATTTGTCTATTTGGGTCAAATGTGAAATTGAAATTCAAACCATGGCAATTCAACTCAATGGAGAATATATGCTTGAGTGAGGATAAAAGAGAAAAGAAGGAAGAAAGGAAGAATAAGGAAGGAGGGAAGAAGAAAGGGAAGAAAGAAAGAGAGAAAGAAAACTTTTTTGTCTTTGGTAATCACTCTTCACCCTTTGAATCTAAAACAATTCATCTGTGTTTTTACCTATACGTTTAGTAGCAGGGTGATAATCTCACATTTAAATCCAGCTGTGCTGCTACCTTTTCAGTTTATAGAGAAACAACTTGTTGTTGTTGTTGTTGTTGTTAAGAAAAAAACACACATTCCTAAGGACAGAAGGAAGTTTTAACTTTTTGAGATATCTTCCATGTGATTGCCCAAAATATTCAAATCCAAAGACTGAATTTATCACAAAGATTGTGATAGTGAAAGTAAAATAGAAGTGTGCTCACTGACTTAATAATATTATCTGAGTCCATTTCCTAATATTTGAAATGGAGAAAATCATCTCCAGCTACTTAGAGGAGATTTTTTACAAGTGCCATAAAAATATTTTAAACATTGATAATTCAATGTGCTTCACCCCCCTCTAAAAAAAAGAAAGAAAGAAAGAAAGAAAAGAAAAGAAAAGTAAAAACAGCATAGCCCTACCCACAAAAAGGCAATGAGGCATATTGGAAAAAATCATAAGATTTGGAGTCAGAGACCTGAATTCAAATCCTAACTCTATCAGTGTCCTGTGTGTGACCTTCAAGTCTTTGGACCACTAGCCATATCAGTAAAATGAAAGGCTTAAATGAGTTGAACTGTATACTCCTTTCCAGCTCTCAGTCCATGATTCTATATTTTTCTTTAGACTTAATAGGTATTTGATAAATATTTGTTGAATTGAATTCTTAAAAACTTTTATTCATCTTCACAATTTTATTCCCATTTTCTAAAACAGTTGACTCCCTTGAGTCTTTTGTCAAGTCAGCTGAAGTCTACATGATGGATTTTCCCTTCAACAACTCCTCCTTCCTAAGAAAGAGAAATAGAAACCAAAAACACCAGGAAAGAGAGATTTTTTATAATTCTATGTCTCTGTTCTGTCTCCCAAAATAAATTTAAATTCCTTCCAAGGCAAGATTATGTTCTGTCATTGTTCAGTCGGGTCTGACTCTTCCTGATGCTATTTGGGGTTTTCTTGGCAAAGATGCTGGAGTGGTTTCCTTCTCTAGCTCATTTCATAGACCAGGAAACTAGGTTAAATGACTTGCACAGGGTCACATAAGTAGAGAGAATCTGAGGGCAGATATGAACTAGGGGAGATGAATCTTTCTGATTTCAGGCTTTGTATTCTAATACTGTGCCACCTACCTCTCCTTAGGGATATCTTCCACTTCTTTGTATCTTTATATGTATCAGTCCTATTCTTAGGAAGTCCTGTCCCTAGCACAGCAATAAATCTCTACTTATATAAATGATGATTTAGAGATTCCTCAGTTAGAGAATGAACAGGAAGATTGTTCAATACAAGTTCAGTAGAGTATGACTTAGGATCTTAGCAACTAGAAGCAAAGGAAATGTTAACATGACAAATAAAAATCTAGGGGCAACTTGGTATGTAAAATGTACTTATTAACAATTTGGCCACAAAGCAGATTTTTGCATCTTACATTATGTTCTTCCTTGATTCTGATTACAATTTGAGCAAGATTTCTTTTTCAAAAATATTTGGCTAAAATAAAATAAAATATTTTTTATTTTAATAAATAATAAAAATAAATAGCACTCTTAAGAAGGCAGTAAGATTTTTAAGGTACATATTTTCAATAGCAGTTTATTATTTCTATCAAATAATAATAATATAATAGAGATGATACACAAAGCCAAAGAGGCTTTTATGATATTTGTTTTTTTTGTACAATACTTTACACATTTTCTCAAGCAGTTCTCTGTGAGGTACTTTTTGATGCAGATGGAAATGCCAGAAACTGTGGTGATAGCTAAATGAACTAATAGTGTAATGAATTAGGTGAGAAGAAAACCTTTTAACAATCATAAATTTGGTAATTTTTTAATCTACATCGTCAACCTTAAATTTTCTAATTTAGAATCTAGCAAAGTTGTTTTATAATCTTTCTATAGTCTTTCCACTACTTGCTTTTAGATATTCTCTAAATAGAATACTTGGTAACCTTGGTCTAGATTTTGATGAAATTATTATTAGGTATTTTTAGAGAAAAAAAAATGCAAGGCCTCAAATGACTGTTCAGCCATGGCAGTGGAGGCTAGAAATGTTTCAAGTCCATTGTCATCACTGTACAAAAAACTCAATTTGGATCAAAGGGACAACCTCAAGACCTAGCCCCTAATATATGTAAATCAATTTAATTTGACCTGGGAAATCCAAGTCATTTGCTCTGGCTACTATAATTTTTAGCATTCATTTTTACACTGTCCATTATTTGCATGCCACATATTGTGCCAGACATTGAAGGAAATAATAGAGAATCAAATCATAGAGATTGGGTTTGTGACAAGGAAGAAGATGATGTAGGACCCATAGGGAATTTCATAAATCTTCATTTTAAGGTAATATAAGCTAAATCTGTTTCCTAACTAACAAATTTAATAAATTCACATTTCTTCATTTGCTGTATATCAGAGGATAAATTATCAGGAGAATAATCATAATCATAAAAATTAGCCTTATTTAATGCTTTAAGGTTTATGAAGTGCTTTATAAATAGCATTTCATTGCAATTTAAGACAACTCTTAACTACCACGACACACTTCTCAGATAGATGACATAAAAAGATAATGATGAATGTTGGAGAGGATGTGGAAAAACTGGGACACTGATACATTGTTGGTAGAGTTATGGATTTATCCATCCATTCTGGAGAGCAACATGGAACTATGCCTAAAGGGCTATAAAACTGTGCATACCCTTTGACCCAATAGTGTTCCTTACTGGTTCTGTATCCCAAAAGATCATAAAAAGGGGAAAGGATAAAGACCTATGTGTGCAAAAATGTTTGTAGCAGCCCTTTATATAGTGGCAAGAAACTGGAAATTGAATGGATGCCCATCAGTTTGAGAATGACTGAATAAGTTGTGGCATATGAATGTTATGGAATATTATTGTTCTATAAGAAATGACCAGCAAGATAATTTCAGAGAGGTCTGAAGAAACTTAGATGAACTGATGCTAAGTGAACCAAGAGAACATCGTACTCAGCAATAAGAAGATTATACGATGATCAGTATTGATGGATGTAGCTCTTTTCAATAGCAAGGTGATTCAGGCCAATTCCAATGATCTTTTAATAGAGAGAGACATCTGCATCCAAAGAGAGAAATATGGGGACTGAATTTGGATCACAAAATAGTATTTTTACTCTTTCTGTTGTTATCGTTTGCTTGCATTTTGTTTTCTTTTTCATTTTTCCTTTTTGATCTGATTTTTCTTGTGCAACATGATAATTGTGGAAATGTGTATAGAAGAATGGAACATATTTAACATATATTAGAATATTTGCTGTCAAGGGAAGGAGGGAAAAGGAATGGAGGGGGAAATTTTTGTGAACACAAGGTTTTGCAGTGATGGTGAATGTTGAAAACTGCATGAGTTTTGAAAACAAAAAGCTTTATTAAAACAACAACAAAAATAAATATAATTTAATTTTAATCTTATGACAATGCTGACAGATAAGTGCTCTGGTATTACAGATGAGGAAACTGAGGCAAATAACTTGCCAACAATCATATAGCTAACAAATATGTAAGGCCAGATTTGAACTTGGCTCTTCCTCATACCAGTTTTAGAAGAGCTTGTATTTTGGACAATAGATCTGTAGCTTTACAAGTGGGTAGGAGGTAAATTGGATAAAAGAATTAAATCTAACATCAGACTTCTAATATGAATAACAAGAAAGCTAGGAGAGTTGAAATAAGAAAGAGAATTGAGTGAGATAAGTCAAGAAGTGTTTTGGAGACTAGGATTCTGATCTCTTTTCTTCCATTAACTTGCTGTGTGACCTTGGGCATGGAAATTACTATCTCTGAGTCTCAGTTTTCAAATCTACAAACTGAAATTACTGGAGTAACTGCTGAAGTCCTTGAACTTTAACATTCTATTAGTCTATGATTTTAAGATCAGTATTTAAGCTATTAGCATGACTTTCAGGAGGTTGTAAGAAACTACTGGAGTTATATATGAATTCTTGACACTGAGGATTTTTCAATTGTCATGAAAGGAGTTTAGGCTCCAATGAGAGCAGATAATGTACAGACCAGATTACATTTTGCCCTCCAATAATGAATAGGAAACAGGGCACTGTGATAAGCAAGGGATGATGATCAATATTTGGAATACTGAGATAGGAAAGGAGGTAATTAGGACTATTATAGACACAGTTAACACAGATAATGTAATTTGGAAAATTATACATTTGGATATTATGGGGATTCTTTTCTAAGCTAATGGATTTGCTATAATATCTAATAAAGCACATAAGATTTTTGCCTCTAGGGAGTCTACTAAAAAAAATCAAATATACAAAATTTTCAGTAAGTATAATCTAAAATGGAAAACCAAAGGGAGAGTTGTTGGTGAGAGAAAATATTGTTATGACTTCCTGCTTGGCCTTTATAATAATTTTTCATTCAAAGAGTCTTAAAGCACTCTATCTATTAATTTCACATCACAACTCCCCATGAAACAAGTCAAGCATTTTTATTGTGTTTGCCCAAGTTCATTGCACACAATAAGACAAGGCAGAATTAGAAATGAAACCTGGCCATTTTGATTCATTCCCAGCCTTGCACTAATTCATGCTGTGACCCTCAGAAAATCATGCAATCTTTTGGACCCTCAGTTTTTTCTATTGGGCAGAAAAACTGTAATAACACTTTTCTTCCCTTATAAGAGGGGTGTTTTAAAACATAATTATTTTTATCAAGTTTCTTGAAATCCTCTGCATGTTATTGAAACGTGTAAATTAATATCTTAATATTAATTTATAAGACAAATATGTTAATCACAAAACTGAAGCTGGTAGGAAATACTTCCCGTGCTTTTGACTTAACGAACACTTTCCCTAAAATCATTTCTTTTTTTGTTAAGAATATATTGGTAGCACTTTCATCAATAATGGAAGATCCAATTACTTCTCTTCTGGATTAAGGCATTCTTTTATTGGGAGATTTTAATGCTAGAGTGGGAAGTTCAAACATTGCCAATGAAATCTCAGACTAATTAAATGATTTTAGCCTAAGGGGAAGGGCAACTAAGACGCTGCTATTAATCTTTCTAAGAATAGTCTCTATATGTGGTTGAATAAATGGATATACCTTGATTTTGAAAGTATAAGAAAATAGTCAAATACCTATCATTTCATTTTTTTTTATTTAAAAAGCAGCATTTTCAATCTTTTTCCACCATTTTGGGCAGAGGGTAACTTCATTTAAGAATACCAGAATGGACCAAATAAAATTAATTCTGCTAGGTAAAGCCTCTCCCCTCATGTTTTGGCATGGTACAATAGTGATGTGATGGAGGAATGAAATATTCAGCTCTGTGTTGGATATTATAGTGAAATTCTTGCATGATTGCCCAATTGAAGAACTATGAAGGTTGGAAAATAAATAGTAAGACTCATCTTCTCCACAATTGTACAAAAAATGAAAATCAAAGCTTGGAGCAGAAGAATAGAAATGGTATGCCATTGAAGAATGAAGTGACTTCATAGAGACTTGCTTATAGGTCAGCATTGTCTCTGTTCCTCCTTTCTTATGCCTAAATCCAATTTTCAAATATCTATACAAGTAGGAGAATTAAAGTAAATTTGTGAGAAGGACCAAGCAGCAATGGAAATCATTGCAAAACAAGTAATCCTTTCTTTCTTCCTACCACTGTGCATCTTTACTGAGCTTAAGAATTACCCTGATAGAACAGGTACAGCAGGGACAAAGACAAGGTTTGGGGGATTGATCAGTTTGGGCAAGTTTTTGTCTACATCTAAAAAACTTATAATTGTTTGAAAGACACTTGAGATACCTCTTTTATAATGTTAAATATTGATTTCTATTCTCAAAAAAGAGCTATTTCTAGATTCTATCCAAAAACTTTTTGAGGAGGGGTAAGAGGAAGTACTTTATTACCACATTATAATATTGGCCATATTATATTTTTAACTTCCAAATGGCATTGCTAATCACTATCTTGTTAAGATCCCAGGAGGATCACCAAAGGATGTAAAATTGGGAAGTCTCACAGGCACAGCAGTAACACTCATCTACTCTATTTAGTTGGAAATGTTGCATAAGTGCAGAGCTCTACTTTTTGTCTCTTAGCTCTTGTCTCTCTTGGAACAGCACTAATTCTCCATTTAGGGCATTGTTCTTAATCTATGATCTGCAAACATCATTTATTTTATTTAATTTGATAACTGCATTTCTGTATAATTAACTTTTTTGTAATTCTAGATTATGCATTAAAGACAATTGTTCAAAAAAGGAGTCCATAGACTTCACCAGAATGCCAAAAAGTCTGTTCCACACAAAAACATTTAAGAACTCCAGATCTAGGCATATATGTATTTAACCAATCAGAAATCATCACTTAAGCCCTACCTTAAGGCAAGCCCCTCCTGTGCTTCCTTGAATTTGCTGTGCTTTCTGAGCCTGCTCACATTACTTTGTACTAACAGTATTGACCCTCTACAGACTCAAATTTGTATAACTTCATATTTGTAATCTTGGCATAGTATCAATAAACAAATAAATGATATCAAATGAAGTGGTACAATGGATGGAACATCTACCCTGAAATCAAGATTTCAAATATGGCCTCAGACACTATGTGGCTCTGAGCAAGGCAATTAAACCTGTTTACCTCAGTTTCCTCATCTGTAAAATGAGCTAGAAAAGAAAATGTCAAATTACTCCAGTATCTTTGCCAAGAAAATGCCATACAGGGTCGTGATAAGTTGGACATGACAGAAATGACTCAACAACAATAAAACAATATGTATTAAAACCAAGTAGCTACCAAGCCATTTTATATTTGCTGATCTCCTGGACTAGGAAATTTCCCAGATAGTATAGAAATGTACTTGAAAACAGGAGTTCCACAAATGACAAGATTTGATTTTGTTTAATTCCTTACTTCAGATGTGCCCTCCTGTTAAAAGGAATGTACAACCAATATAACACAATTTCCATTGCCTGTTTGGTTGACAGTTCTAAGCAGAGTCAGCCACCAGAAAAAGATTGCAAGATCACAGGACTCAAGACATAAGAAAAGGGATTCAAGAACCAGTGGCCTTGGAATATTGCCTCTTCTGGTGTAGTATGAACTTGGACAAAGACAGAAACTGTCCTAGCTAGGTTTTTAAAAAAATCTTGACTACCATTCAGGGATCTCAAGCTTCTTCTTACAACAACTAACTCATGGAATTCTATGCATGTAACCAATAGCTCACTTTGGCATTGAGAAGCTATTCTGCATTAGCATCTGTCTCTTAACTTTGATCATGAGACTTTTCTGGCAGCTGAATTTTGTCACTTCCTCTCTTGTTTGCCGCTTGAGCAATGTTTTATCCCTCTATACAGTGAAGAGAGGGACAAATAATACAAACGTTGGGTTATACATTCTAAATATTCAGTAGATTGTAAGCTTGCTACAAAGTCTCTTATTTCGGTCTTTGTATCCCCAGTGCTTGCATATAGTTGGCATTTAATAAATGCTGTATTGAATTGAATTATACGTGGATTTTAAACAGAGCTTTACATTCTTACAAGGCACACTCATTTGCTTTTCACAGAAAGATATGATTTCGTTAGTAACAACTAACTGCCATAGAAATTATTCACTTTGATCATGCCAGAAATATGAACATTATTAGTCTTTAAGTGGATACCTTTGATAATTGAAATAACATGTTGGAAAGCTAGGCAATACCAGGACTAATAAGAAGTATCATCTAATATTTAATATCTATAAGGGACCTTGAATGTCAAAGGACCATTATTTAATCCACAAATTAACATTGCTACTTTGGGGGAGGAGAGAGAACTGAAGCAGCTAGGAGGGTTTGCAGTTGATTTGAACCTGTTTGTACAACATTGTTTCTCAAATTAGAGAATTACAAATACAGAACTGGAAGGGACCTTAAATGCCCTCTGTCTACTTCAACCTCGTGATTTTATGTATGAGCACCCTAAGTCCAAAAGAGATGAAGTGATTTGTCCAAGATGATATGGATAAAAATGATAGGCCATAGATTTGAACCTAGGTCTCTGATTTAAGAAACAAAAATTTTTCTACTGCATCATAGCTAAAGATGAGATTAGCTGATTCTATTTTATGTTATCTACAGTCGGGAGCAAAAACACATTTTATTTGCCGGGTGTCTGCTTTTGCAGAGGCTTCTAGGGTGCAATTTGGTTAATTGGTATTTTAGTAACATTGTATTTTGACAGAGATTTCTATTTTGGTAGGAAAGTGGAAGAAATTGGAATTTGTGTTGACTATGTTAGAAATTAATTTAGAGGACTAAATTGTTATTCTATGAAGCTCATCCTTCCCATAATGTCCAAAGTTATCCCTGCTCTAATTTCAAGAGCCTAATGATAAAGGTAGGGAAGAGTTTTTGAGTATGATAATCCATTGTATTCTATACTTTCACTTTTTAGACTACTCCTCCCAAGTTGACTGTTGGAATTTAACCATAAATTTCTATTAAATTTAATTTAATCTTTGAATTCTATTGCATTTATATTATCTCAGAAATCTTTTTATAACAAAAAATGGTGTCTTGAAATAATAGATACTATGTGGAAAGGCTTAATCATGAGATTGGCCCACTTTCAATATGATTTTTTAAATTTAGTTCACTTACTCTTACTATAGCTTTCAAGAACCTTAGCTACCTTGAGGACTAGGAAACAGCAAATGACTGAATATGAGGGCTGAGTAAAAGAGTTGAAAAAGACTCGAGGGTTGTGGACCTGGGTGACTAGAAGGTTAGTGCTATCTTCAAAATGAATAGGAAAGTCTGGAGGACAAATACGTTTTTGGGAGTAAGTCTTCTTCTGTGACAAGACACTTATGTCAATGGTAACTAAAGAAAGAACCAAGGGAGAGAATGTAGAAAGAAAAGGAAAATGATCCATGATAGAATTTAGAAGGACACTCACATGAAGAAGCAGGAGATGCATGAAAATTCCACAAAAGAGACTGAGAGGAGAGGGTCAGAGAAGAAAGAGAAAAACCAAGAGAAACATTGTCACACTTGGATTGTACATTATATAGAATAGTTAGCTCTTTATTCTGTCAGTTATGAGAACATTACACTTAAAATGAGTACCCATTTGTATACATATCATAACTTCCTTATTAGATTATTATCTTCTTGAGCATAAAAACTTTGTTTTTCTTTTTTAATTCCATATCCTAGCATATGTATATATAAACCTCACTAGTTAACATTTAGAATTTGACTTATTCTTAGTGTCTTGAACATAGCTACTTTATCAATAAGTGTTGTTTTTTAAAAATTATTTATTTTGATTCTGTTGTTAGTAAATAATAAAATAGATATTTACATGTATTCAGCAAGCAGAAAGGAAAGTATTACACATGAAACAAGTGATCTCTTATATATAAATCAACCTATAGCTTTCAAAGCTGCCTTGTTTATCTGACTCTGTTCTTTTCTATGCATTTTTAAAAAGATGCTTCAGTATTACACTTTTCTTTATTTTCTTTTTCTTTCTCTTTTTAAAAATACTCTCTCCTCTTGAAAGTTAATGAATAAGTATATATTAAACACTATGTGAAAGTCACTCTGCTAAATTTTTGGAATACAAAAAAAGAGGCAAAAGCTATCTCTGCCCTCAACAAGGTCATAATTTAGTGTGGAAATGGAAACAATAAGCAAATGAAGCTGTACAGAAAAGTTATTTACAGAATAGTAAGTATTTAAAAGTGGGAAGGCACTAGAATTATGCAGAGTTGAAAAGGGTTTCCTGTAGAAGATGGGGTTTCTGTTGGGATTTAAAGGAAGCCAAGGAAGTTAGTATGTGGAGATGAGGAATAAGAGGATTCCAGGTATGGAAAACAAGTGAGAAAATGTTTGAATCTAAGAGTTGTAGTGTTTTGTTCATGGAACAGCAAGGAATCCTGGGTCACTAAAACAAAGAGTATGTGTCTGAAGATAAGGTGTAAGTAGACTAGAAAGCTAGAAAGGGACTAATTTATTGAAGCGTTTTAGAAGCTAAACAGAGGATTTTGTATTTGGTCCTGGAAGTGATAGGAGCCACTGGAATTGATTGAGTATGGAGGCAAAGTAATTGGACCCGTAGTTTAGAAAAATTACTTTGAATGAAAAATGTGTTGGAGTGGAGCAAAACTCAAAACAGGTAGACCCATCTGAATGAAAGGGAAAACTAAATCCTTGTAAGAAATTTAAATAGTCAAGCAAAATACATTTCCATGTTGGTCAAGTTCAAAGATATCTCTCTTAATCTGTATCTTGAGTCATTATATCCCCGTTCTGTAAGTTAATATGCTTTATCATCAATAATCTAGTATATTGATTTGTCATAATGTGGGTCAGAGTTCTTAAGTCTTTAAAAATTGTTTTTCTGTGTAAATTTTTTGTTGGTGTATACATTATTCTCTGGATTCTATTCCTTCATTCTGCATCCATTTAAACAGTGTCTTTCCAGGTTTCTCTGAAATCATCTCTTCATCATTTCCCAATTTAGTGACTTTTTATTCAGAATTTGCATTGCTACCAAAATGTCCATGCTAATTTGTAGCTCCAATAATGCTGCATTAGTATTTCTGTTATAGCTACTCTAACAAATTTCATTTTTCTATTTTGCCATTTGCCATTCTCATGCTATGAGTTGGAAATTCATAGTTGCTATAATTTGCAACTCTTTAATTGTTAGTGATCTGGAGCACTTTTTCATGGTCATTGATAACTTGGATTTATTCTTTAAAAACTGCTTCAGACTATTTGTGTATTGGGGAATGACTCTTATTTGTTGGTTTGTCTTTAAATCCATTAGTTATATCTCTTAAACATGAGACCTTTATCAAATAAACTTGTTGGAAAGATTTCTTCCCTTAATAATCCCCTTCATGTTTTAGATGCATTGTTTTGTGTGCGTGTGTAAAAACTTTTAAATTAAATCATGTAATCAAAATTGTATATTTTATCTTCTGTAATCTCTATTCCTTATTTAGTCATAACCCTTATATACACACATACTTCTATGAATCCCAAAGACAGTTTCTTCCTTGTTCATGTAATTTATTTATGATGTAACCTTTTATAGCTAAGTCATGTACCCATTTGGAGCTAATTTTGGAATATTGCTCTAACATAGTATGAGATATTGCTCTAACATAATTTCTTCCAGATTCTTTCAGTTTTTCCATATAGTGTGTTTTTCTTCCATTATCAGGGGATTGTGGGTTTATCAAACTCTAAACGACTAGGTTCATTTGCATCCATATTTTATTCCATTGATCAACCTTTCTTTTTTAACCTGCACCAATTTTTTTTCAAAAATCACTGTTTTCTTTTATGGTTTGAGATTTGGTATTTCTGGGGTCCTGTTCCTCCCTTCATTTTTCATTATTTCCCTTGAGTTTCTTAACCTTTTGCTCTTTCAGTTGAATTTGGTTATTATTTTTTCTAGCTCAATTAAATATAATTTGATTGTTTGATTATTATGGAACTTAATAAGTAAATGAACTTAAGTAGCATTGTCATTTTTAGTATATTGACAGCCATTAACTCATAATATTTCTTCATTTATTTAGGTCTATATTTCTGCAAAAAACATGTTTGTACTTTTATTCATATAGTTACAACTAATATTTGTTAAGAGTTTCCATGTGCCAGGATTAATAAATAGCTAATATAATGAAATACATATGTCCATATTTCTGGTATTATAAGATATACTTTCATACAGAGGTATAGATAAATCCTTGTTTTATGTCATGATTTGAATCTTGAATGACTTATCTATTTTTATGTTCTTTAGAATTCATTAGCTTGTGATATTCCTCCTTTTGTCAATTTTATAATTTGCTGAATAATAATTAATGGACAAAAGAATTATTTCTGTAGATATAGTAACTAATAGTTTCTTATGATTGTTTCTAATCTACATTTTTTCTCCTAAAACAAAACATCTCTAGAGGTTAATGATAAGAATTCTTTTCTGTAGAATCTAAAGTCCTTACTCTTGCTTCAATACCCTAAATCTCTATATAATTTTTGTTTTTGCTTCTTTAAAAGTATCTTCCTCCATTTCAGTTACCCCTGATTTTTTTCTTGCCTAAGGATTATACAATATCTGAAATATAGTATTTCCCTTGACTGATTAAAGAATGGCACTATTAATTCTGATTTTGCAGTCATCCCTGTATTCTGTTCATGGAATTTCACATGAAGGGCTCTTTAGATTGATGCTCCTGTCTTTTTGACATTTACTAAAGAAGAAAAATGGGGATACCAAAACCTGAAAAATAGCATGTTTTTGCCTTGAGGTATATGGTATAAAGTATAAATTTTACTCTTTGTAGGCACTTCTGAAATTGTAAAGAATCATAATATCATGAAATTGTCAGATTGCAATTTTTTTGAGATAACCATGTTCAGTTCCCTCATTTTAGAGATGAGAAAATGGAGGCCAAATCAATGTTGAGACTTTCTTTTGACCATCCAAGTTATAATGGGACTCAACCACTTGTCTAGGCATTGTTTAATTTCCAAGAAACTAATTAAAATTCTGAGTTTCCTGTGAAAGCCATACCTTGGCCCACTTCATCCAACTGTGATACTACACTGTCATAGATCATAATCAAGTTACTTACAAAATTTTTATAATTCTTTTCCATATTTCATTGTGTTACTTTCAGCTACAGAATAACTTGGCTTCATTGGGTTTCTTGCCAAGATTTCTGTGTACTAGATTCTTCTTTCATTGCTTTTTTTTTTTTTTTGGTTTATGGGGTGACATTGTTTATATTTTCATGATCCTTCTACCTAATATTTTTTAAATGAATTAATATTTTAACTGCTCTATCTCTTTATTTGGCCTATAAATCAAGTGTTTGCTAAATCCTTCTTTGGTTTCTTTATTACAGCAGTTGATATATATTGGTTAAATTTATTTTTGAAATTATTGTAATTAGTATTGATTGATGTTCTTGTGACCATATCCCTTTTATATCAATAACTTTTTTGAATGATTCATAATGGAATTTTTAATTTTCATGCTTTCTCTTCTCATTATTTGTTATTCTAGCTTTTGATTAACTTTGATCTTTGGCTTTAACTAATCAATGGCCTGAGTGAACAAGTATAGCATATCAGATTTGTGAACAACTCCCACATCATTAATGGGTCATTTGATATTTGTTAAAATAGTTAATTTAATTTTTTACAATGTTCTGTAGTATTCATCATGCCTAGTACCTTCTAATTCTCTATTTCAAAGAAGGATTTATGATTAGGTATAAGACTACAAGGCATAGTTCCACTGGCCTTCAGATATTTAATATGCCTTAGACATATTTTTCAACTGCCCCTTCAGTATCCATACCTATTTTCATTTTCACAATAAAAGAAGTGATTATGAAGGCATATTTTGTCTTCATTGGGAAGTTCTTTGTAGAAATTATCCCTCTTCAACCTTTCCAACAGATGTTAGTCCATAAGCTCCATTATTTTCAGTTTGTTTTTGTTGGTTTTTTTTCAATACCAGTAATAAGTACTGCAATAGGAAATAAATATCTCAGGAAATGGTATTTCTTGTTGCCTTGGACACAAGTTAAAAACAACTCTTTATTCATCTCTCCAGGGAGAACCTGTAGGTCATCCTATCATTTAGTTTCAACTTTCTTCTGATTCAGCTCTTTTTATAACAAAAGTGTCAAGTGTTCTAATTCTGTTACTCCAATAGTATGTCCCCTAATCCATAAGGCAAGTTTATCATGCTTAGAGTACCAATAACTAAGTTAATGTTTCCTGAGGATCTAAAACTTCTTCTCAGTGACCTCCATTTCCTTACTTCTACTCTGATGTGGAAGCTGCAGAAGGGGCATAGAACAAAACCAGACTGAAGGATATTTTTGCATTGTATTCCCAAACCTATTGATGATGTCTCACTTGCAACATCTAGACATAGTCTTTCAAGCCTTTCCAGAATAGTAGAGCAAGCCAGAGGTTTCATTCCACAGGCATAGATTTTCAAAATCCAAAATCACCTTCAGGGTCACAGCAAGCCCATTGGAGTAATATTTTTTTATAGTTTTTTGGGGTATTGTCATTTTGGAAATCAGTCTTAGAAAAATTGGAAAGTCTTACACCCCAGAAAGATACACTGACTGAGATTGTGGACAAATATATACATAAATTATATGTGCGTATATGTATATACTCTGCTTACTTTAACCCCTTTTTTTCCAGAACCTACTGGCAAAGATTTTGGCCCTACCCTGGGTTTGAAAAAGTCTAGTTCTTTGGAAAGTTTGCAAACAGCAGTAGCTGAAGTCAGGAAAAATGATCTTCCTTTCCATAGACCTCGTCCTCATATGGTACGTGGGAGAGGATGTAATGAGAGCTTTAGAGCGGCTATTGACAAATCGTATGATGGACCTGAAGACTTGGAGGAGGGTAAGTCGCTGTAGTTTCTTAAACTGTTTCTTTATTGAGTGACAATTTAGGAATTATGGAAAAGAATGAGCACTGAACTGCTGAGAAAAATGTTTCAAACCTTATAATTATAACTCAATATCAAAAGTAATTAATTTTCCTGATCTTTTTGCCCTTTGGCTCAGAGAACGTTGGATTGGATAACCCAAATTGCAATTTATTTTCCAGTACAAACTATAAGGGGAAAAATGTTCTCCCTCACTTTCCCATAAGGACTCCCTGTCATTTATCCTTAGGGTAGGAGCACTAAGAATGCTTTGCCTGACTTTTTTTTCCAAGTCATTAGGAACAGCCTCATCCTAAGGACTGACTGCATTAATTGGGTAGAGATGGTTAGGTTATATTAGTACTCAAAACCTCTTCTGGAAATAAACTCGCACTGTTTGCTTCCCAGCATGTGGGCTTTCTGAACTGATCAAGGTTAACAAGGCAGCTTTCAGAGAGATTACTGTTTTATCACATGTCAGGGCTTTCATACTATCAAATAAGCCACACTAATAGCACTCTGTCTACTTCACTACAGAGAGCCTTGCTTGAAGTAACCAGTTTTGA
This sequence comes from Antechinus flavipes, assembly GCF_016432865.1. Taxonomy (NCBI): domain Eukaryota; kingdom Metazoa; phylum Chordata; class Mammalia; order Dasyuromorphia; family Dasyuridae; genus Antechinus; species Antechinus flavipes. The sequence goes on along the minus strand of NC_067400.1, from coordinate 79,437,206 downwards.
GTCAATCTTTCTTAAAAGTATACAACTAGCCCTACATAATGGCAGAATTCTCTAATGTTCCTTTTTGTAATTGTTCTGTATTTTATTTTTACTAAATTACTAAAATTTTACATTTTTACTAATCATAAATGGTCCCTAACCATTTATATTGATTCTTCTTCTTCTTTCTTTCTTTTTTTTTTTTTCTGTGCAGACGGTCTGTCTGATAAGAGTTCTCGATCTGGACAGGGAGCTCAGAATTGTGAATCTAACCCTCAGGGGAATGCTGCACCAGAGAATATAGAAAATAAAGCCAAGAAGAACAAAAAAAATAAAGACAAGGAGAAGAAAAAGGAAAAGGGCAAATTGAAAGTTAAGGAGAAAAAACGAAAAGAAGAGAATGAAGATCCTGAGAAAAAAGTTAAGAAGAAAGGATTTGGTGCCATGTTGAGGTACAGTCTTTCTTAGCAAAGAAACTTAATGCTTCTTATTTTGAAGCTGGTGAAATGGGCTTGTTTTCTCTGCCTTGGAAAACCTGAATCTCCAGTGAAATCTGTCTGTACTTTGATTAGATCTCTCCTTTTGGCAAGGGCTGATGCAAGCTAAATGTTTAAGTTGTGCCATTGAAGCTCCTTTCTCAGTTGATGGGGGATCTTGATGGTCCCCTTGTCAGAGGAAGAATGTTGGTGAAAAACCCTGCTTAGTGAGCTGTTAGAAAAGACTTCAGCTCTGGATAACAAAGTCTGCTTTATTCAAGAAACCTTAGGCTTAATGATATGCTTTCCATGCTGTAAACCTTAAAATACTATATAAATGATAGCTATCATTTTATTATTCTTATTATTATGTCAGCTGTAGAATTCTGCAGTACAAAGAGAAAAGGGTAAAGAAAAAGTATTAAACAAATAGGCACCCTCTGTAAAGCCTTTCTCTAAATTAGAGGCATCCTAGTAGGTAAACATAGTGCCACCATTGTTCAAACGAACGGCTACCTATTTGCTTCAAATCTCTGTGTCCAGCACATTTAATCAGCTTTGCTGTCTTCACTGACACCAGCAGCTTTCCCTGTCTTTTTTTTTCCAACGTCCAATAAATATCTTTCCCAGTGATCCTCTCTGGGAACTTGCTTTGGGAGATGCTTCCCCTTGCACAGACAAACAATGGCTTTTCCCCGAAAGGCCCTGTGACATTCTCTGATCCTGCTGACCTACAATCTGTTCAAATTAGCCAGATTTCTCATGAGATTTCATTTTCCTGTGATCCTATAGTCTCTTCCTATCCATTTGGCATATTGCTTTCTGAGCTTTTTCTTATGCAACATAATCCCAGGAATTAGAAGAGTTTATGGGCTGTGACTTATGCATCCTGAAAATAATGGCTATAATTATTCTATAATAAAGGTAAATATTATTGGGAAGATGTTTTAAGAACTCTATAGGAATTCATAATTATTTTCTCTTGTCTCTGTAATATCCAGGGAATACTTTTCTTCTTGTCCCAAAATCAATTGCCTATGGAATAAAATAAAAGTCCTCTAGCCAAGTAGCTAGATTCTTTCATAATATGATTCAAACTTACTTTTCAAGCCTTAGTTCCCTCATGTTACTTATCCTTCAGGCATTCTATTTTCAAGCCAGATCCACCCCTTCCCAATATAAATGGTGGCTATCTCCCATGCCTGAAATGCACTCACTCTTCAATCAGTGAACATTTAATAGCTTTCTACATTATGCCTGTGCTAAGATTTTTACCAAGATGGGGATCAACAACAGCATTTAATTTAGGCACCCAGGTTAAGCTTAACTCAAAGGAGTCAACTTCAAAACCTGGGTTTATCTGGAACTTGGATCAAGGCATAAATACCATGTTTTTCAGATTCACAGAATTTGAGAAATAACTACCAAATGGAATAACAATATCAGAATCTAAAAATGTCTTCACTAGATAGGGTAAAAAAATATATAATATCAAAATTAGGGGAAAGGGACTGAACCTCCTACATTTCTATTTTTTAAAAATCAGTTCTGGGGCAGTTAGGTGGTGTAGTGGATAGAGCACCAGCTCTTAAGTCAGGAGAACCTGAATTCAAATCTGCCCTCAGACACTTAACACTAACCCTAGCTGTGGAGCCTGAGCAAGCCACTTAACCCCAATTGCCTCAGGGGGAAAAAAATCATTCTGTAAGGAAACATGGCTAGACATCATTTCATAAGACCTGAATGAGTACTAGAGCCTTTAGTGTCAGCTTCAATAGAGGATCTGGAACTTTATGTAAATACTTTTAGTGCCTAAAAAAATAAAAATAAAGAGCCCCTGCCCCGAAGGAGCTTGAATCCCAATTTTTTGTCCTCTCAGATTCATCTTGGGGAGCCACCTCCTCTAAGAAGCTTTCACCAAAATGAATTTTTTCCCCTCACATCTCATATTTTCCAAGACTACTTTGTCCATATCTCACTTTGTCTCTATACTGACACTAGACTCTGCCTTCTCAATGCCCATACTCTACCCTCAATTCTATTTATTTATATTATGCTTTTCTTTTCTAAGTGAATTACAAAATCCTTAGGGATGAGCACTTTACCATTTTTTGACTTGGTATTTCCAGAGCCTTATCCAAACTAGACAGTTATTAAATGTTTGTTGAGTATAAGCCATGTTAAAATACACATGAAACTAGATCGATGTATAAGCTGATGTTGGACCAACCAAGTTAACCAGTTGGAGGAGTTGGGGGAGGGACAGTAATGTCTTCCCTTTTTTGGCTGTCTTGCTCCTCTACATACCTCTAAGTGCAGGCTTCTCTGAACCATTTCGTTCAAAGTATCCCTAACTCCAGGTTAGTCTTTTTTCTACAATTTTATTTAACTTTACATTTCCAAGGAGTTATTTTATTTTCTCTACAATGCAAAATAGCAACTTGTTTTGCATAGCCTTTTTCATCTGAATCTTTTTGAGCATATTGAAGTTACTGCTACAGGCACATTTTCAACAACAAAGGACACCAAAGCTGTAACCATTAGCCAACAGATTTTGCTTCCTTCCTCATCTGTTGTTCAGATATTTACTTATTTTCCTGTATTTTGTTTTGTTTTTAAAGATTGATATTTTTTTTAAGTAACTTCTCTTGAACTTAGGCACATGATTCCAAAGTTTACATTTCCCAACAGAATTTTTTTATTTTCTTATTTTCAAATTCAGTATACTTAGGGCATTGAACCATTCATACAGCTAGACCCTTGGGGTTACAAAAACTCAATCAAACAATCATTTATTAAACACTATGCTAGATTCTGGGAATACTCAGAATGCCCTCAAAGAGCTTATTGTCTATTAGGAGGAAGGAACACATACATAAAAAAATATAAACATATATTAAGATGCAATGCTAGTGCCAATTGAAGATGAGGAAAAATCTCATTATAGAGATGTTATTTGAACTTAATTCTGATGGGAACTAAAAATTCTAAGAGGCAGAAGGAAGAAGTGCATTCTAAAAGTAGGGGACAGTTTGGTCAAAAACATGAATATGTGAGATAAAGTGTCATAGATAGAGAACAGCATGGAAGTCAGATTGGCTATCATATAGAAAATATGAAGAAGGGAAATAATATAAATAAGACTGGGGAGGCATGAAGGGACTCTTTCCCAGATTATGAAAGGCTTTAAAGGAAAACAGAGGAGTTTATTTTTTTTTTATTATGAGAGTGAAAAGTAGGAAGGAAGGAAGATAAAAAGAAACAAAGGAATAAACGAATGAATCAAACTTTTATTCAGCATTGATGCCAGATACTGAACTAATGTTATCCTATTTGATCTTCCCAACAATCCTGAGAGACAGGTGCTATTATTAATCCTCATTTTACAATGGAAGAAACTGAAACAGTCAGAGGTTAAGTATCTTATCCAAAGTCATACAATATACATGCAAGTGTCTGAAGCTGGATTTGAATTCAGGTCCTTCTAACTCCAGGCCACTGGCTGATTCTATCCATTGTACTGCCACAAATTCTATCCATTGTAGCTGTCATAAATCAGATAAGACTCTAGAGGAGGGAAAGGAAAAGGCACTTATATAGCACCTACTACTTTTGCATAACCCATTAAAGACTAATTGTCCTCTCCTTTTTTTAAGGAGAGACTTTGCTTTAGAATCTGGCCTTCTTTGGAGTTTAAAAAAAAAATTAACTCATTTTAAACATAATTGGAAAACTAAGGGTATCTTCTTAATTTATATCTTTTGCAGTCACAAAACAAATAATTCTTATAGTTATAAGAATAACACAGTTGGTACAACAGAAGGAGAGTGAGTTTTGGAGTCAGGCAACCTGAGTTCAAATCCCAACTCTGATATTTACTGCCTGTATGATATTGAACAAATCACTTATCTTCTCCTGATCTCAATTTCTCATGAGATGGTTTTTAACTCATAAGAAAGTTGTACTAGTCTCTGAGAATCCTGCTGTCTTTAAATCTATAATTCCATATGTACCAAAAATCTAATGATCCAGTATATGTATTCTTTTCTGCTTTCCATATGAATCCCTTTAAACAGCTCATATGTAGTCCTTTGGAAGGTCTCACAAAATTCTACCAGTGAAGATAAAATAGGCAGGACAAAAAGCAGACTGATTGTGGATAGGGGTTCAGTGGGCTCCTTCCTAATGAGACATGAACTTTAGAAGATAAAATCAACTTTTCTGTCAGAATTGACCATTGGAATTGACTCAAATGACTCTTGTTCCATGAGCTGACCACAGCTTAACTGGAAATGCTACCAGCAAAATTTTATCAATATAAAATCTCCTATTTCTAAAAGGTCTCTTGTTGTGACTTATGTACATGAAAATACCCATAAGATGGGTCCATTTAGCAGCTGTGTACCTGCTGCTTCTGAGATTCAAGTAATTGTCAAATCACTTATGGCCTCCACAAATTATGACTTAAAAAGCACATTCTTTTTAACCTAAGAGTATTGGGAAAATTAATTTATTAATGCTGGTGAAGCACTTTGAAAATGAAATTGCTGTACTAAGATAGAGAGTTTCAATTTTATTTATTCAATATATAGCTTGAATTTTTTTTCCCTTACTGTGTATTATTTTCCTAAAGATGATTGAGTTGGCTCTGTCAGTTGTTACATTAAGTGATTAACACCCAAACTGCTCAGAGCCTAACATTCTATATTTACCTTTAAAACTGAATTCAGTAAAGGGAAATACTAGATCTACAATCTTTAGGAATGAGTTTCTCGAATTGGCAGTAGTACCAACAAAAACTGAGTTAAAAGTCCCTTTCTAGGGCTGGATTTCTAGCCCTGGTCACTTTTCTTAAAGGGTGAGGTTCTTCTTGTCCATTCATTTGATAACTTGTCTTGGGATGTTGCCAGGAAAGATAAGCCATGTGATCATGATGTGTGAACATACATATGTGAATAAGACAAGCTAAATTTCAACTACCACTGAATGGGAATTTCCTTTAGCTAAAGTTATTATTAGCTGACTGGAACTGATATCCGAGCATAGCGTCTTTGGTTTGCAAATTACTGGTACCTTTGACCTTAATTCTAGTGCTGATTTATACCTGATTATATAAGGGCTACTCTTGTCTTGTACTGTTACCAGTATAGGTCATTTACCTCAAAAACATTTGCACTATAAATGTAATTGAGACACAGGTAGACTGACATTTATCATTCAGAAGACATTTATTAATCACCTATGGTAGACGTGATGGCCTCAGGGTCTGGGAAGATATAATGTTCCCAAACAATCCTTTGTTCTCATAGAGTTTATAGTCTCCCTATTGTTGTTGAAGGTTCCACCATCCTTCCACACTCATATTGGCAGTTTAGATATTCTTAAAATCTCATTCTTTCTCCAATCTATTACCAAGGTCTGTCTGTTTTATCTTCATAATACCTCTCACATGGACCCTCTTTTTTCCTGTTTCACTGCTACCATCATAATGCAGGCTTATCACTTCATACCTGGACTATTACAAAAGCTCACTATTTAGTCTCTCTGCCGCAAGTTTCTCCCCACTGCACTCCACTTCCCTTTTCCACCCAAGTATCAAAATAATCTTTCTAAATTGCAAGTCTAACCATGTCATCCACTCCTCCTCATCCAATGAATCTCCTGAGTTCTCTAGAATTCAAAGCCTTTCATAACATATTCTCTTACATTTCTAATCTACTTACACCTTATAGCTCCCCACCCTACCCCATACATGCTCTGCAATCCAGTGACATGGCCTTCCTTACTGCTTCTTATACAACACACTCGCTCTCAAGACTCTAGACATTTTCAATCACTGTTCCTTTGCCCAGAATTCTTTCTTTACTCTTCTTTTCCTACTAGCTTCTTTCAAGTTCCAGCTAAAATCCCTCCTGATATAGGAAATTTTTCTAAATCCTCTGTAATTCTAGTGCCTTCTCTATATATACTTATCCTGTATATAACATATTTGAACAGTCATTTGCATATTGTCTCTCCCATTGAATTGTGGGCTTTTTGAAAAATCTTTTACCTTTATTTGTATCCTCAGCACTTAAGCATATTGCCTGGCATATTGCTTAATAAATGCTTATGGACTGACTGACTGAAACACAAATTTCCATAAAAGAAAATCTTTAAGATAATTCTATGTTCATGGAACAAAATGTTTTATGGCAAAGATTATTTGAAGATCAAGGAAGACATTTTATTTTTGTTCAAGGATAACCCATTGTCCAAAGGAGTTTAACTCCTAAAGTAGAATTTGCCATTTTCTTGGATGAAGGCATAAATAACATGCTTAATAGATTTATATATCACACAAAGATGAAAAGAATAGTTAACACATTAAATAACAGAATCCAGATCAAAATACATCAGTTGACTAGGACAAAGATTTTTAATCTAGAAGTGTTTGAACCCCAAAGAGGCTTTGGATAGATTTCTGGGAATCCATGACCTTGAATCAAAAAAAAATTGACATCTTCATTTTCAGTAATCTTTGATTTTCTTTGGAACCCTATGTCTTTTGTTGTATGCATTTAAAAATATTCTTCTGAGAAGGGACCCATAGGTTTTACCAGTTTTCTAGAAGGGACTTAAGAGAGGACTTTTGGAACTTCTGAGTTAAGATAATGAGCTAAATCAGACCTGATAGAATAGAATATGAATATATGTGAAGTCCCACCACAGATTAAAAAACAATCGATTATACAAACATCTAAAGGGGAGACATAGACAGCAGTGCATGTGAAAAATAAGATGAAAATTCTAGTCAGTCAATATGAGTCAAAAATTTGCATTTGTAAAGAAAAAAGCACCAGAATTGAAATTAGAAGCATTGTGTTTGAATTCTGTCTCTGTGACTAACTGAACAAATTTGAAGAAGTTACCTTCCTTTCTGCAACCTCTTCAATGAAATGAGAGAATTGAATTAGATAACCATTTAGGGTCTTAAAGTCATAAATCTAATCTTCCCTAAAGTTCAAAAAGGCAGATTTCTGCAGGAGATCCCCATCACTGAAGACCTTTTTTTATTGTTTGTTTGGTTTGGTTTGGTTTTTTGCTGAGATGATTGGGGTTAAGTGACTTGCCCAGGGTCACAGAGCTAGGAAGTATTAAGTGTCTGAGGCCAAATTTGAACGCAGGTCCTCCTGACTTCAGGGCTGGTGCTTTATCCACTACACCATCTAGTTGCCCCATACTGAAGATCTTTAAGAGGAAGCTGGATGGCCAGCCTTGTCAAGGATGTCAGGGAAATTTTGCTCAGGTACAAATAAGCTATGAATTCATTTCCACCTGTGGAATTCCAGAAATAGATAGGAATTCAGCAGGAATAGGCAAGAAGCGAGGAGGTTGTTCCAGCCACAGGGAACAGCATGAGCAGACACAGATTCAGAGAAAGCAGTGAGTGTGGGGGACAGCAAATAGTATAATTTATCTAGAATTTAGAGTATGTGAAGAAGAATAATTTTAAATATGACTGTTGGAGCAGGCATTTCTTTTGGCCTTAATTGTGTATGTATATGTGAGAGAGATATACACACATAATACATATATATATATATATATACTAAAATTATTCATCTAACTTAATGAGGGAAGTGAAAATCAAACTTTTGACCATCTGTTGATGCATGTAAAATGCTGATGGAAATATGCAAAAATACTTAGGAAGTTAGTTCAGAGCTGTATGACTCCAGGGGACAGTTAGACATTTGCTGGGTGACCTCTGAGGTTACTTATACTTAATGTTTTTGTGGACTGGGCAAAAAGAATGGTGGCCTTTCCTCTCATGGGAAGAAACCCTGCCTAAGGGTTACCGGTGTGATTTCCCCAAGCTGTTTTGGGGAGGCAATTCAACTGCATATTTTTTACCAGGTGCATCTTTAGTGCTTAGCATATTTGAAGATCCATAAAAGGCTTCCCTTTCTGCATCTAGATACTTCCTGTCACTACTGCTCAAAGAAATAAATAAAAGATAATCTTGATTATGTCCACTTTAGAACAAACGATATCAACTCACATTGAAAACGCTAAAGCTAGTATATAATGGGCATTGTTGGCAATGCAGATGGTGAGCTTGGTTGACAACCACATGGGTCATTCATTGTATCTTCCTTCCACTTATACAAGTATGGTGGTGGGATTACTTTCATTCTTTTCAAGATAAGTCAGGAAGCTTATATTAAGTGTTTATGAAATATCATACAATGCAAATGCAAGTAGAAGGAAAAATAGTCTCAGCTCTTAAGGAGTTTACATTCCAATAGGAGAAGATAATACATATAAGGAAGCTGGAAAGGGAGTGAGGGGGTGGGAGGGAAATAAAAGTACTTGACATGTAGACATTATAGAGAAAGTTCATGAGGACAATTAGGAGGACAGCCTAGAAAAGAATGACATATAATATAGTTGTACCTTGTTTTTAGAGTTTTCTGTAATACTATATCAGCAAGGGCTAAATTCTGTTTTCTAAAGCACAGGTCTTGTTTGAAATTTCAGTTTGTTTTGGTGTTATTTTAATCCTTATTGCATGTATAATCATACTTCATTGATACTACAAAAAGAATGATTCTGATCCGATTTTTCCATGAGAAAGTATTTTTTCTTAGACTAGATCAACCTTCTTTTTAAAGGAATTCTATTTTGAAACTTTTTATAAAAAGAAGAGCCAAGTCCTGGATTAATTTTTGTGTAAATCTTGATTTTCATATATTGAGTTTTCTTAAAACAAAATAATACATTCTTTTCTTTTCTTTTTTTATATTTTAAAATTGAATAATCTTTTTCACTATAGGCCCTGCACTCAATCCCATTGCATCACCTATGTGCTCTCAAGGTACTTGTATTTTATTAGAGAAGACAAAATATAATTATGTATATGCACATATTTGTGTATGTGTATCTTTACATACGTTGGTATATGTATATGTGACATGTCACAGAGGGAAGAGACTTTAAATAAGATGGAAATTGAAATTCTAGAAGGCCTTCTACAAAAGATGAGATTTGATCTGAGCCTTAAAAGAAGCTAGAGAGAGAACCTAGGAAGAAGAGGTAAGAATGGCACTTTCCGGGTATGGGATACAGCCAGTATAAGTAAGCCAGTATAACAAGATGCTAGAATGAATGAAAGAGAATAAAGTATAAGAAGACTAGAAATATAGAAAGGGGCCTTACATGAAGAGATCTAATTGCCAAATAGAAGATTTTATAAATTGTTCTCCTGGTTCTGCTCACATAACTTTCTAATAGTTCACATACTTGTCCCCAGATTTTTTCTGAAATTTTTCATTTCTTACAACATAATAGCATTTTATTATATTGATTTAACCTACATTCTTCAACCATTTCCTAATTGAAAAGCACCAACAAAGAGACTAATAGAAGGCAATATATTGTAGTAAGGCAGTGGTAAAGTAATAGCTTGTTCAGTCAATAAACATTTATTAAGCACCTATCATATTCCAGATATTGTGCTAAATTATGGAGCTACTAAGAAGGCATTAAAAAAAAAAAAAAAAAACCAGTTCTTGCCTTCAAGGAGCTCATGAACTAATGGGGGAAGACAACACATAAAAAGAAGGTGAAATGTGTTGGGGAGTGGGGAGAAGAGAATTACTTAGTACAGGAACACGATTAAGTCCACAAGAGTGGAACCTGATAAGAAATAATGAGATGCCTGCCCCAGGTGCTCTATTTAAATAGAGAATGTGGGAGGAACTTCAGATTTCTACCCTGCATTCCCTCTAATCTGAATGAAGAAAAGGCTCCAGAGTAAAGGATATTAAGAAGGTATAAACTTCATAATTGATGTGATCATCCAGGAAGATGAGTTTCTGGAGATCATGATGAAATCCAGAAGTTCAGTCAGGTGAGAAATGATGAGCTAAAAGAATACTGGCTATATGAGTAAGAGGGGATGTATTGATAGACATGTATTGATGTTGCAAAAGAAAAGAGCATAGGATTAATAAGAGAATGGACATGTGGGATGAGTAAGAGTGGAAAGTCAACCAAAGTTGTGAGCCTAGATCATGCATAGAAGAATAATGTTACCCTCAACAGTAAGAAAACATGGGAAAATGGGGGAAGTTTGGAGAGGAAGATCGTGAATTATCTTTTGGGCACATTGAATTTAAAATGATTACAAGTCATCTAATTTACGATAAGAAAAAAGTAGTTTGTAATTTTCAAAATGTATTTAAATACTTGATGGTAATAGTTCAAACTTCCTAATGTTGAACTCAATGATAGAATGATCTTTACTGTAGTGACAATGAAAGTTTTACTTGGAGAAAATATTTTCAACCTTCAGGTCCTTGGACTTTATATGGGTAGTATTCAGTTCAGTTGCATTGCCTTTAAAAAAAAAAAAAAAAAACAATTGTACTGTATTAGTTCACACAACTCTTCTTATATCTCTTTGAAATTATCTACTTCCTCTATGATTATAGCACAACTGTATTCCATCACATTTATTACCAATGTTTGTTCAGCCATTCCCCAATTGATGGATTTTAGGATTTTAGCTTCCAATTTTTTGTTTTGTTTATGGTTTCTTGCTGCCACAAAAAGAGCTGTTGTAAATATTTTTGTACAGTAAGACCATTTGTCTCTTTCTTTGACCTCCTTGGGATAGATATAGGCCTACCAGTGTTATAGTTGAATCAAAGGGCAAAATTTTTGTAAAATTTCAAATTACTTTTTAGAATGGTTTAAGCTATTCACAGGTTCAACAAAAATTCATAAATATCCTTGTTTTCTTATAGCCCCTCTAAAATTTATTTTCATGTTTCGTCATGTTTTCTAATCTGATTGGTATGAGGTAAAATCTCATAGATGCTTTTTATTTTCATTTCTCTAATTCATAGTGATTTGTAGATTTGTTTTTTATATTGCTGAATTGCTTCCCCTAAGAACGACCTGTTCATAGTCTTACACCTTTTATTAATTGAGAAATGGCCCTTATTCTTATAAGTTTGAATTAGTTCCTTGTGGTCCTCAAAATGAGACCTTTATAAGATAAACCTTCTGCAAGTGTTTCCCCCCAATTAATAATTTTTCTTTTTAATCTTAATCTTTATTACATTTGCTTTTGGAAAACTTTTTAAATTTTATGTGATCAAAATTATGCATCTTATCTTCTATTATCCTCTTTATCCTTTGTTTGGTCATGAATTTTTCTCCTATCCATAGATCTACTAGGTAATTTATTTCCATGGTTCTCTAATTTGTTTATGATGTGACCTTTTATGGCTAGGTCAGATATCCATTTGGAGCTTATCTTTATATAATATGTGAGATGTTCCTCTAAATCTAATTTATTCCATACTGCTGTCCAATTTCCCAAACAGTTTTTGTCATCTGGGGAGTTCTTATCCCAGTAGATGGGCTCTTTGTATTTATCAAATACTAGGGAGTACTAGATATATTTGTTTCAATATCTTATGTAGCTAATCTGTTGTGCTGATCCATCTCTCTATTCTTTAAGCAATACCAAATTGTTTTGAGAATTACTGCTTTGTGGTATAATTGAAAATCAGTCACTGTTAGGCCCCTTTATTCCCACTTCTTTTCTTTATTTCCTTTGAGATACTTGACCTTTTTGTCTCCATTTGAATTTCATTATTATTTTTTCTAGTTCTATAAAGTAATCCTTTAGTAGTTTATACTTGTTTTTATATTGTTCTTGTGTGTATCTTACAAGGTAGACTCTAGTATTTTATTTACTTTGTAGATAAATGGAATTGATCTCTTCCTGGTGGATTTTATAGTATATAAAATGCTGATAAGCCAATTTGATTAAAAATAAGAGAGAAAAATCAAATTATGCCAATATCAAAAATGAAAAAAGAGAATTCAAAACAAAATAGTAAGAATTAAGGGATGTTATTAAAAATTATTTTATCCAACTCTATGTAAAATTGTCACTATATGAAAGCAACAACTTAAGTGAAATAAATAAATATATGTTTACAAAAACAAAAGAAAATATCCAAATTAACATAACCTAAAAGAGAAAATTTAAACAATCCAATTTCAGAGGAACAAATTTAACAAAACTAAAAGAACTTCCAAAGAAAATACTCCAAGATCAGATGTATTCACATAAGAATTGTATCAAGCATTCAAAAAACAATTAATTCCAACAATGTATAAACTATTTGGGAAAATATCAAAAGAAAGGATCGTATCAAATCCCTTCTGTGACACAGATATGATCTTGATACAACAAGGGAGAGTCAAAACAGAAAAAGAAAACTATAGACCAATATCCTTAGGGAACTTAGATTCAATGAAATTTTCAGTAATAATTGGCAAAGGATTAAAGCATCATATCACAAAAAATGTACACTATAACCAGTTTAGATTTATACCAAAAATATTTAGTTGGATTAATGTTAAGAAAATATAAACATAACCATATTCATAAAAACAAAAATAAGTAATATGACCATTATCTATAAATATAGAAAAAGCTTTTAACAAAATATAATAAACATTTCTATTTGAAAACCACCACACTGGAAAACATAGGAACATATGAACCTTTCTTTAAAATCATATGTAGTATATGTTTAAAATCAAAACTTACATCTATATGTAATGAAAGTAAACTAGAATGCTTTCTAATGAAATTATGAGTGAAACAAGGATGTCCATTGTCATCATTTCTATTCAACTTTGTACTAGAAATGTATATAGCATCAAGACAAGAAAAGGAATTACAAAGAAGTACTCATAAAGAAAAAACAAAATCACCACCTTTTGCTGATGATTTTATAAGTACTTAAATCAATTAAAAAATTAATTGAAGCAGCAAACTTGTAAGATAGAAAATACATTCTCATATTTATTATTTCTATATATCAGTTATAAAATACTATACTGTCATGAAGTAATTTTATAATATACCTTTCTCACAAAGATACTTTTTGAATTGATTTTTAAATTAACTTAGATTGAGACTAAAGTTTAATATTATCAGGGACTGTGACATCTGTCATACATTTCTCCTCTATATCCATGATCCTTTAGTGATTGTTACAGGTCTGGTACATAATAAATATAATGTGGCAATACCCTATCATTACCTTTTTCCAGATAGTAATTGTAAAATTTCTGGGTTAGCCCTTCAACTTTATAAGTATGAAGGGTAAACCAGCTAATGTAGCTGAGCCAATGAAATTTTAATAGCCAGTTCCACAAGGCCAAAGGCCAACAAACTATAGTGAGGAACACTTTGCTTTGTGAAGCACAAGCCATATTGATAGATGAAGGTTCAAATGAGGAATGAAATCCTAACTTAGGCTGTGGTTATAGTGTGGAAATTCTTAATTCAACTTCATTCTGGATTCAGAAATATATTGAATCTCAGTGTCCTTATGCTTTGTGTATAAAGCTTGCAAGAAATATATGAGCCTGACCCCTCCTTCCCTTCCTTCCAATAAATTTGCATGTCAAAAGCTATCACATTTATACCTATCCACTGTTGTCCATGGCTCTTTGTGCTTGAAAGGGATGCAAAAATGTAGAGCCTTGTAATTTTACCTAGCTTCTGCGGTTTTTTTTTTTCCTCATTGGTAGCTCTGAATTTTGTCTTTTCATAGTCCATCTTAGGTCATTTAGTTTCTTTTTTATAATATGAGGCATAATTTTTTGTTTCTTCATCTTGTTAATTTTCCAATTTTCCTTTAAGCTAAGTGCCTCAGTGATTTTAATTTTTTATTCTAGTTGGAAAGAGGAATGACCCTTTTTTTCATTATTACTATTATAGGCCTTTATTCAGAATGATACTTTTTATGATGAGTAGTGTTGGGCCTATAATGGAATTGCAGAGTGGGTAGTATAATATACAGATATTGACTTCCATTAAGCCCAGTGGTGTGATAGCTGATAATATTTATATATTTATGTATTATACATTCTAGCTTGTGTTGATTTGCAAAGTTAAGCATCAGTGAGGAAAATTAGCACCATAATGTCTATAGGTAGGGAAAGGGAAAATGTGAAAAACAGAGAAATACATCTAAATCAAGCAGGCAATAGGAAATGATGGAAATAAATGCGGAAAGATATATTAAAAAGTTAAAGTATAGGTTAATTTCTGATCAAGCAAACTTACAATTATTTGTTAGGCATTTATTTCTTAACTGGAAGAGAATTTTATGGTGGATTGTATGTTCACAGAAGGCACGAGGGAGAGATGTGAGCTGGAAATGCCCAGAATGTGCAGAATTTGTTTTGCTGTCTGACTTTAATAATTTTCTTTTCAGCTGTCAAACGTGTCTGCAAATGTTTGTTTATAGTACTAACCTGTTTTTGAGTGTGTGTTCATGGAAAGGCTGGGGCATGGATGGAGTTAATTGGTATGAAAATGTAAGGGTAGCTTGTTTTTCAAATTATTTAAAAATCTGATTGCTGTTCATCATCTTCCCCTCCTCCCCCATGTTATCCTGATTACTCTGTAGTTGTGTTTATGGTTGTCCAAAGCAGCAAGATGATTTTCTCATACTTATTACAATAAAAATGCTCACGTAGAGTGCCAACCAAAGGCTTATTTGTTTAATTAGGGTTCTCTTCTCCCCTTAATATGCCTGCACAACTCCCATTAACATTAATGTGAATTACGCAAGTGCACTGAAGAAGAATAGACCCCTTTGTCTCATTATTTCACTAAGATAATGAGGTTTAGATTTGCTAACAGATCAGAACAAAAATGTCCAGTGGGGAGAAAATGGACTTAACTTTTAAAGAAACCAGAATGCTAAAAACAAATTTCATAGGCTATAAATTGTAAGGTTTATACTAATAAATAAACTCTTTTTGCATTTAAGGTGAAATATAATCATTTAAGTACTGAATTAATAAAATACAAAAGATTTCTTAATGGAGCTATTTGCATATTCCCATTAAATAACCAATAAAATATATTAACAACCATTTTATTCCTCTATGTAGACAAATGTACATAAGCTCCTTGGGAGAATGTTGGTTTGACTTACTTTGTACAGTGTCCAGTACAATGTCATGTCCTTGTAGGATGGTTAATAAATACTGTTAGATAATGGAATCTACCATTTTAATAACTTGCCTTGGAAAATGGAAGTGGTGCTTTGTTTCTCACCTTTTCTCTAAGAATTTTAGCATAATTTATGAGCATTCATATTCAGGATCCATCATAGATAAACATTGTCAAGAAATATCTTCCTTTATGCATAAAGGGAAGGAGACACTGAGAAGGTAAATAGTTTGCCTGAGGCCTTATGAATTGGTGACAGCCAGGGAACCTTGTTGCTCTTGCTTGCTTCAGCATTATTATTTAAGCAGACATAACACTCTAGCTACCTTAAAAGCTTTCTCCTTTTTTTAAAGCAGAAGAATCTTATCCACATGTGCAAAAAGTTTGTAACAGCTCTTTTTGTGCTAGCAAAGAATTGGAAAATGAGTGGATGCCCATCAGTTGGGGAATGGTTAAACAGGTTGTGGCACATGAAGGCACAATGAAATATTCCATTATTGTTCTGTAAAAAATGATGAACAAAATGATTATAGAAAGTACCTGAAAGATTTACTTGAACTGATGCTGAATGAAACAACAGAACCAGGAATATACTGTGCACAATAATAGCAAGAATGTGCAATAATCAATTCTGATGGCCTTGCTTATTCTCAGTGATTCAGAATAATCCCAATTGATTTTGGACAAAAAATGCCCTCTGCATACAGAAAAAGAACTAAGGAAACTGAATATAAATCCACATGCTATATTCACTTCTTTTTCCTGTTTTTTTTTTTCCTCTCTCCCATTTTTCCCTTTTGCTGTGATTTTTCTCTATTAACATGATTCATAAAACAATGTGTATTAAAATAAATAAATTTATTTTATTTATATAAAAGGACAAAAGAAACAAAACAGAGGAGTCTGTATCATCCTTCATCCCTGGCTTTCAGGAGAATATACATAAAATTATCTTTAGAAGAATATGATGAGTGAGGATTATAAGGTCTGGGGACCTTTAGTGTAAAGAACTGTTTTATATTTGTTTTCATATTTCCCATATCTTGTGCCATACCGGGCATCTAATAGCAGCTTAATAATGCTTATTGAGTGAATGGATGAATTTGCTATATGAATGAAGAGAATTTGATAGTTTTCTTTACTGTCCAATAGCTCTTGAAAAGAAACGGAAATATAGCATTTTCTTCAGATAATCAATTCAGGGCTATTTTCTCTACCATGCTAATAAGCCGCCTGCATATTTGGGGCCTAGAACAAATTTGATTAATAATGAAAAATAACATTGGAAAATCAATACTGGATTTCCAACTGTGTGATGGACATCTACTCATATGTCATGCCATTTTCTCAGAATCATTGTGTCCAAAACCAAATCCATCATTATCTTCCCTAAATTATCTTACTCTTCTTGATAGTAGAAAGAGCATTATCTCTGCATTCAGTGAGTTTCTGAACCTAAAAGTGATCTATGCTTCCCCATTTCATCATTACCATGCCTTCTATTGTGTTTTTATATTTTTATATTGATTCCCTCTTTTTTAATTCCTCTGCTACTACCCAGTTCAGGCCCTCATCCTTTGTCACCCAAGTGATTGGAATCGTCTCTTAACTGGTTTTAATATGTCATTAAGGATTTAGACCTATAAGGAACCTTAAAGATCACCTTTGCTCCCCAGCCTTCCTGCTTTCTAATCCATCCTTCTCATCACTACCTGATTCATCTTTCAAAAACATAACATTGTTATCTCCTCTGTAACCAAGACTTTCAGTAATTTCTCCATTGCCTAAATGAAAAATATTCAAATATTTTAACATGGCATTCAAGAATTCAATGCTTAGTATAGTGCTGAGCATGTAGGAGGTGCTTAATAAATGTTTCTTGACTGACTGCATGATCTTCGTTGTATTAGACAAAATTATCTTTTTCCTTCAGTATAACTTCATTTGGGCAGATAGTTGGAACAATGGATAGAGTCCTAAGACTATAATCAGAAACATTCATTTTCTTGAGTTCCAATCTAGCTTTAGACACTACCTATGTGATCTTAATCCCCGTTTTCCTTAGTTTCCTCATCCATAAAATGATCTGAATAAGAAAATGGCAGACCATTCCAGTATCTTTGCAAAGAAAGTCCCAAATGGGTCACAAAGAGTCTGTTGGCTAAACAACAGAGCTCTTATTTAAAATTTCTGCTTCAGCCAGACTAATATAATAATTATCCTCAGACTATATTATGATCACTTCCATTCTTTCCCCCCCATGTCCAGACACACCATTCCCTTTGCCTGATCATAGAATCATACATAGGCTTTTAAAGCTGGAAGGAGAGAGTGGTATCCCAAAAACCTAGAGAGAAGAGAATATTAACATCTTACTATTGAGGAAACTAAGGGAGAAATTAACTGAGTAATTTGATCAAAGTTATACCAGTAGGTAATATCTGAAGCCATATTTGAGCTTGATTCTTCCTAACTCTGGGCTAGTCCCATATCCACTGTTCCTCCAAACTTCAGCAAGGATTTGTATGAATTAAAAAAATTAAAAGGAGACTGTGTAGCTACTATATGATAGAGGCAGAAGGTGAGACTGGAAATAGCTATGAGGAGCATTATATCAGGGAGCAGGAGAGAAGGAGCAAGCAGCCTAAGAAAAGGTTTTAAGAGAAATTATGTCTCCAGGAGAAATCTCAGTTTCATTGAACACTTGAGGAGATAAAGTATAATGGTTACCTAGCAGTGGAATTGGAAGATTTCAAAGGTACAGAAAAAAAAAAAGAAAGAAAGAAAGAATACAGAGGAATTAAGAAAGGGGAGGACCAAGACTGAGTTTACTATGGGAATACCCTCTGTGATATTAGGAACTCTGTCTTGTGAGCTCCCAGGCCAGGGAGCACCTTAGAGGCTGTCAAAATGGAAAAGTGGTAAAACACTAAGAGAAGTGATATTATTTCCATGAATCCTTGGAGAATGACAACTGGGGTATAAGCAAGGAAATGAGACCAGTTGGGTGGCTGGCATCCACCTAGGGGAAAGATCCTACACACACACATAAACAGAGTTGGCACCTGGACAAAGTCCCCAACACCACATGTTAGTTCTGGCTCTGGATCTATTGAAACACATCTATATCTCGTCCCCCAGCTACTTTGTAAGCCTTTAGAAATCAAAGACCTTCTTTTACACTCATACTATTTTCCAACAGTACTTAACACAGTGCTTTGTATATTATAAGCACACAGTAAATATTTGCTGACTGTTTTAAAATAATGAATTAATTGGGAATATATACATAAAATTAGAAATGTTTTAGCCTGTAAGTTTCTTAAATAATAGCCAGAAAAATAATTTAGATGATACAAAATTGAATTTATGAAACAAATAATGGGAAAATGCCACTTCTTTTTTTTCGAGATGAAATAGAAAGGTAAATTAACTAGTAATGGTAACCAGATGCTCTCCATTTCCACTGAGGACATAACCAGAGGAAATTGGCCAAAATTGTTGGAGGAGGAATTAAAATATAATGAGTGGTAAGTACTAAAGTGATCAACTTATCTCAAGTAAAGAATAGGTTAAATAATCTTCTGAAATGATGTGGAAAACCTGCCAATTAATTAATCAGTCCATCAGCAAATATTTATTGAGTACCTGCTGTGGGGTATAGAAAGGAAGTATAACATCCCCTCAAGGATGTTACAGTTTAATTTCGTAAGAGAAAATTGAAACATAGGAAGCAGAAACCATGAGCAAACAGTACAAAGCCATGACAAAATCCAGTACTATGATATTAGTTTTCAGAGAAAAATACCTACTTCATAGAATACAGAAATAGACTTTTAGAGCTGAAAACAAAGACGTAAAGCTGCAACCTAGATTTAATTGGCTTATGCCATTAAGTAAGTATATTTTGATGATGATGATAACTGGAATATTTATTTCTAAATTTCTAAATTTCTTTCCATATATTATCTCATTTGAAGTGTTAACAAGACATTGGGACCTCTTTACTTAAAGATAAGAGGTTATAAGAAAATTGGAAAAAGTTGAAGAGATGTCTTTCTGTTGTAAATTTTTAAATCATGAAAACAATGTGAAAATAGCAGTCTTTCTTACTTTTACTCACAATGAATTAACTTCTGTCCAAAGTTTGGTTTATAAATGATTACAAAGTAGAAATTCAATACAATGACCTTTTGAATCTCTTTCTTAACTGAACTTTTGGATTGGAGGCAGGGACAGTTTTTCATCTTTGGGAGATATGATGTCCAATTTCTAAATATTCATTTTTATATTTGCTTTATCCCTTAAATAGTGCTACAAAATTTTGAAGTTGGAAGAGAGATCTGAGCCACCTACTTTAACAAATGTCCAAATTCTGATTCACATATAACATGCATAACAATTGGTTTTTTAGTTTCCTCTCGAAGAACTCTAGGAATAGAGAATTACGTTTCTTTAAGGCAATTCATTCAATTTTTGGACCATCCTCTATCTACCTGTCATCTTGTTTCTACTTCCTCTAGAGTTCATCACCTCTTCATCTCTACAGCCAAGTGAAAATACTGTTTTACATGAACACCTATTAAATATTTGAATTCTACTATCATAAAGCCCTTAAGTCTTATCATCTTAATTATTTCAGCAAGTATGCAATCATTTTGAATTTCCCCCTCCTTCTAGTTATTCTCCTCTGGACAAAATCAATCTTTTCAATGTCCCATCTAAAATATAGTTCAACGATCTGAATGCAGTTATCTAGATGTGATCCAACTGACAGATTGTTTTAGGATTATCACCTTCCTTCTTCTTCATACCACTTATGTCATTAAAGAACCTATTAGTTCTTTTGACTGTTACATCATGCTGATAACTTATATTGAGTTTTAAATTTACTAAAAGGCTTAAGTATTTTACACATGAATTATTGTTTAACCATGTTTCTCTCCCTCCCTGTAGTTTTAATGAATGACTTTTTGAACTTGGAGACAAAGTTTAAATCTCTCCTTATCAAATCTTATCTTGTAAGTGTTGACTCACTAATATTTTTTTAAATCCTGATTCTTTCATCCACTATGTTAGCCATCATTCCAGTTATTATGCTTCTCAAGTTTCATCCTTCTTGATTTGTCTAAATCCTTTGACACTGCCAGACCCCCCTCTTCTTCATATTTTCTCTTCTCTAGATTTTTCCCCTGATCTTCTGCCTCCCTGACTACTTCTTCCCAGTCTCCTTTTCTCGATATTAATCTAGCAAAAATCCAATATCCAGATCATACCTGCTAACCATTAATGTCTCCTAATGCCCTTTCCAGAGTCCTCTTCTCTCTCTCTCTCTCTCTCTCTCTCTTCTCTCTCTCTCTCTCTCTCTATATATATATATATATATATATATATATATATATATATATATATATATATATTTGATATATAGATATAGATATATATATTTCATTTGATAATCTCATCAGTTCCCAAGAATTCAACTATCATCTCTATGCAAATAGTAACCATAACTTCTCTGTTGGCGTCCAGTTTCCCATCTCTAACTGCTTCTTGAATATATCAAATTGAATATTTTATAGACATCTTAACTTCAACATGTACTCCCCAAAGCACAGGTCTGAAAACACATGCACGCACACACACACTACTATTCAGTAGACTCTATTGTTTTTTTTTTTTTTTTATTGCCTTTAGGATTAAAGATAGGATTTCCTGTTTGACATTTAAAGTCCTTCATAACTCAATCCTTCCCTACATTTCCAATCTTCTTATAGTTCATATCCTCTCCACACCCTCTTATACACATTACCCTACACTCCCATGACACATGACACTCAAATTCCTGACTCCAGGCATTTTCCCTGACTATGTCTTCCATGATTCTGAGACTCATTCATTCCTTTTCCCACCTATTGGCTTCTCTGACTTCATTCAAGTCTCTGCTAAAGTCCCATTTTCTATAGTAAATCTTTTCCTATTCAGTTTGCACATTTTTGCATCCTTTCTCACTGTGAGCTCCTCAAGAGCATGGACTAGTTTTTGTCTTTTTTTGTATTCCCACCATTTAGCACAGTGCCTTGTACATAGTAGGTGCTCAATAAATTATTACAAAAATGAAGTGTGTTAGCTCAAAATAAAAATAAACCTTAAAATAGTTTACTTTTTGTCAATTTTATAAATATTAAAATATCTTTGAAGTGCATATTATTAGACCCATTTTATATATTAGGAATTTGAAACTCTGAAAGAATAATTTACCCAAGTCATCAAACTATTCAGTGTTGGAGTTCATATTGGAATTAAGGTCTTCTGACCTTTGCTTTCCCCTATACCATCTAGTAAAGGACTAAAGCTAAAACATAATTGTCATCAAAAAAAAAAAATTTCTGAAAGAGTACCATATAATAGACAAGGTTAAAGAAATAATTAAGATAACATGTCCTGGGAATGGGTTCTACACTTGGCCTGCTGAAGATATTACTAGTGGGCAGTAATCCTTATGGTTTGGGGTATTAGTTCCTGCTATTGATCAGCTTTTTTTTTTAACCCCATGGGACTATAATTTTCTACTTTAAATTTCAACTCTAGTCAATGTGTATTAGAAAATCAATATCATAGCTTTGCTCAGCTTTCCTTCAGCCTCACTGGAATTTTGAAACTATGTAAAGAATGTTTTTTATGGTAGAGATGGATAGTAAAATACAAATGGTGAAGCTTTGACCAGTTTCCTAGAACAATTCACCTTTAAAATTCACATTGAGCTTTTAAGTCTCTTTGTTTATCACTGCAGAATCATTTCTCATGTTACTTTTCTTGTAGTAGTTTAGAATACCTAAAATGGTATAGTTATTCAAATTGCTCTTAGAAGACTGTATGACCAAATTAAATGATCTTACAGTTAAAGAAAATTTTCCATAATTTAGCTTACTTTTTCATTTCAAAATTTAATTCCTTTATTCTCAGTGATATCATTTTCCAAAATGCTAAATAATTCTTCAAACTCCTTGATTTTTTCATAAGTTTCATGTATATTATGTCATTATACCTAATCAATTCAATTCAAATGTTTTTGAGCACCTAATACTTTGTGTACAGTGCAGAAAACAAAAGGCTCCCAGCATAGTGTGAATAGCTTGCAGAGAAATGATTTATGAGAGGACAAGGATGAGAGTTAGGCAGGTTGAGATCATATAGGTGGGTTGTAATCTTCATATTTATGAGTTTCGCATATGAGATAACAGATCTATTGACAAGAACCCTTTATCAAAAAAGAAAACTGATTCTAAACAAACAAAAAAAGAACCTAAAAAAACCCCGACACTGCCATGATCAGTACAAAAGACATTTTACTTACCAAAAAAAGAACAAAAAGCTAAAGTAATTTTTCTTTCAGTATATTAATGGGTGAGTTTATTTGGAACAGTTGTTTGTGTAGGCACATCCTAAATATTTAATTCTGGTAATTGTCTCACTTAGTGATAGCAAAAAGCTGTGATATGTCTATTTGATTGGTGATGCTTCTATAAATATGGACCAAAAGTCACTTTAGTATATTTTGCTGCCATGTCATTCTGCAAGTACATAATTTATTTTGTTGACCAGTGTTAGCCTTAATCACTCTATTTCTTGTTTTCTCTGATTGTTCCTTTGAATTTCTATTATTGTAATCAAACATAGTATCTTATAATTGTCAAACTAAGATTGTAGTTTATTCTTACTAAAGCACATTTGAAAGAATATCCATTACTTGTATTTATTATCCAGTGAATTAGCACATTTATTTTGCATCGACAGCTTTACAACTGAGTCTTTTTTACCTTTTTTTAAAAATTTCATGTCAAACCTTCTCTTTTCCAGATAATGAAATTCATAGATAATGAAAGAACTCAGTATTCTGTTTATTCACCCAAGATACAATATTCACCACAACCACTGGGAAACTATAGTCTCAATACTTAGAAAGTACCAAAGAAAATCTAATACAAATAATTCATTTTATAGATAAGGAAATTTGAGGCACATGAAAGTGGAGCAGCTGCCCAAAATACATTAGAAGCAGAGGTAAAATTCAGCCATTGATGAAGTAGAATAAAGGACAGCATGGAGAACTACTGGGGGGTGGAGGTTTAACCAGATATTTAAATGTGCCACTTGAAACAAATATAAGTTCCAAAATACTATCAAAATGTATATAGATTGGTAAGCATGGGCTATTTTATTATTTAAGATGCTTACTATGGCCTTAGCCATCCATTAATATGCCACTGGACCCATAAATACCAGCCATTTGGACTTTTGAATGCTTCCTTGGTCTGTGAATGTTACAGTATTTAGACTGAAATTTAATGCTATATTCTTTCAAAATATATTTTCAATGATATATCTTCAAGTATTAAGAGGTTGAAAACAGAAGGAATGGATCTCATATGTTGAGCAATCAAATAAATTATAAAGATTAATCGCTTAATTTTAGAAAGATATTAAAATTGACATAAAAGACCCCTGTACTTCATAGTGCATTCTAAATGTTCCACTTTAAATATGACTGCATACTATGATGTCCCCCAGAGCAGACTTTTCAACAGAAAGAGAAATTAGGGGTTCTGTGTGTAACAGAAATTCTAATAGACTATTTAACAATAGTAGGGCAGGCAGATAACATTTTAATCGGTATTGTCATTAACAACTATCAATAGAGAGGAAAAGATATTCTTGTCTTTGCGAATTATGATTTATGACTGGCAAGGCAGTCACATTGAAGTATATTTATTTTATAATGCAAAGACATTGATTAAATGCACATGGCATCTCAAATGTAGTTGACATTTTAAGTCAAAATTATTATAGACATAGAGTCG
Organism: Antechinus flavipes; assembly: GCF_016432865.1. Taxonomy (NCBI): domain Eukaryota; kingdom Metazoa; phylum Chordata; class Mammalia; order Dasyuromorphia; family Dasyuridae; genus Antechinus; species Antechinus flavipes. Next base: position 79,412,844 of record NC_067400.1, on the reverse strand, counting down.
TTCATTTAACTCTTGCTTTAAAACAATGTCTCAACTGGTTGTTAATGGAAGAAAGTCTAGCTGGGCCAATATTTCAATACGTTGATCTGTTATTTTACTGACAAGAGGAAAGAAAGCCACTTCCTATGGGCAACATAACATTTGAAAATACCTAGAGTATCCACATTTGATAATACCATGGTCATTTAAAAATATATAGGGATACTGAGACTGTCCTCTTCAGAAAAGCTTTCATTGTCAATGAAATGTTTGGGTTTTTTTAAACCTAAAACCCACAACTCCCTTCTGCATGGAGAAAAAACAACAAGTTTGCACTCTCTCTTTCCAAACTGCTTCAAATATGTTCCTTAAATAATTGATAAGCAGTGGGGCTGGAACATTAATATAGTTTAGGGAGGATGGTTTGTGTAATGTATATTGCTGTCTGTTGCCAATAGATGAGCAACTTTAAACAACATAAGTGTTTGAGTATTGATTGTTGATTTGCAAGATTTAAAGTCCAATAATAATTGTTGTTTGAAAGCCTGCTTGCATACAATGTCTGTATTCTTTGATCTCTTCTTCAGGTTATCAGCCCCTTTTAGCTTCAGAACTAACTTTGAAGTTAGGTATGGTGCATCTGCATCATTTTACTGTCCTAGTTTTGAAATTGCAGGCTTTGCTTTAACCTCTCATCAGATGTAGACATTCTAAATTACAGAAAGATGATTTCAAATAAGATTTGAAAGCCCAAAAAAAGAGAAAAAACCACAAATAACCCTAAAATTTGTAATGCCCTTTAATTTTTGCCATTGTGTAATGCTTCTCTATATGTGTATCTGTGTGTGTAGCTACATTTGACCCATGGCAAATTAATATACATTTCCAAGAGTAAAATATATTTTCTTCAAAATTAATGAAACTTCAGTCTACAAATAGGTGCAGATAGCTCATCCATAGGAAGATGTCTCATTAACAATCAAGCTTCATATAGTTTGGTTGAACAAAAAAGAAAATTGTAAAATATCTTGCTAGTTATTAACTTGTGCTGCTGAACTACACTGATAAATCTATCATCATCTCTTTTCAAACATATTATGCCTTTTTTGTTACTGCTATCATTTGTGCTGGAAGGGCAGAGAGGGAAAAATAAACAAAGAAGTCATACCTCCCTTTGCTAGTTAGCTTTGGGAAATGTTTATAGATTAAGCATATTTTCATCTCATTTTCATCAAATCATAATTTGTATGTGGCCACATCACCATTTTCATCTTCCATCAACATGTGCTTATGTTTTTAAGGCTTTACATTGCACATTAAAGGTCAACAGATTGGGTGGGGTTCAGTGTAGACAAATCCCACAGAATTCTGTTTTCATGTACCATAACTGAATTTGAAATGATAATTGTATACATTTAGGCATATATATTTGCCTTTTTTTGAAAGCCTGATGAGTGCAAAGATAAATGATATTTTGATTGAAGTTAAATTTGGCCAAGTTAATTAGAGAATAGCTAGTCAAGCCAAATAGGCTTTAGAGAAATTAGACAATGAATTTTAAAGAAATGAAATTCACTCACTTTCTTCTCATGATGATATTTGTGTTGCCTTCATATCACTTTAGGTTAACTAATGAAATGTTATTTTATCAGAAAATCATGGCATATGCAGGAACCCAGAGGTCTTCTAGATGAACCTTTCCTCTACTTGAAAACCTTTCGTGATAGGGAGCTAATAGTTTCCTGATTCATCCCATTCTACATTGAAACAACCCTAATAGTTAAGAAATTTTTACTTGTAGAGAGCAGAAAAGTAATTTCAAAAATGCCACTCCAATGTCCTATTATCATCTTCTGGATCCATGCAGCACAATAATATCTGGGGTATCTTTCTTCTACATGACAGATCTGCAACTATTTGAAGACTACTGTGATGCCCTTTCTGCATCTCCTCTCTTTGAGATAAAAAGTCATAGTTCTTTCAGCATACCATTTTATAGAATAATTTACAGTCCTTTTATCATCATGGCTTCTCTCCAATTTGTCAACTTCCTAAAATTTTGTACTCCAAAGAAGATACAGTAGTCCAGGTGTGTCTTAATTAGGGCAAGACAAAGAGAGTCCATTGCGTCTTATGTTCTGGATGTTATGCTCTTATTAATGAAGCTTAAAAGCATTTGTATTTAGATGACTGCCATAATCACTTTGTTGACTAAGAAATAGTTTTTCAGTCAATTGGGATCCCCCAGGTATTTTTCACTCAAATTATTGTATAGCCCTACCACCATGATCCTGTGGTAGTACAATTGGTTTTCTAAACCCAAAGGTAGAACTTTGTGTCTATTCCTAATAAATTTTGCCTTTTTCAATTAGACCCATTGCCCTAGAGTGTTGAAGATTTTACAGTCCCAACTCAACTATTTTTTGATTCAGTCTCTGAGGTCATCAATAAAAATGTTAAATAAGGTAGATAGGATGTAATAAGTAATTAATGTTTATTGGTTGATTAAATGATTAAATAAAATGGATAGAGGGCAGATTCCCTGGGGTATCTCAGTATATTTCTCAGTATACTTCAAATATGGCATTTTCTTATAATTCTAATTTTTAAAAATGATGTGCTATGATGAATTCATGCTGGTTTTTTATCATTATTTTCCTAAGTGTTAAAAAAATCCTTTCTTTAATAGTTCATTATATAATTTTAACAGAAGTTGAATTCAATATTACTTGCCAATAGTTTGAAGAATCCACCTTTTCCATCCTTTTGAAAAAGTGAGTATTGTGCCATCTAAAGTCCCACTTATATCTTATATACACCCCCACCTACTCAGTGATCAAATGACCCCTGCCTTTTTTCTACTTGTTCCACAAAATTATCCATTTCTGGACTGTAGAAATTTTCACTGGTTTTCTTCTCTCCCTCTTCATTTCTTTCCTGTTTCCCTTTTTCCTTTAGATTCAAGATAAAGTCTTACCTTTCTTGTAGAAGGTAAGAATCATTTTGTGATTTCTGTTGTTGGCAATGTCTTCTCATTTTCTCATCTTCCATTTATCTTCATCAATCTTTTTGTATACACTTGCTTTTATTTTGCTCCCCATCTTAGACTGTGAACCTCCTTGAAAACAGACTCTTTTTCCTTTATATCCTCATTGCTCAACTTAGTTCCTAACACATAGTAGATGCTTATTTATTAACTACACTACTCTTCTCAAGAATCTTTCAAAGATCATTAGCCCTCACCAATCATACCTGCCATGTTGAGTGTGGTCTCCACTGTTTGACTATGAACTCCTCCTTGAGGGAAGGGATTATTTTTCTACCCCTAGCCACTCCTTGGGTTTCTCTGTGTGTCTGTATCTCTGTCTCTCTATCTTGTCTCTCTCCCTCTGTCTCTGTGCACGTGTCTCTCTCTCTCTCTGTCTCTATTTCTATTTCTCTGTCCCTCTGTCTGTCTGTCTGTGACTCTATATCTCTTTCTTTCTGTCTCTTATATCTGTCTCTGTCTCTTTGTATCTGTCTGTTTCTCTCTCTTATCCCAAGTTCTTCCACAGTGTCTAGCACATAGTAAGTACTTAATAATGCCTGTTGACTTGACCCACTAATTCTTTCAATCCCTGGGATACAACTGATGACATGACTTCATTGAGAAAGACTCAGTATTATCTTACAATCTCTGTATTTATCTTGAGTTTTAATACTCTTTTAACTATTTATGTTCTAGGCTTCTAAGATTGATGATCTTTTTCCTTGATTCAAAAGAAAACAGAAACAAAATATTCCTATTGGTATTCTGTTTTCTCTCTGCATCCACTTTAAGTACTAGAACTCTCCTTTCTTTGATTATCCATATACTCACATTGTAATCAAAGGGCACATACTACCATCTTTGTCATCCTTAGAATCCATTGATTGCCTTAACTTCATTCTGCAATTTGACTTATATTTTGGTGCATAAACTCTTGAGTATCTTTAGGCAAGAACTCTAACTCACTCTCTCTCTCTCTCTTTCTTTCTTTCTCTCTCTCTTTCTCTCTCTCTCTCTCTCTCTCTCTCTGTATATGTATATATATACATATATATATGAATATAGTAGGAACACATAATAGTGGTGAAGAGTAGATAAAAGTTCATCTTTATTATATCAGAAGGGAATTTAAAACAGTATCTCATGGTCTAGATTCCAACCCATTTTTCCCCCAGAGAAGATAAGGAGTCATAATAACCAGCTGTCAATCATTAGTTCATTTTTGTGTTTAAATATCTGGTGATCACATCAATCTCTAGATGCATTGCCTAGTGACTTGAATTCATTTAACCTTTTCCCATAGGGAGAAGTCTTCTAATACTGAATAATTTTAGTAAAACATGAAATGGTGTTTTACTTTAGAGACCTGTGATTTCATTTGGGGTAGGGAAGTTTCAATGAATAATTTCCTCACTCAATAGTAGTAGACATCTTCTTTATACCTTATATTCTTAGAGAGATATGTTAAGCAACAAAAGGTTGAGCTGCTTGCTCTATGACATGTGGCCAATATGTGTCAGATATGAGGCTTGAATCCTGGTTTTCCTGGTTCCAAGGCCAGCTATTATCCACTATCCACAATGAATAGAGTCTGGTCTTGGAACCAGGAATGCCTGAGTTCAAATCCTTCCTCAGATACTCACTAGCTGTATGACTCTAAATAAGTTACTTACCTCTCTGTCTCAATTTCCTCAATTGTAGAATAAGGATAATAATAGCACCAGATTAAGAAAGCTTAAAACCAGATTATGAAAGTATGAATGATCACTAACTAGTTATGTAATGATTAGATTTATGGGATGTAGAGATTGGATTAGATAGCCAAGGTTTCTTTCAACTCTGAAGTTCTGTAATTCTGTTACCTAAACTCTCTTAGAACTTTGTTTTTTGAGTTCTTTGGTCAAGATAGTCTCAGTGTCTAAGAGAAGTAGGGTATAAAATCACATTGAGTCAGGAGGTAGATGTCATGGAATCCATTATGTAATTCAGATGGAAAGTTCCTTTATTTCTGAGCCTCAGAGTTTGTCAAATGAATATTGTACAATTATTGTACCTTAAATTTGAGGTGCTATAAAATGACTTTATTTAAAAGTGAAGGAAGTCTGTACTTGACTCGGGAAAATGAAGCCAACAGAATTATGCTGCCATACTAAAATAACTTCTGCTTTATAACCCAACACTTTTACTAAAGCCAGGAAATTTGATATTTCTTCAAGGACCTAAGAGTAGCCTATTTTGACACAAATTACCCTTCAAGAAATTAGTAGTAATTTCTTTTCTTGAAAAGGTCAGGCTATTATAGATGTAAGTGGAACAGTAGGTTAATGTGCCAGTCTTAGCCTTAGAAGTTAGAGTTCAGATTTATCTTTGGTTACATCAAGAAATAAATTGTGTCATTTCCACCTAGTCCTCTGGAGTGTTGGCCACTTAATAATCTCATCACTTGACTTTGAATCACTTGACAATCCATTCCGGTGCCTGAAATGCTTAGGCAGATGTAAAGCAGAGAATTTCCATTGGCCCCCTCTTGGGAAAGAACTGGCTACAGGCAAACAAGGGGTTTGAGTTCCTCAGAGTATTCAGCCATATTAGTCAAAATTATAAGAACTCCCTTCTTCAATAAAGGTTTTTCAAAGAAATGGCTTATGATGGCTGCCTTGCTCGTGGAAAAATCAAGGTGGATTTTGTTAAGCTTGTGCCTCTTCCAGCACGAGATCTGTGTAAACAGCCTAATTTGTTGATTTGCATGTGAAGTATGTTGTACCCAGTGGGTGGTGAAAACCGATTTGGCATGCAGCTTCCCAGCTCAGAGTGGATAACTGGTGTTCGTCCCCACTGCTGTCAAAAGATGGATGTGTTTTTTATTACAGCTCCTGTTTGAAAATGACTATTGCAAACTGTCTCATAGAGATATTAGAATCCTTTACAAGGCTTGTATGTTATATATGGTGAAGTAGTGACACCAGTGGCTCCATAGTTATGTTTGTAACCTGCCAATGTTCTTCTTCGCAATAACTTTCTCTGCTGTGGAATCTCAAGTAAACAGAAATCATATTGCATCTAAAACACATTAGGACAATTGATTTATGTGTAGTAGGATTTTGGCATCCACTCAAAATTTTGGCTTCATTGCTATGAAATGAGGCTAATCTTTTTAAGAGTAACATTAGCATGGGGAAGACAAGAAGGGATAACTATGTCAAGGTGTGAGAGAGGAGGAAAAAAAAACTTTTTCAAAGATGGATGAATCAAGAATTTATTTTTCCAGGATCTTTATCTAATAAAATATAGAAACTAAAGGATATTGTTTTTACTAAGCAGAATTGAAAGTAATGGTCATAATTTCTAAAGAATACCAATGGTCTGGAGTTTGAAAAAATTCAGTGGGGTGAATTGTTTACTTTTGTTGTTTAGTAGTTCTCTAGCATCTGTAATTCAAAATTGTGTGAAACTAAAAAAAAAAAAAAACCAACACTAACTTGTTTACTGATGCTTCTCCTTGGTTTATTCTTCATTAGGTGAAACAAATGATACTTTCCCATGTAGCAGTAAATTCCTAGCAAGATTGCTTTCCCGCAGCAAGATAGAATCAAGATCAATATTTTTCTAGATAAATAAATGTTTCTTACTAATAAGTGAAAGCTCTCTACCCCCTGAATATCCAGCTACAGAAATCTCATTCTGCAGTATACTCTTTTTAAACTCAAATATCAAATACTTATCTTATGTGAGATTTTTATCTCCCAATATTTCAATTAAGTTAGATCAGGCTATAAGCTAATAGAACGTAGGCTACAAGGAACCTTAAAGATCATCTAGTCCAAGAGTTCTTAGATTAGGATCTGGAAACTTGTCTTTTTTCCCAAATATATTGATAACTCTTTCAATATTGATAATTTCCTTTATTTTACGCATTTTGTTCTTTGTATTTAAAAGTGTTGTTTGTGGAGAGACTATACCAGCCTGTCCAAAGGATCCATGAGGAATTCATTAATTTGCCAAATGTCACACACTTATAAGATGGCAGAAGTATGATTAAAAACCTGATTCTATAACCCCTATTTATTCCTAAAGTTAATTGTTTTTTTTTTTTAAATACATTAGATCCTAGAGATACAAAGGTCAAAAGAAAAAAAAAAAGAAAAAGAAAAAGAAATGGTGCCTCTTCTTACAGGGGAGATCCAGAAATTCCAATTCATCCTTTTTTTTTTCATTTTTCAAAGAACAATATAAAAAACTTTCTCTGAAATTTTTCAGTCAATATCATAACCACTTCCTTGGCTGCCATCTCTAAGAGGTCATATGCTGTTAAAAGAGGTCTAACAATTCTTTTCCCCATCATTGCCACTTATTCCTCTTTAGCCTTGAACTATTGATTCTCTTCTCCTTCTTCTCTAGTTTGATACTAGTTATTTCTTTTTGTCAGTTTATCCCACAGCCTCACTCTCATTACATCAACATTAAAAATTCTAGTTTCACAGCAATAGGAAAAGGAGTATCTAAGTTTGAGTTTGCTTCCCACATACATGGCACAGTGAATTTTGAAGCAGAAAATGTGAGTTTAGATTCTAGATTGCCATCTTTTATCTGTGTGATCTTGAACTAGTCACTTTATCTCCATATCTTAATCTATATAAGAAAGACTCTGGGATAGATAATTTCGGAGGTCTTTAGGATATATGACCTAGAAGTAGGTGATTTCTAATGACCTTTCAAGTTCTAAATCCTATGAGGTAAAAATGTAAAAATAGCAGTGAATCCAATTATTTATTGAAAGCACATTCAATTCAGAGTCAGGGGACCTGGATTTAAATTCCAGCCTTGCCACTTAGCTCCTGTGTAATTTTCAATATGTCACCATCTCTCCAGATCTCAATTTCCTCATCTACAAAATGAGTTAGATTAGATGATACCTAAGGTCTCTTTATAATATCTGGATCTTTGGATCTGTGTATGACCTGAGCTCAGGAATGGATGTGGTGGTTATGAAGAACTAGTACCTCTTGTGGGACAGCTTGCTGAGCCTTTTTCAGAGCTGCTCATTCACATTTGATATCTAAATGGTCACCCAATACTTATCTGTGGCTCCAAAAAGCTTGCTCAGGAGCTATATCCCAGTAAAACCATCCCAGCAGATGGGCTAAACCAGGTTGAGGACAGCCAAGAGGTCCATCAATAAGTTATGAAGGGTATCTTCCCTAAGTATATGAAGATTTCCCCAACAGAATGGGTAGATAAGAACAATTGGTTCCAGTAGCGACCACTTGGAGCTTAGAAACACCAAGGTCATAGACTGATCCCCAGGCCATTGCCAGTCATCATGACTCTTGTCTTGTCACTGAATTTCAGTGACTGGAAGAAAGAATGAAACTAATGACTTTGTGTAACTCTATCTCACTTAAATCCAGTTCATGCACAAGTCAAGACATCATGCAATTATGTCATTGGCCCTATTCAAAAATGAAGGATAAACAACAGTGGGCTGAAGCCAGGGTTACAAGAGCCTCACTCAGAAGTGCCAGGCTTGTAGCTTCAAATTTATCGTTTTTGTCAGGAACTATATTTAGAAAAAGCAGAAGCAACAGACAAAACTAGATAATTTCTTAAGAACAATTAATGCAAGAGCAATCACCATCATATCCCAATGGTAATGGACTAAGGGGAAATGACCATTACTCTCAAGAAGACATTAATCTCAAGGGGAGACATCAATGATTATTCCTTCTATCCTCATGAAAATTAAAAGAAATACAAGCTGATTCAAGGGATATTATATGACACCAAGCTACTGGTCTGTCAGAAACTGATATGATGAGGTAAAGAATTCTAGTCCTATTCATTTCTATACTCAGAACACTCTCCTTTTTTTTTCTCATTTCTTAATGGGAGTGATATCAGATTCCTCTTAGCTTCTGTCTTACTCATATTAGTGATTGAGTTTCCTTTATTAGTGACTATTTATATTAATTTTTTCTAGTTCCTGAACTAAATGTAAAATACTTGAAACTTTTTTTAGAGTGTTTATTCAGTTCCTAGCTATCTCACAGAATTATCATTTTGTCTTTCTCACAGAAACCAAGCAACTGTGAGTAACTACACTGTTTATTTCAAAAATGTCAATTGTTGTGAAATTTTAGTGAAGGAAACAAAAGAATTCAAAAGAGAATGTCTCCTTCCAGGAAAAAAAAAATGACAATGAGAGCTACAAGAAAATGCTTAGAAACAAATACAGAATTGTTGAGTTAGAGGTATTAGAAATTTTTCTTGATTTAAAAGTTATTGATAATTTCAATAACTTCACGTTAAAAGCTTTTAATTCATTTTAGTTGTGTGTTCATTTGTAGATGGAAACAGCTAGGAGAACTACAGAATTAGTTCTCTTTGAATTACTTCCTGTTTTAAAATTCCTAAAGGTATTTTATCAATTTGTCAACCTGAAAACTCCTAGGCTGGGAATTCTCCCCAAAAGTTTAGATCACTGATATGGCAAATAAGTAATAGGGGATGGACTTGGACATTAGGCTTTTATTATATGTTATTCTTTTTTTGCTCTTCTCTCCTAATTTGGGAGCTCTTAAGATTTTTTATTGTCATAGACCCCTTTGGCATACTCATGAAGCTTTTGAACCCCTTCTCAAAATTATTTAACTGGCAAAAATGCTACATTTCAATTAAAAGTTAGTGAAGATTAGTAAAGATCTAATTATTCCAAACTTCATTCATACCATGAAATTTACTCACAAATCCTTTGTCTGGGGACCAAGTCCTAGATATAGAACCTTCTTTTTTCCTCCAATTGCCTAGGATAGACATTCATATTGATGTTCAGGAAATATGTATTTTTAGCTACTGAAAGTAACCTTTTATCAAGGAAAATAATATAAAAGGTCATGAACATAATCAAAATCATGAACCATTAGCTTGATTCACTTTGGCAACTGGTGTTAAACATGTCTGTGTAAGATGTAGGGTTTCAAATCACACTATTAAAATTGTCTTAATGTGATTTTGTAAAACTTTAAACCTATATAGTTAACGTTTTAACCATCATTATTGTTATCATCATCTAAATTTAGATGAAATAAGGGACAGACCTCTCTCAAAAAGTTTATGATCCTTTATGAGGAAAATGTGACAGAAGCAATACATACACACACATACACACACATACACTAATTACAAGACAAGAAAAAATGTAAGTACAAAGGGGAGGTCCAGTAAAAATGGGATGAAAAATATGTGTGGAGAGAAAGATAACTTCTGAACAGAGAGAGGAATCAAAGAAGTCTTCATGGAGAAATGTCTCCTGAATTGAATCTTAATCTGCTAATAGCTCAGGAAATAGAAATTAGAAATTATAGTGTCAGAAATGAGACAATTATTGTGTATGGTCTGATTTTCTCATTTCTCTGGTTTCTGGCTTTCTAGGAAGAATAAAAAATAGTAATACAGACTCCTGCAGAAAGTATGCAGTATAGTTGATGGGAAGAAAATATTGATTTTGTCCCCATTCTGAAATTTGTTTCATTTGTGGTTCTCTAGATGAAATGATGGGCATAGAGAAAAGACGGTTCCTATATAATTTGAATATTATTATCCTATAAGTGAAGTTAGCAAGGCTAGAGTTCTTGCTTGATCACATAATATAATAAAAACTTGCTAAATACTACTTTATGGCAAAAGTCAGTCTTTTACTATCTCAAAATTGTTTTTGTCCTATAAAATAGTAATAATAATACTATGTTCCTTGCAGGACATTTGATCAAATTCCAAATAATTGATTTTTCAAAAAATTAATAACATTTTATTTTCCCCCAATTATGTATAAACAATTTTAAACTTTTTTTTAAGTTTTGAGTTCCAGATTCTATCCTTTCTTCCTATTCCTCTCCCTTTCCTGAGATGGTTAGTAATCTGATATAGGTGATACAAGTTCAATTGTGATCCTAATTCTTATGATTCTTTGATTTCTATAACTTGTGAGCATGCCATACTGTTTCAATGATTAAATTCAGTTCACTTTGGATTTCATTATCCAGCAGATATTCAGGTACTCAGTATGTGACATTTCCTATGCTTTAACTGTATCTATAACCATAAGCATAATTGACAGGTCTCAAATCTGTCATTGAGTGAGGGAAATGTCTAACCCCAGCCTGTGAAGTTTCCCTCATAGAAAAGATGAGAACAATGTGTTCTGATGACCTTTCATGGTCAGTTTACACTGCAGAACTTCTGGACTTGATCAGGCATCAAAAATCTCAATATCACCTACTATACCCTGAGCCATCACTGGTTGCCCTGTCTTTTGTCCTGCCACTGGACTTTAATGATATTTTTATGTTTCTCTTGAGTCTTGTATTTGAAAGTCAAATTTTCTATGCACTTCTTATCTTTTTTATCAGCAGTGCTTGAAAGTCCTCTATTTTACTGAATATCATTTTTTCCCCTGAGTGAGTATACTCAGTTTTGCTGGGTAGGTGATTCTTGATTGTAATCCTAATTCTTTTGCCTTCGCAAGCCCTCTGAACTTTTAATGCAGAAGTGCTAAATCTTGTGTTATCCTAACTGTATTTCCATAATACTTGTATTTCTTTTTGATTGCTTTCAATAATCTATCCTTGACCTGGTAGTTTTTATTTGGGGATTTCTTTCAGGTGATCAATGAATTCTTTCAATTTCTGTTTTAGCCTCTGGGTCTAGAAATCAGGGTACTTTGCCTTGATAATTTCTTGAAAAAATGATATCTAGGTTCTTTTTTTTAAAATCATGGCTTTCAGATACTCCAATAATTTTTAAATGATTTCCTCTGCATCTATTTTTCAAGTCAGTTGTTTTTCTAATGAGATATTTCACATTGTCTTTAGTTATTTTTCCCGTTTTTTTTGTTTTGTTTTATTATTTCTTGATTTCTCATTATCATTAGCTTCCACTTGTGTACTTCTAATTTTTAAGGAATTATTTTCTTCAGTGAACTTTATATTTCTTTTTCTGTTAAACCAATTCTACTTTTTAAGGGAGTTTTTTTTTTCTTCAGTGAATTTTTGTACCTCTTTTATCATTTGGCCTATTCTATTTTTTAAGGTGTTCTTTTCTTCAATATTTTTGGTGTGTATCCTTTACCAAGTGGTAGGCTCCTTTTTCATGATTTTCTTGTATCACTCTCATTTCTCTTCCCAGTTTTTCTTCTACCTCTCTTAACTTGATTTCCAATATTCTTTTTTAACTTTTCCATGGTCTGAGACCAATTTAAATATTTCTTGGAGTGTTGGACATTGTGGTCTTCTAATCTTCCTTGTCATCATAATAACTCTATATTAAGAATATTTTTTCTGATATTTACTCAGTTTTCCAGTCTATTTCTTGACTTTTAACTCTTTATTAAAGTGGGACTCTCCCTCTAAGAAGAGATGCATTTACTACTCTCCTGGCATGTTCTCTGATCTGTACGAGACCACAAGCACTCTTTTCTGTCCTGAAACTGTGACAAAAGTTCCTACTTCTCTATGGTTACATGCTTTGGTATGTTAGTGCTCCTTCTCACCCTAGGACTATCACCCAAGACTGTGATCTGGATCTGACTATGAGCAAAGCAACAGAACCCTACTCCCAGGACCATCAAGAAGACTCCTATAATCTCTTTCTAATAAGTTGTTCAGCTTCCTTGCCATCTGTAGCCTGAGAACTCTGGAAATAGTTGTTGTCACTGCTAATTCAGTGGCTCCCTAAACTTGCTTCTGATTTGCTGGGGCTAGGTCTGTATTGGCCCAGTCTGTTCTGAACTGTGTTCTACTTCTACCCACATATAACAGACCTTTGCTGCCAACCTTCTAAGTTATCTTTGGCTGGAAAATTATTTAAGTGTGTCCTTTCATGGCCTCTGCTACTTTAGGAGTTGTTTTTTTGGCATTTTTAAAGGTATTCAGAGAGGTCTGGGGGGGAGCTTGAGTGAGTTTCTGCCTTCCCCTATCCCATCTTTGCTCCATCTCGCCCGAATAACTGATTTAGAAACATTTTGTCTCCCTCTTTATATAAAACTGTGAGCAATAATGGACATTACATTCTGTTTATTATCCTGATTATCTAGTCCTGAAGCCCTAGAGAACCTCCCTCTGCCACGGATCACCAGTGTGATGCCCTAGTTTACCCTTAAGGGAGATAGGTACAAGCCAAAGACAAGTGTGAACCTGACTTGACATAACCCAGGGAAGGCAGAACTTTTGTGTCAGCTTGTTTTTGTTTGTCTGCAAGTAGCAAAGTCCCAGGAGGAATTTCTTTTAGAGTTGTACTGCATCTCTCTCTATGTTTTATTCAAAGGAGAAATGTTTGCTCTTTTGACAGATGATCAGTCAAGATAAGAAAGAAGGCATACGTATCCAATATGGAGATGGAGATTGGTTTCAGAGATTAGAGATACTCAGGTTTGGGGCAATGATTGAACACTCTGAATGGCCTTAAAGGCAAGACTGGGGTGGAGTAAAAGGAAATTAGAATCTTTAAGTTGCTATTCACTATCTTCCCCAATACTTTAAATAAAGCGCTACCTCATCCCCCTACCACTGCTTGGAGAGACCAAGTTCTAAACTAAATACATTCAGAGCTGTATTGCACTGAGCAGTAAGTCCAAGCATATGCCCTAATAGTAGATATTTTGAGCTAGATGGTTTACTTCCACCCCATTCCTCCCCCCCCCTACACACACACACACATACACTCATCCAAATGGGAAGGAGCATAGGACAGAAGTTTAAGTTGGTAGAGAAGTGGAGGAAACAAGACACTATGGGAGGATGAAGGCAATGTAGGATAACATATGGAAGGCATTTCAGAATGCTTTTCGTCCACCACCTAAAATGGAACAAAAATACAGCCTTCTAAGAAAAACTCAAACATCACACCACTTCGTTCTGTTTTCACTCAAGGTCTACCTATGTAATAATTTAGGCTAAACCTATGATTAGGAAGCAGAAAGGTGGCAAGCCTCTTTTTTCTTTTGTAACCATCACATACTGGTGGTTTCTTAAAGGGTCTGTTTGTTGCTGTAATTTTACACTGTCTTCTGCAAGTTGGAGAAATGTATTTGGGAAAGGGAATGTCTTTTAAGTATTCCCTAATTGATAGAATCGAGAGCCAAGGTACAGATGGTCTTTATTAGGAATTCTTTTCATTCTAGAAACTGTAGAGCCCCCTTAGCAACAGTGATTGCAGAATGATTGAATGGTCTCTTGTGGATCTACATATTTACCTATGTAAAGATCAGTTTCAAACTCAGCACATTCTTCATTTACCACTGAACTAAACCATAACCTTTAAAGAGTGTTGATGTCTCTTCATGGCTAGGAACCTAATGGGCTGGTTGTTCATTGTTTGGCTTTTGTTTTTATTTTTACTTAGGAGGAAAATGGCACATAAAGAAAACTTTTTAAATTATTGCAGTGATTTTTCATGGATCTAAAATAAATAACAAATCTGATAACTTACACGTCAAATATATTCTAACACAGTTATGAATTTGAATATGCAGGGTGAATTAAAACTAAGAATGATCGACTAGGACAGGAGAAAAGTACAAGTGGCTTGTTGGGGAAAAAGCAACCGTGGTGAGTATTGATGGCCTTGACACTAATTGGAACCAAAAATAGCAACTGTACCTTGAAGACTGTGTTATCTGTCGGCTATCAGACAGTAGAAGCCGAGGACCAAGATAAAGAGCAGACTTTTTTCTCCCTAAGTTGGGACATCATGTCATCTTTTTTGAAATCACATCATTTTTCTTCTAACACTGGTTCTTCAAAAAGCCTGCTGATTTGGGAGATGGAGCCTTTTTATAGACCCTTTATGAGAGGTACCTGTGATATGAAAATGTTTGCGTACCATGAACTAAAACTCCTTTTTCATCATGTAGAATCTTCAGATCATACCAAATGAAGGTTGAAGCACATATGAACATCTGGATTGTGATTTTCCCCCCATTTTGAACATGCTTCAAATGCATAGGCAAATGTATATACTTGAGGTAATTGAAAAATGGTTCCCTAAAATGTGTATTTTATGTTTCTCCATAACCAAAGGAAAAAATTTTGACTCAATTATTCATGTGGCTCACCATAAGGGGGAATGTACTCACTGCAATAGGGGTGCAAGTCTTACATGGAATTTCATATGAAAAGTAATACCATTGACAAGGTTGAACCTAAAGTGAAACCCCTGAAGTATCTACTTTATGTCCTAATTGAGTTATTCTAGGAACTCAGGAATAGGCTGAGAACTTGCCAACCTTTAGTGCTTCCTAAGGGATCTGATCCAAAGCAAAGTTTGATTGCTGCCCCCTGGTTTGAGCCCTGCAAATCCTGACCTGGGTTTGGATCTTGTCAAGAGTACAAAGCTGCTGGATGCTGCCCCTCTCAGCTTTCAGGGAAGCTATGTTGGTTCAAAGTTGCAGAATTATAGACTCATCTTTGATCTAGGAAGCAGCTAGGTGGCACAGAGAGTAGAATACCAAACTTGGAGTCAGGAAGACCCTTCTCTCTGAATTGCAATTGATCTCAGACATTTACTAGCTGTGTGACTCTGGCAAATCATTTCACCCTGTTTGTCTCAGTTTCCTTATTTGTAAAATAAGCTGGAGAAGGAAATGGCAAAGTCCTCCAGTATTTTTGCCAAGAAAATTTCACAAGAAAACACAATTGAAAACTTACTAAACAAAACAATAAGCTTTGTTTAGAATTCCTGAGTTGTTTATTCATCAGCAGATTGGACTGGATGCTAAAAATGAGACCATGGCTTGTGCCTAAGGTCTAAGCCCACCCAAAACTACTGCTTCTGACTTCTGAACATTCTAGGTCCAATGCCCAGCTTAACATCTCCCCAGGATATGCTATTGCCAGGTCTCTGTACCAGTTGTAACCTAGACTGGGTTGTGGGCAACAAAGCTACCAGTTGGCAGCTGTCCCCATCACTATACTATACTCTCTCTCTCTCTCTCTCTCTCTCTCTCTCTCTCTCTCTCTCTCTCTCTCTCAGAGAGAGAGAGAGAGAGAGTGTATGACCTGGAGGACCCCAGTATGAATTCTCCTTTTATGCTAGTTCACAGCCTCCCTCTGGGTACCATAATACATGCCTCACCCTAATCCTTTTCTCATTGTTTGCAGATATCTTAATGTATCTCTCTGTACCAACCTAGTTCAGATGAAAGACTCAGTGAAAATTCTAAAATTTTCCATCAAGATTCTGACTGATACATCTTATAGATCTGCTTAGAGGAGTTATGGACAAAAGAGAGCTCAACTGCATTGCTTTCTTCTATTTCACTACCTTGGTGAACAAAGAGGAGTACCTCCTATTTCCTACCTTCATTCTGATCTCTTTCTCCCAAACAAAACCGAAAAAGTTTGAAAGAGTTGAATTTAGTAGACCTCTTATTATCAATTATTTCTTTGAATCTTTTGTACCTCCTTGATTTAAACCCTATGTCCTCTGAGAGCCTAGAGATGACTAAAGAAAGAGTCTTCAGAAATTTATTATGTATATGCATTCACACAGTACATATACAGGCAGATGTCAGATTGCTCAGTCTGGTCCCATATTTGATACATGTCAAACATGTGTAGGACAAATAGCAATGTATTTGGATTCAAGAGATTTATAATGTAGTAGAGATTGAGTTCTCCCGTGAACTCTCCATGTGATATATTTCACTAATTCACTGTACTTTATTTTTCCATTCGTTAATAATAACGACTTTTTATTTCACCATGTTGATATGTTTGAGGGTGCAGATGCCAATCAGCTCCATACTTGGATATGCCTGATAGAGTTGAGTTGAAGCCTTAATTGCTTCAATGATAAGAGACATTACTTAGAATTTAATCTTGTTTGGGTATTAAATGTTGGAGGAGGCATACTTATAATAATGATGAAACTTCTGGGCAAATTTTCCATGTTGTTTCTAACATGTAAAAATTTTGTAATCATACAGCACATATACCAATCAAAACAGTTCATTTTTACATGTTTAGTTTGGTCAGAACCCTGATGCCATAGTCTCTGGGCTAGTCTTCCAAAGGTTATACTGCCCTTCTTGGTATAATTTCCTTTTTTTATATATGAAATGCTTTTAAATACAAAGTACTGTAGAAATATGAGCTATGATTTATCATTTATCATTAGCATTTCATTGCTTCAGTGCTTCTGAGATATGGAGCTTTGACAATTAGGGCACTCCCTCCCCTGATACAAATCATCCTCTGACTTAAAAGATACAGTATCAATGAAAAATGCATCACTCTGTAGCTAAGCAAATGGTGAACCTTTTCAGACTTACCTGAACTTTGGTCAAGAGGTAAATAACTATCCTAAGTCCATTAGCAAAGCTTTTCTAACTTGCTATCTCTACCAATAGGGTTTTAGAGGATCAGAGTCACCTCTATAGAAATAAAGCTTCAAAGTAGGATATAATTAATGAGTACCACAATATGTAAGGTGCTAAGTTTGCAAAAACCATTGGCAACACTCAGAGTTTCATACTGATAATAATTGTAGGCTGTATGTACCATTTAGTTTTCTAAAGAATAATGAGGTTTGACCATTTATTCGAGCTGAGTGATTTGCCAAGTCTGAAAATTAGTTCAGAATTCTTTGACAATATACACATGATATGTCACATACACAAACATGCTTTTAAAACATAGTGATGCTTATTTTCCAATTCTGAGTGCATAGATGGGTTTATGTTTCATATATATACACACATATATTCCACTCTCACTAAGATCCAATTCTGATGCTTATTGATGCTTATGATAACTTGGAGATTATCTTGTTTCTTTAAAGAATATGTCATTGTAGTTTATAGTTGACTGAAGTGTAAGTTCCTGTTAAAATGAGAAGGCTTTAAGTATGGATCCAACAGTGGATCATAATTCTCTCATCCAAGGACAGGTTTAGCTTATTGCAAAGACTCTCAACATCAGAATGCTGGATTTTAGGTGATGGAATGTTTTGGAAATAGCAATGTATGAAGCAATCTATAGCTACACAAGAGTACAATCTTTCTTAGTGAAGGGAATATTCATAGAAATGAAATGAGAGATTCATTGAACTAAGAAGTAGATAATTCTAGACTTTATCTTTCTTAGGAATATCAATTTCTTATTTGAAAAGATTTTATGATATCATTGGTGTAGACATTGATATTTTATCATTGGCATAGACATTCATTCAGATTGGCAATAACCTTTTCCCTTCTGCCCCCATCATGTTTTAGTAGATTTTCAGGAATTAACTCCAAAAAGATTTAACAATTAGTGTCCAACCTTCTGGTGAAAAGCCTAATTACATATAACTAAACTGGTCCTCAGTGGTGGCCATAATTCCTATTTCTGGGTTCATAGAATACTTTGCAAACCTTAAGGTACCATATAAATATCAGATACTATTATACTTTAAAGTTAAATTTTGCATGTAGAAAAACTACATATATTGGCAACAGTTACCATAGAAGGTGGCTCAATTTTAATGTTTCAACCTTAACTAAACTATGAAATCTTTATTCTTTAGTTTTTCAATTGTAATAAATAGTCAGGTTTCCTTTGGTGCACGAACAAATGCAATCCAAAAATACTTGGGTATATGTAATAAACAATCCATATGCCCTTTCCCTGATTTCTATAGTGTTTGGTCACTTAGTAATTTGGACCTGTCATGTTTCATTTAAGTGTTTGCTCTCTGTCAGCATATAACTGGAAGTAGTACTTAGCCTTCTATAAGCAGTCTTGATTAATGCATATTTAAAAACTGGCAGTTCACAATTTTCCCACAGACCTTATTCTTCTCTTACATTGGCATCACACAAAGTTGAAGAAAGCAGTGTGCCTTTTCTTCTAAAAGGAGAAATATTTCAATTACACTTTTTGATATAGTACTACTTCTAGGATAGACGAATTACAGTTTTTTTGGTTTGTTTAGTTTTTCTTTCACAAGACATAGGACATAAAAGGGAGTCATTTTTGAAGTAATTGTCACTGTTCTTCCAGTATGAGGATAGAGAAATTTTAAATATTAGTTTATACTTGTAGTGTTTCCACATCCCTTCTGTGATGATCCTTTCTTTTCAGGTTAAGCTGTTCAGCTCAGGATATAGGAATGAAAGTCACTCTTCTGAGAAGACCAAAAGATGTTTTTTTTTAAATTTCAGGTCTGACCAAGTGTGTGTTTTATGATTGTGTTTTCAGTAATCATGATGTACACTACTATTTCTTCTTTTTCAACAGCTATTATTGTTTTGTCGGTATATAGTAAGCATTTTATATAATTTTGCTACCAAGCAATCTACTTGGGAAAACTTTCCCATTACTTTGTGAATCCAAAGCTAGAAGAATAAAATAATGCTATCAATAGCCTAACAAATAATAAATAACAAATATGAGTGATATAACAGTCCATTCTCATAGGCTACTCCTATGGATTTCATCTCTTTAAAGTTTGGAGATTAGATCCCAAACCTGTGATTTCTGTAGTGCAGGATGACCCTTGATGTGAAAGTTCCCTCCATAAATGCTCATTGGCAATCTAAAATGTACAGTCTTTTTTTTAATGTTATTGATATATTTGGTTTTTATATCACTTAGATTTCCCTCATCTCGATCTTTCTTCACCTACCAGAGAGCTATCCCATATAGCAAAGAATTATTTTAATAAAAAGAAAAAAAATCAAAACTGTTCAGTAATTGAAAATAAGCTGAAAAATATGGAAATAAGCTATTTTATTTTGTTATCCATCCTTGTTTGATTATGAAATCTTCACCATTGGTAGTTTCAAAAATGTATTTCTTCTTTCTTTTTCTAATGTGCTTGTTAGGAGACTTTTTAATATTTTCTTGGTCTTGTGTCAGTTTGTAGACTACCTTAATATACAGTGTGACATGTTGGTCTAAACCTAATTTCTGCCAGTCTGCTTTCCAATATTCTCTGCAGTTTTTGTCAAATAGTGAATTTATATTCCAAAGGCTTAACAAAGTCTTTTTTTCTACAGCTACTTAATAAGATAGTGTGTTTATTATTATCCCAGTTTTTATGGGTAAGAAAATGGGCTCTTGACTTGCCCTATGTCAAGTGGTAGAGCCACTTAATAAAAAATCTTCAGACAAATTTGATCCAATATCACGGTGCCTCTCCTTCACTCTATGTGTTTGCTAAAAGCTATTCTTTTTTAATAATAGCTTTTTATTTTCAAAATACATGCAAAGATAGTTTTTATCATTCACTCTTGCAAAATTTTCTATTCCAAATTTTTCTTCCTCCTTGCCTTCTACTCCTCTCCCCTAAATAGTAAGTAATCTATTATAGGTTAAACATGCAATTCTTCTAAACATATGTTCACATTTGTCAGGTAAAGCCTATTCTAAATCAGAAATTCTGTGAACTCTACAATGTAGTCCTTGATCACACTTAGAAAAAATACAGTTATCCCTACCACATGTATGATTTTCCCACAGTTTCTATGTATCACAAGTTGTCATTAGAAATTAAATGAGGATTTTGGGGGAGCTTTGTGAACATGCAAAGGCCAGCAGATGGCACAGAAAAAAAAATCCGGAAACTCAGAAATGCATAAAATTTATGTATAATATTATGTAATACCAACATATTTTATCATTTAATACCATGATAATTCAGAATTCTTCCTTAGTACAAAGGAAAGGGCAGAAATATTTCTGCAGATTTTCTAGATTTGGAGGGGATATTACATACCTTTTACCCACATGATACTGAAAGGATAATATATACTGTTGCAGGTTAAAGATGTCAGTGAAGATGACAATAAAAGCAACAAAAATATATGATTATATGAGATTAAAATGTGAATTAATTCAACAGTATCATGTCAGCCCCTATATCAATCAACAAGCATGTAATGAATGTTAGAAATACAAAAACAAAAAACAAAATAATCCCTGATCTCAATGTCCCTTGAAATCTTTGCAAGCTTCTGGAAAACTTTCAGATTTTAAAGAACATTTTTGTTTAAGTACCTGTGAAAATATACTGTTCATTTGGTCAAAATTAAAAACTTGATCTGCTTGTGGGCAAGTTGCCTTTGCTCTGTGCTTTGTCTTCAGTCCTAATCACAGCTATGTCACCTGTGGAGACTTTCCCAGGGGATCTGGGAAGAAAATATATACTGAAGAATGAAATCCATGACTACTATTTTACTAATGTAAGGCTAGTACCTCTAGTGATTGCAAATCAATTACATTGTCTTCATGTACAGAGGACCATCATGAATCTCCATGCAGTATCTGACCTTAAGAATTGTGAGAAATTCACTTTACTTCAAAACAGATATTCACCTCTACAAATATAAAGAATTTGATGTGGTTCAGTGCTGCCATTTTGTCTGTTTCTATGGCCACTATAAATTGAAGAAACCAACTTTCTCTCAAATTAGAGTTCATTCTGACAATCAGTTTATATCTAACAATGACCAATGCTTTACCAAGCTTAGCAAATACTATGTTGGTGCCCTGTCAGTCTCTAATTTGGACACCAGCCATTAGTCAGACCATGAGATTGGGAGCAATATGTTCAAACAGACAGCTGTGTTAACACAGTAGCATACTGTGTTAGTGATTGCTATTGGACATTAGCTGTTTTTCAGACAGCTTTATGTCCCAATGGATACTAGGATGAGCCTCTATTGCAAAAGAAGGGTACAGCATTTCAGCTCTTTATTTTGTTTGTTGTCCAAGGATACTGAAACAAATTGAACAGGTGTTACTGGTCAAGTATCTGGATTGAAGTAAGTAATGGGAAAAAAAAAACTAGTGGTTCTTTGAAATGTAGAAATTAGTGCAATCACATGTGTCTGTGATCTTTTCTACATACTGAAATTGAAATTCACTTTAAATGACACAAGATATTACCACATTTAACAGCTTCCATTTTGTTTCAAGAGATAATGTGGAAATATAAATTGAACTTATGAGGCATCTTAAAACAATAAGTTATATATTCTATTATATATACTATGACAAAATTTTAAAAGACTTTACATTTATTATATAATTTTCTCTTCATATTGATTCTGTAACATTGACTATAGCAGATATTGCCACAGTACAGTAAAATTTGTCCAACATCACACAACCAGTTAGTGTCAGAACAGGGACTAGAATTCAGGTCAGAAATCCTGCAGCAGGATATCAAATTTCATCAATATCAGTGAATGTCTTTGGGAGTTCTGATGGAGTAGTTGTACAAAATGACAAATATGAAATTTCTATGAATCAAGTTAGAACTTGAGGCCTTGATTTTTCTTAAATTAATAATAACAACGACAATAATAGTAGTAACTCAGATATAAAGTTGTAATTCTTAAAGAAGTTAGAGCTTGTGAAAATTCCTACTATTTTCACTGTTACCTTAAAATTGAAATTTATGTGAGGCAGTGTAGTGTGGTAGATAGAGAGTTAGCTTCAGAGGCAGGAAGACTAAGATTCAAGACCCATCTCTGAAATACTTAACATGTGATTCCTGACATTTCAGTGTTTGACACATGCAAATTATGTGAGGTCACATAGGGCCCTGTAGGGCCAGTACAGTTATCTAGAATACAGAGAAGTCTCCTCACCAAGAGTTTCCCAAATCAATGGGAACCAAAGTTCACCCTCCCACTCCCAAAACAAAACTAATTAGAATGTAAGCTCCATGAAGGCAGAAACTGATTCATTTTCATATTTGTATCCCAAGTCCATAGCCTAGTATTTTATATTTTAAGTAGGCAACTGAAACACTTTTATTGAATTGAATTTTTTACTTTATTTTGAATATTACACAATATTATTTTAATATGTGGTATATTCTTCTTGTTTTTAATAAGAAAATCTGCTGGATTTTTTAAACATGTGATTTTTAAAAGGACTTTTACGTTCTTGTATGGTCTTATTGCCTCCACAAGCCATTTGTACTCTGTCCAATATAACACAAATCAGTGGGAAAATAGAATTCATTTAGCAAAAATTTAACTTCATTACACATTTTTCTCTAAAGCCTTTTCTATGGAGAAAGAGATACCTGAGTTGTTATAATGCTCTAAAAACCTTTAATAGCTTCTACCAATCTGGCATAGATTGGTTCTCAGGGACTATGTGGCAAATTTATTTGAGGGCAGGGTGATTTTTTTTAACTTAGAACAAAATTCCCAAACTGCATTTCTGACATTTTTCTCAGTAATAATAAACCATGAGCATTTGAAATATATTTCCAATAAATCTCATTATGAGAATTAGGGACATCTTGATTTACTATGTAATTTTAGCTTCTGATCAAAACAGTGCCAAAAAGCTAAAGGGATTGATTTGCTTTTTCCCTTGAAGAGAAAGACTTCCAGACAAATAACTGTCAGCTTCCTTCAGTGAGTCAGCTTTTTATATTCTTAGTGCTTTTTCTAGTCCTGTGTGGACAAAACATTCCATGGGATAAAAACATCTAGGAAATAAAAATACTTCCTTCCTCAAGCCTCAGTATGGATTTGATGAACCATTTAGGTGCTTTATTTTTCTTGATCTTAGTGATTCTGACATGATTTGCATTAACCACTTGGCTTTCAAACATTGCTTGTTGTAGTTGCTTAAAACTTGACTTTACAATTCCTCATTTCTTTCTTCTGCCCAAAAATTGGTCCATGTGAGGACAAAGCTATTTGTTCACCTTCCTTTGTATTCATAGACCTGAAGGATAAACATTCTATTAAAAAAAAAACTGATAGTAAAATTTTAGTACCTCCCGAGAATCTGATACATTCCTTATAAATGATTTACTTTGGTGGTAATCATATTTTTGTAAAAGCAATATACCAGTATAGATTCTATTATACACACACACACATATATATATATGAAAAATCTTTTCAAATAATTTATTTTAAATGTATATTTTATCATATATATTTAAACATGCAGCATTTGTACAAATATAGTCTTTCATATGATTGTGAGATTTTTCACGATAGAATGTAATCCCCTTGAGAGCAGGGACTAGGCTATTTTTTTTTGTCTTTGCATACCTAGAGCCTTATACATTGTCTGATTAATAGGCTTTATTAAATCAGTGTTGGTTGATTAATTAACTGATGACTAGGACTTTGTCCCAGAGCACAGAATTTGGAGAATACTTTAGGAAACTGACTATACTTGTAATTCTTCAACAGAATTGAAACAACAGAGCATAGCCTAGTTAGCAAGAATTTCTCATTCATATAAGAAATCAAATGAGGGTGAGTGGAGAATAAATGGTTGGAAGGATAAATTGGAGTTGCAAAAGATGGGAAGAATAAATTAGAGCATCTAGTGAGTTTATTCTATGTTTTTTTAAGAGTAGAGAGAATCTTTATTGTTCAAGGTGATAAAAATGGTGTGATTAAAATGCACCACTGGGTGCAATTTTTTAATTAAAAACTTTTGGTTTTATGTTTTAATTATAAAATTTTTATTTATATACAAATGATTTGTTTTATTTATTTTAACACTTATTTTTAGTTGAGGAAAAAAACAGAAGCAAAAAGTTAGTGGAAATTAACAGAAGCACAAAGAGAGGCATTGATAGTACTGAAACATATGGAATGATGAAATTTAATGACTCCCCAGAATAAAGATAAAGGCAAAAGACTAGATAACAAAGAGGGAACTGAATTTGGAGGAGCAGAACCACCCAACATTTCTTTGTAGGTTATGTATGGCCTTAACACTGCCTCAGATGGTGTCCGCATCAGTGGAGATAAGAAAACGCTTTAAGAAAGAGTTATTTATTCAGTGTGAAATTGTAGGTCATTAGTACAGCCAAGAAACAAATACAATATTTTTATCAAGTTCTCTACTCTTTTAGTCAAGAAGCTTTCTGGAGCTGAAAAAATTCAGTTTTGCCTGAATTCTTTGTAGTCTGAAAGCTCTTAAATCAAACTTTGCACATTTCAATACTGCTATTCAGGTCCTCTGGTCCTCTCAGCATTGCATTTCCTTTTTTCAGAATTATTTAAAGTTTTAATCTATTATGACTGCCCAGGAAAAGCTCAAAGACAAACCAACCTGGGATCTAACTCATAGTTAACAATGAACCTTTAAAAACTTGAATTCTTTAATTTGGTATCTACACCATGACTAATTTGACCATTTTGACTAAATTAATCATCTATTAAACACTAATTACTTGTTTCTATAATCACTAACTTGTCAGTTTGATAAAAGTGCATAGACCAGGAACAAAGATACAACTTAAACTGTTTTTTTTTTTTAGTCTAGGAGTTGAAAATCCCAAACTCTTAAATAGAAATTAACAATATCATTTTCATTTGGCATAAGCTTCAAAAAACAAGCATTATCTGAGTGGAAATCATGCCAGGAAATCTCAGCCTTTAAAAATCTGGTATTTGTAATCTTTGGAGCAGAAAATATTGAAAGAAATACAATCCCTGGAGATATTTCATATCAAATTCAGCATAATCTAAAAAATAAATATGAGTGTTCCATTTGATATCAAAGTATTAGGATCATACCATCCCTGCCTGCCAGAGTCCCTAAACTTCTGACATAAATAAAACCAAGCAAATAATGGAGATAAAGAAAGGCTCAAAGGTATTGTTAAGGTCTAGCTGACGCTGACTTTTTTAACACAGAATCATAACAACCCACCCTTTGATGGTTACAACCTCACACAGCTTTCATGACAGCCTAATACATATGACTTCTTCAGAGACATACAACATAAAAGAATATAAACACAAAACAGAAGAAGCAGCCTTTGAATACAAATTGCCTGTCCTATCTCAAATACTTCATCCTTTTACTTTTACCCAGGCTATAATATGTTCTATATTTGGTGAATTTCTGTCCTTTGCCATTCTTGTTAGTAGCTTTACTATATAATTTGGCAGTAGGTATTTATTGAGTCTGAATAGAGACTCATTTCATAGTACTCTTAAAAGGCTAGACATTTGTTATATCAGTCTTGACAATTTATCAACCCAGGAAAAAAAAATAAACAAGCAATAGTTACAATCTGAAAGTGACAAAGAAGCTTAGCTAGAGGGAGTTGAATGGCCCAACAGCATTGATGTAGATAGGGGAGAGGGAAATGTCCAGAGTCAGGATGGCAATGGAGATAGTAAACAGGACTAGAATTGAAGGAAAAGAATAAGATCCATTACTCAGGAGAAGTGATGAGGCAGAAACATAAAAACCAACCTAGCTGAAGCATTAAGGCATTTGAGGGAAAGATGGGAAGTAACACGGACCAAATAAGTCAGACTACTACTACCACCAACCTTACCACCATCTTCCCTCATATCTTGATGATAGGGACCTTGAACTGAAGGTCCCTTAGAATAGCCTTGCTTTCATGACATTGCCCTCAGCCATCATCCTAGGAAGTAGCCCCTATGGAGATATAATCTAGCAACTGAAGATCAGTGGAAGGAAGAAAGTTTTATCATCAAAATTGCTGGTACTGTTGGGTGGTTTAAATCAGAAATTGTTATCATTTATCCATAAAAATGGCATTTTTTAAAAAGAGGCAGTAACATCTGGCTTGCCACCCAACTTCAAGCCCATGAGACTTTTCCATCTTATTGTAAGTTGAAATCATCAATATATATTGTCGTGGGAGCCCCTTGAAAGCAAGAATTGCCCTACTTTTCTTTTTCTTTCTCTAGCACTTAGCACAGAGATCTGTACACAGTAAGTACTTAATATGAGTTCTCATTTATTCTTCAATTTAGAACTCTTCAAAAATGATAGGGAGGATAAAATTGGAAGCTTTCGGATGAACTTTTCTGATTCTCTAGCCTCTAACTATACACAAACACTTCTCAGTTCTTCTAAACACTTTACTTGGTTTTTAGATTTCTTTTTCTTCTAATGTAGCAGAGTACAGGTGTACTGCCTGTCTAATTGGTTCTGTGAACACACTGCATAAGACAAACCAACCCTTTGGGGACAGTTAGATCATCAATGACTGGCAAATTTGCATCAAGGGCATTCTTAATGACAAAGTGGGTTTCAAGACATTTTAATACACTTTGTTCATAATTCATTAATGATGTTATTATAAATATCTCTCTAAATGACAATGGTTGGATCACTGTTTGGGGGACATTTAATGATACATATTGATTTACTGATGAAATAAATGCAATATAAATTTTCTCATTGAACCAGTTAAGGTATACAATAGAGGTCAAATGATAATTCTTAAAAAAAAAACCAAATTAATGTTATAAAATGACTTGTTGAACTTAGAGAAATTATAAAAAATGGTAAGGAATATACCAGTACAATAAACAAAAATACATATAGAGATAGGGAGTAATCTTAGCACTGATATTGCAATGCTTATGTTTGCACTGCCTCATTACCCATTGCATCAAAGATCATAAAGTGTTTATTATGCTGTTTACCAAATGATAGCTATTTCCTGAACAACTGGCCTCTCCAAAACATCCTTGTATTCTGTCCATCGTTAACAATGATGCCTGCACTTTGGGACAGAAAGATACAAAAGACAGTCTGGAAATGATCTGCAGGAAATAAGAAAGAAATTGGTAATCTCTTTAGCTTTCCTGTTTTACATTGTTTCATTTGCTGTTCCAAAGTGTTCATTTAGGGAATGTAGGTTCTACAGCTGAACCCTCAAATGGAGAGTCCAAAGAGAGTAGAAAAGCAAACACCAAAAATAGTCTTCTTCTTGAGTCCATTACATAGGTCATTTCTCATGGTCCACTCCAATCTATCTTTTTAAGTTCTACCAGTGTGAGATAGATTTCCAGGATCAGATGGCAAATAGGAAACAATTTGTTGGGTTTTGTTGCTTAGGTTTTTCAAAGTAGATAAATATAGACAAGAAATCCAAGTCTGTGAATCCTTTGATGATATCCATAGCCCGGAATGTTTTCAACCAAAGAAACTGTAGCATGAGCACTGAAAACCAGTTATTCATTTATAGTTAAGGATTTTTTTTCCTTTAGCATTTTTTGGAGATAAGAATCAGAGATATAATTAAACTTCCAAATGAAAATTGGAGTATAATTAGTGAGTCGAATTCATATACCTGACACTTTTCCAATCATAAAATGTTATATGTGAAGTGCTTTAGTTAGGAAAGGAAGGGAGAGGGAGGCCTTTTTTTCTCTCCTTCTGCTCCCCCACCCCCAAAAAAGAAGAGAAGAGAAAAAAAGGCTGTACTATGTCATACAGTATTTTATTTGATGATGTCATATGATGGAGTGCAGACCTTTCTGGGTTTCTTTTACTTAGTGTGTAAACACACATTAAATATGAGCAAAAGTATCCCCAGGACACCAACAGGCAGTTATCAGACTTGGCTGAGGTAAGAACTCTATAGCTATAGACTTGCTACAGCTGGACACTCTTCCTTATTAGACCAACATTTGAATGTTTCTTTGCTTAGGTCAGTATCCTCTGCATACTGCGCTCATCTCAAAAAACCCTGGCTTTCTGGATTGACTTGTGAAGATTTGGACTTGGGTTAAAAGTACATCACAGGCAAACATGTGTTGAACATTACTTCATGTGTGTAGACTTTGAAGAGCCTCCTAGGTATATATGTAGGATTTGATGTGATGAGGAGATGAATTCAATTCAAGGTACTTGAATCCACCTCAATCTTATTGCCAATCTTTTTCAATGAGAGACCATCTCCAGCCCCCTCTGTTTTGCACATCTGTGTTTGATAACACCAAAGAATGTCTTTGATTAGGCTTTCAGAGTAATCATTCAAAAGCAAGTTTCTCCTCTGCTCTGCTGCATCTCATAAAGATAGATTTTTTACACATTAAGGATGCATTGATTGCACTGAAATATTGGCTTGTGAGTAGAGAGTGTAATCCTGTTCAAAATATGCTCCTCCCTAGCCTTCTCTCATAACCCTAATGTATCCTTCCTCTTCCTGCCCAAGGACTTTGCTATCCTTGAGTCAGGAGCTCTTTACCCTCATTTTATTTTAGTGCCTGGCTAAAATGTATATTTTAATTCTATTTCATCTTTCTCTTTGTCCTTTTAGAAGTATGATTGTGTGTGGAGTTTCAATATCTTCAGGTGAATATTATTCTTCCACATGGCATCTTCTCTTTATCATGTGGCCAAAGGAGCTCACTAAGGATAAGGCACAACTTGGGTTTTCCCTAGAACTTTATTATTCCCCCCCCCCATCCTTATGCCATGTGTCTCTGGTAACAAATGATGTCTATCCTTGGATTGAAGTATGTCTTATATCCTTTGGGATTGGTTTTGGACTCGCTAATGTTCTTACTTTTTATTGAAGGGCTGTTGTTTTACTTCTAGTCTTGACTTATTCATTTTCCTTTATATTATTATATAGTAAATGACTTTCATATTTTGTTGAAAACAAATTTATTCTATGCCTCTTTGATGATGGTTGTAATCAATTCCAAAACTAGTTACTTCATTGAAGTTTCTCATCAATATTTCTGGCTTTTGTATAAATCCCCATAAAATTAAATGAAATCAACTGCCTGTTACATATCAAATTGCTAATATTGTATTCCTTTATATTACACAGTGCTGAAAACTGGAAACAGTGTTGCTAATAATTGGACAACAGATATGACTACTTTTCTCTCCACTTTTTTTTATTTGTCAATTGTAGCAAATCATTGAGATTGGTGTTTTTAATAAAGTTGCCCTTCCTTTGAGGAGTTATCAGTGATTAATTTCTTAATCTTACTTGACCACATCTAAATTTTCCATGTTCATCAATCTTTATAAATGAGACCAGTTTTCACTAAAAGAAGAAATGGTGGGTTACTATTGAAAAACTATGGAAGGATGCTTTCAATATTAAAAGTTAGAAGTCATTTGGACCAACATTCTTGGAATTATGCAGTAGGACAGGAAAAATAGGGTGACCAGTGGGCAGAGGTGTAATTCTGGTAGGGTGATTGGGTCTGTGCCCTCAGGATACTGAAATTTAGAATAATCTCTAAATTTTCTAACTCCATATTTCCTTCCTGCTTATGAGCACATTCACATTCACTTACTAGCTAAGTACTCTTTCCTCATTACATTCCAAGTAATGGTTAACTCCATTAACCAACCTATAGTTATAGCTCTATATGTATGTGTGTGACTGACATCAGAATCCAAAAGTTTCTGAAAGGGAAGAACCAAGCTGTTCATATAATAAAACTTTATTTCAGATTTCAATATTTGTAAACTAAGAATCAGTTCAGATATCAGGGTAATTAATTGGAAATTAAAGATGGCTCTTTTATTTCCAATAATGCTACCTTTTTGTGGTATTCTGGTGCTGATAAATAATGCTATGTGGAAAAGTTTTGTCGCTAACCTTTCTCCAAGCTATATACTTACTTTTAACCTATTTAAGCAAACAAATGGGGAAAATTCCACTTTGGGCGTGATGATCGCTCTTTATTTAGAAAAGTGTGTGATGGCTTCCACTGAGCATGTTTGAAGCATGTTGTTTTTTGTCAAATAGCCTCCATCCCAGGTGTATGTGTGTTGCTGAGGTATCACAACCAAAGCCAGATATCTGAAACAAATTGACTCTATGGAATAGTAGCTTTCCACAATACTGAAATAGATGGGGGAAATGTCGAGATGAATGGCGTTACAGCTGCTAAGTGCAGCACGGCTCATTCTCATTACATAGTTATCCCTAAGAGCCTTGGATTTTGTATATATAAAAAGATGGCATTTGTAATTGAGCTTAGTGCTTTTGTAGTGTCTGAACATTACAGGTTTCCCAGTTTGATGATAGCAGAATCTCACATCAAGTATACACCAAGGAGTAGATATTTAAACCATGTGTGTTAGAGAAAGAAAAAGTCACAGTAGAGCTTTTCTTTGCATTGTGCAGTTATGGATTATCTTTGGATATTTATTACAGATTTTTGTGGTTTTTTGTGTCTGGGATTACAGGGAGTCTTGTAAATAGGTTTCATATGGTTAACTGGTGACCCTGAAGGGCTCTATTTTTAAGGTAATTAACTTCACAGTTTTAACTCAGAGCCATATTAACCACAGAATGAAGTAATTTGTTTTTAGTTAGCTAGGATTTTATTAAGTTGCTTAATAATGAAATATAAACAAAATATTTGGCTTGATTTACCTCTGCATTGCCTTTCCACTTCCCATTTTACAAGGAACACTAGAACATAAAAGTCAAAGCCATGGATCAAACACATAGTCCATTTGTTCTCTCTCTGATAGTGCTTGTAGAAGTGTTGTAAGAGTATGGCTGTGCTCATTGTCAAAGGTTAACCATATCTAGGAAGTCTCTGCTTTATTTCCTCCAATTTCACTTATTTGTCCAACTCATTGAACTTTAAATGTTTTGTTTTATTCTTCTCTGCTTGAATTCACACAAATCAGCTTCAGAGACTGATTAGTAATTGATCAAATTCCATTAATTTCTCCCTGGCTCCATGAAAGATCAGTCTTCAACTTGTAGTACCAAATCAGAAAGTATCATCACAGAAAGGAGTAGGAAAATGACAGGTTGTATGAGGTCTGTTGCTTGCATTTGTATCCCCATTACACAGGATTGCCTTTTAATCACTTGAAGGCAATTCTCTAGTGTCTTTTGCAGAGAAGAGAATATCTCTGTTATCAGTGTACTTCCTACATTGTGATGCCTATAACTGAACACAGTCCAACCAAAGCAGAGACCAGGGTTCCTATTTAATAAACATAAACCCCAAGGGTCTTCTCCCAGATTCATTCATTCATTTATTTATTTATTTAGATTTTTTTTTTGGACTAGATGAAATAGGAGATTCTTTGCCTCAATTATCATCCAGCCTTAATCACTGAATGGGTTTTGGCCTCAATCAAAACCTGTGGAAGACCTTAGCTTAAAAAGGCCAAACCCTCCTATCTCATACAGGGTCATCTCCAGTCCTCTTGATCGACATTTTGCCACTGGACCTAGATGGCTCTGGAAGGGAAAGTGAGGCAGGTGACCTTTCATAGCCCTCCCTCACTTAAATTCAATTCACTTGCATGTTATGCATCACCTTCCTGATGCCATGGTCCTCTTCGAGGATGAAGGGCAAACAACATATAGTTAATATTTGGGAATGTCTACATACCTGTCTGCATCTGTGTTCATCAAAGACCACTTCTCAAGTAGCTTGCTTTGCTTATGTCATAATACTTAGCAGGATGGCATATGCAAATGAACCTCTAGTATTTCTGAGGAAGGAATAGAAATTCTGGAAGCAAAAACCCTCAGGGCTTCTGTCCCAAAATTAAGAGAAAAATGTGAGCTTGATGTTCTAAGAATCTTAGAGTATGGTTTTCTTGGAGATAGGCTAAGGGCTTTGTCTATTCCCTAAGTTAGGCAGCATCTCAGAGTCCTGTGTTATAATTCAATTCAATAAATATTGATCACTTAATATATATAAGACAGTGGAGATTTACAGAGAGATTTGTTATAGACCCTGCTCTAAAGGAGTATTTTGACCCTTTCTTCTCCACCTCCTCTCTTTCTTCCTTTCCCCTATTCAGTGTACAGGTATTCATCAATAAAACCAATACTCTTTGGAGGCAGACAACTTCCTTTTTTATCATTATATCTCCATGACAGACAATTACATATTTGTGGAACTGAGTCTAGTGGAGGAGGGGGAACATACAAAAATGGTGAAAAGCAAAGTATAATAAGTATAAAGGACTATAGCCCCTGGCACAAGAAGCCTGAAATAATGTCCTTTCCACTCTAGTAGCAGAGTTCAAATTTAAGAGAAAGGGGAAAGGCCAAAAAATGAGGAAGGAAACAACAACAAAAAAGAATCTGATTATAGAAAATTATTTTGATGACAGGGAAGATCAAGACACAAATAAGAGGAGAAAAATGTCAAAACACCTAGGGAAAAGCATCAGAGAAAAATGGAAAGTGTCCTCAGACTGAAAGAGTGCAAAAAAAAAAAACCCCTTAAAAATCACATAAAAGAAGTAGAAGAGAATGTTCTATGAGACATTTTAAAAGGGGAAGAACATTCTTAAGCAGGGAAGATTTCATGGGCAAAAGGAGATCTAGTTTCTGAGTTGGGAAGATTTTAAAGATGGAGTTGTAGGTTAAGGAAATAGAATGATCAAAGGCTTATTAAGAGAAGAGGACAGGACAAGAACAGCAAACAAAGGACAGTTCATTTTGTCTGGAAAAGAGAATGTATGTAGTAGAATGAATGAGACAAAATTGGAAAGATAGAGTCAAAGTAGGTAGAAAGAAGCCCTGAAGGTTTTTAATTAGTAGCAAAATTGCTTAGAGAGCATCTTCTTCTTGTGGCCAAAATTATAGGTGGGACTAGACAATAGTACATTTAGAGGGGTTCAGGAAATGTTGCCATACTCACTATTTTGAAATGTCAACTCTATTGGAGTTCTCCAGGAATCTTTCCTTATTCCTGTGATGTTTAATATTTATCTGAATACTGAATGTATTAAGTTTTCAAAAGACTCAAAATTGAGGATGATTAATACACTGGATAATAGAGTAGCATCCTAGATTTCAACAAGCTAGAATGTTGGACTAAATTTAATTAGTTAAAATAGAGTAAGAAGAGATCCATATTTCTGAGAGCCAAGATGGCAGAGTAAGTAGTAAATCTCCATAACTCTTCCATATTCATCTTCAAACAACCATAAAAAGCACTGCAAAATAAATTCTGGACAAGAGAACCAGAAAAAAAGACAAGGTGAAACAATCTTTGAGCCCAACAAACTTGGAAGATTGGCAGGAAAAGTCTATTTCATTTGGATGAAAAGAGAGCATAGTTCAGGAAAAGAAGCAACTCAGAAAATTCAGCACAGACTCAACACCAGAACATCCTTGTGTGCCTCAGTGTAATCAAGAGAATGGGCAGATTCTAATTCTGAGAACCTCATTCTTCAGTGTAACCTTGGGCAAATAGATAAATTCCAGCAGCCAGATGTGTTTAGGGTATCCCTGGAGAAATACAGAAATACCCCATTGGCATTAGCTCTAGGACCCTGGCTCAATACCAGGTAACCTTTCATACCTTTATGGCCTCCAGCAATACCACGGACTCCCCCTCCCTTCTTTACCTCCTTAGTGCAGCACCAGATGTGAGCATTCCCCATAAGCCTTAGGTCAATATCAATGCGACACCAGATAAACAGTCAGGGACTATAGCCCCTGGCACAAGAAGCCTGAAATAATGTCCTTTCCACCCCAGTAGCAAAGTTCAAATTGAGAAAGGGGAAAGGCCAAAAAATGAGGAAGGAAACAACAACAAAAAAAGAATCTGATTATAGAAAATTATTTTGATGACAGGGAAGATCAAGACATAAATAAGAGGAGAACAATGTCAAAACACCTATGGGAAAAATATTGGAGAAAAATGGAAAGTGTCCTCAGACTGAAAGAGCACACACACACACACACACACACACACACACACAAAACCTTAAAAATCACATAAGAGAAGTAGAAGAGAAATTGGGAGGCAAAATGGGATGCAAGAGAATTATAAAAAAATAAAGTCAACAGCTTGAAAAAAGAAAACAATTGCTTAAAAAGTGGCACTGACCAAATGGAAAAGGAAATACAAAAGTTGATGAAAAGAACTTCTAAAGAGTTATAATTGGGCAAATGGAAGCTAATGACTGTATGAAATATCAAGAATCAAACAAACAAATTCAAAAAATGAAAAAATGGAAGAAAGTATAAAATCTCTCATTGAAAAAAATAATTGACCTAGAAAATAGATTCAAGAAAGACAATGTCAGAATCACTGGACTATTGGAAATCCATAATCAAAAGGAAGATCTGGGCAGTATCTTTCATGAAATTATAAAGGAAAACTGCTCTGATATCCTGGAACCAAAACAGATAATGAAAGAATCTGCTAATCACCTCAGGAAAGAGATCACAAAATAAAATCTCCAAGGAACATTATATTCAAATTTCAGAACTATCAAGTAGGTCAAGAAAAAATTGCTCCAAGTGTCCAGAAAGAAATAATTCAAATATCAGGGAGCCACAATTAGAACTTAGCAGCTGCAACATGAAAGGATTGGAGGTCATAGAATATGATATTCCAGAAGACAAAGGAGCTAGAACTATAACCAAGAATAACTTACCTGGAGAAATTAAGCATAATACATCAATAGAAAAAAAAGTCATTCAATGAAATAGAGGGATTTCAACTTTCCTGAAGAGGCCAGAACTAAACCAAAAATTTGGTCTCTAGTATCAAGACCCAAGAGAAGCATAAACATGTAAAAAGAGAAAAGAAAACATAAGGGAGCTGAACTGTTTATGTCCCTATATGGGAAGATACTTGTTATTCTTTAAAATTCTACCATTAATAGTATAGCTATTTTGAGTTAATGGTGTAAGGTAAATTTGAGGGAATGACTTAAAAAAATTAAGGAAAGAGAAACAGAGAACATTTAGTGCAGAAGGAAGGGAGAAGTAGAATGGGGTAAATTATTTCACATGAAGAAGCACAAAAACCTATTAAAGAACAGGGAAAGATGGTTAGGGTAAGCAATGGGCATTTCTTGAATCTTAAAAAGTACAATCAGTGTTGACTCAAAGAAGGGATAATATACACAATCAACTGAATATAGAAATCTCTCTTAAGGGAAAAGATTAAGTAAAAAGCTGGGGACAGGAGTGGGGGTGGGGGAAGTGGTGAGTGATAGAAGAGAGAGCAGACCAACTAAGTGAAATACTGTGGAAGAAGGAAAGAATGAAAAAAGAAAGGACAAACAAGAGGAAAAATATGCTGGAGGTAAATACACAGTTAATGATCATAATTGTGAATGTGAATGGTATGAACTCTTCCATAGAAACACACAAAGCAGAGGCACAGAGAGTAAAGGTAAGAGGCTAGGGTAAAAATCAAGTATATCTCAGCTGAAATTTTAAAAAAGCAGATGTTGCTATACTGATTTCAGACAAAGCAAAAATAGACCTAATTAAAAAGAGATAAGGAAAGAAACTACATCTTACTAAAAGAAAAAAAACTATATGTTTTTTTATGATCATTTTATATGATATGTTAAGTAATACTTAACATATATGCACCACATGTTATGGCATCCAAATTCATAAAATATAAGTTAAATGAATTACAGTTTCATCATCAAATAGGAGCTGAGAGCATTAAATATATATATATATACTTTGATTATATTCAATTAAAAAGCTTTTGCATGCACAAAATTAGTCTTACCAAGATTAGAAGAAAAGCAGAAAGCTGGGAAACAATTTTTACAGCAAGTGTTTCTGATAAATGTCTCATTTCTTACCTTTATAAAGATCTGAGTCAAATTAATAAGAATGCAAGCTACTCCTCAATTAATAAATGATTAAAAGATATGAACAAGCAGTTTTCAGACAAAGAAATCAAAGTTATCGATAGGCAAATGAAGAAATGTTCTAAGTCATTTTTGATTAGAGAAATGCAAATTAAGATTGGCTAATATAACAAAAAAGGAAAATTATAAAAGTTGGAGAGTATTTGGGAAATTGAGATATTAATGCACTGTTGGTGGAGTTGTGAATTGATGCAACTTTCTGGAGAGAAACTTGGAACTATGCCCAAAGGACAACCAAACCAACCATATCTTTTGATCCAGCAATACCAATACCAGGTTTGTATCCCAAAGGAATCATAAAAAGGGGAAAGGACCTACATGTGCAAAAATACTTTTAAATATTGGAAATTGAGGGGATGACCATCAGTTGGGGAATGGTTGAATGAGATGTGGTATGTGAATGTACTGGAACATTATTGTGCAATAAGAAGTGATGAACAGGCAGATTTCAGAAAAATCTGGAAAGATTTGTATAAACTAATGGAAAATAGAACAAAGAAAGCACTGGATATAGTATCAGCAACATTTTGTAATGATCAGATATTAATGACTTAGCCCTTCTCAGCAACACAGTGATCCAAAAAGGGTACAAAGGACTCACAAAGGAAAACGTTATCTACATTCAGATCAAAAACTTATGGATTCTAAATGAAGATTGAATCATACTTTTTCACTTTATTCTTTTTCATGCCTTTTTCCTCGATCTTTTTCTTCTTTCATAACTGTGATTAATATGAAAATGTTTTACATGATAGCACATGTATAATCTATATTAAATTCCCCAGTATTTTTAGAAAAGAGGAGAGGAAGGAGGGAGGGAGAGAAACATTTGGAACTCAAAATTTTATAAAAATGAATGCTAAGGGGGCAGCTAGAGGATGCAATGGATAGAGTACCAGCCCTGAAGTCAGGAGGACCTGAGTTCAAATGTAGTCTCAGACACTTAATAAGTCCTAACTGTGTAATCCTGGGCAAGTCACTTAACCCCAATTGCCTCAAAAAAAATTTTCTTGACATATGAATGGGGAAAAAATAAAATAGAATAAGAATTAAGAAAGTCTTTTATTTGGACTCAAAAAGTCAACTTTAAAAACATAAGGTGGGACAAGCCTGACTAGAGAGCCTTTCCTTTGGAAAAGACTAGGTGCTTTTAGAGGATGACAAGCCCAAGATGCATCAGCAGTAATACTTTTTTTGTGTGTAGGTCAACACAGAAAACAAATGTGATATTAAGCTGCAGTAGATGAGACTTATTTTTGGACCCAGGTGGGTGATAGTACTGCTGTCCTGTACTAGCTGTTGGATTTTAGAAGAAAAATCTCTCACTGCTCTAAGCAACTCTTGAAATCCCTAAATTGTAAAGAAAGTGCTGACCTGCATTAGGAAAGAGTATTTTCTCATCTGGAAGTTTCCTACACTAATGAAATCATGTTTCTATTCCCTGTTTCCTATCCTTACAAGGAAGAGTTCTAGGAAGGGAGTGTTTAGGGAAGCAGGCTATCAAGAAATAAGAATCAAAGTGAAAGACATTAATAAGGCATATTTTTTAAGAAAGTAGAAAAGAATTGCTGCTATCTCATCTTTAATGGGACATAAACATATCCCATATTCTGTCCTGGGAACAATATCTTGGAAAGTCCATTGATAACCTGGAGAGGAGGGCACCCAGAACAATGAAGGATCTTGAAATTATTTTCTGTGAATATTGTTTAAAAGAACAAGGGATCCAACATGACAAATGTTTAAAAGAATGTTTATAAAAGAATTGCACATATTTAACCTATATCAGATTTCTGGCTGTCTTGGGAATGGGGAAGGAAGAGAGAAAAATTTGGAACACAAGGTCTTACAAAAATGAATGTTGAAAACTATCTTTCCATGTATTTAGAAAAATGAAATGCAATTTTTAAAAAAAGAAGAAGAAGAACAGGGCATCTTTAGCCTGGAGAAGAAAAGACTGAGCAGGACAAAAATGAGCTCACAAAAGTGAGCTCTCTCTAAGTATCTGAAGGTCAGTAAAGAAAGAATTAGATGTGTTTTGATTGGTCTCAGAAGATAAGATAGTGTCAATAAGTTTTAATCAAGTGCCTACTTAACTATGCGCCAGAGAAAAGAGTGTCACTGTTATGGACTTGAAAGGGAGGGGGACACTATATTTTTTCACATATTTATAGGATCCAATGGGGATTGTCAAAATTAAAGGAAGTATTCATAGTATAAAGTACACTGAATTGCAACTAAATGTTGTAGAGGAAACAACTTTCTGTTTCTTCCACTTTGTATCTCATCTTCCCCTCTCTCCCAGCTATTTCATCAATCTTACCATGTTAAGAATTCAGATTTCATTCAGTTCTTTCTGATTGTGTGGAATTTTTTTTCTTTTCAAAATAGGAAAAGGCCTGAACTGTCACACAAAGGAAAAATAGGAGAAAATTGGAAAGGTAATGATGAATCTAAAAGGAAAGTGAGAAAAGTTTTTATTCTGTTAGAATGAGCCTGGAATAGATGACATAAATATAATTTCTTAACTTAGAGTGCTCTGCATTCTTACTTACCAAATTATTAGTGGTTAAGAAATGTTTGTTACATTAAGATTTAATTCTAAATCCCAATGCATGATTGTCTAAGAAGAAATCTATCTTGAATGTAATCGCTATAATCTCTATCTATTTTCTGAAAAGGGAATGATAGATCTCTCTCCCCTGATAAAGGTAATGTGATTGAACATGCTTGAGGATTTGAGTTAGTTGAAAATGTCTTTCCTCCTCAAAACAAACAGCATCCTTACATGAACATTCTAGAAAGCTAGTCTGCTGTCAGCATGAGACTTTTAGTTTATCTAAAGATATTTCTTTTCATGGAAAGCAGGAAATTTCCCTTAATGCTATTCATATTAAATGTGATTCGTGGCTAAACTTAATTTATCACTTAGTTTTATCAGTAAAAAGGTTTTGAAGGACTGTGGACTCTTTAATTATGGAGAAATAATTAACAATTAAATTACTGGTGCTTTAAAAATGATAGATAATATGTAAATGTATATGCAATGTTATATGTATGTATAGAAAAAGCAAATAAGTCTATAATAATGAAAATGTACAATTATGTATAATATAAAATATATCATGTATAATATAAAATAAAAAGTATGTAGTACTATATTTTATATATCATATATAAAAGTATAAAATAGCAAAAGCTCACATATATAAACTTTAATATTTTCAAAGCATTTTCCAGGTTTTTTCTCCTTTGATCCTTATATAACAACTCCAGTTCAAAAATCTACTTATTGGAATATAAGCATCTTGAGAACAGATGGTACCTGTAGGTTCTTCTAATTAATTGTCTTATTTTCCCTGGTCAATAACAAATTCCTTAAGAGTAGGGTCCATGCCTTACTTATATTTATGTTTTACACAGTATTTAGGATGGGTGAGTAATAAACAAGCAAATAAATGGATGGATGGATGGATGGATGGATGGATGTTTGGATAGATAAATAGATACATAAACAGATGGACAGATAGACTGACATTTGTTAAATGAATGAATGAAACTGTAGTAGAATTGTGGAGTTGTGCTGGGATAGACATCAAACTTACTGTATTGTAGGTGCTAAAATCTATCTTTTCCTTTTCCTTGAAATTTAGAGCATTTGTGCCTGGCTCCATCTTTACTATTCTGGCATCTCTCATTCTGAGAGATGACTGAAAGTGGCTTTATATTCTGCAAGTTTTTGTGAAACTTGGAAATAATTCATAGGGATTTATGATGGGATTTGAACTTATTTAAAGCATTTAGTGCTCTCTCCATATCCATTTACTTATGCTGAGCTTTAGTTTTCATCTTTTACTTTCCCATGAATTCTATTTTCCTTCCTAGATGTTAACATTCTTTTCTTTTCTCTCCTTCCACTTCTCTTGCCTATTCCTGTTTTTTTTTTCCTTTGATCCAAATACAACTTGGAAAAGTATGCGTGTGTATGTGTATATCTGCTAATTTTTGAGAAATCATACTTGATTATAAAGAGGATAACATAAAAGATAAAAACAGAAAACTAGAATGCTGCAGTGATTTTGTGATTTTTAAAGTGTGGTTCAGAGAATATCTATATCTATATCTATCTATTTATCTATATATATCTATATCTATATCTATATCTATATATATATATATATTCACATAACCAAAACTCTTTGGACCATGCTCAATAATTTTTAACAATATAAGATACTGGGAACTAAAGTTTGAGAACCGTTGAAACACAAAATGAGAGAAAATCTTGATTATGGGAAGAGGCACCAAGAACATGAATCAATGCTTAGAACAAGAGATTGATTGATATAATGGCCAAAGAAGTTTCTTTCTCACCCTGTTTAATAGTATTACCAGAATATATTTGTAACATATACATATACGTACATATGTATGTATGTACACAGGCACATATACACACATATAATACATATGTTTGTATGTATATAACTTGCATTAGAAGTCAATTAAGAAAAAGAATAACAAATTGTACAAACAGTAGTTACAGCCAACTGATTTGATTTGACTTGTAGCCTTGCAAATAAACACTTACCTATATGCCTTAAGCAAATAATTCACTTAGAATCTTGATTGCATTTCTGTTATTTTCTGCAAAGTTGTATATTTTAGGCTGAGAAGCCTAAGGGAAAGGTAAATTGTGGAACAAAACTGGTTGTGAGGCTTCTGTATCTTATATTTATCTTGGCAGTTCTTTTAGTTTATGGATGTATTTTTGAGCTATTAAATGGGTCTTCCCCAGTGACTCTGAACACAGAAGGACCAGATCACAGCAGGAGATTAAAATGTATTGATCTTTTTTCCCCTCTCCAAATATAAGATAACACAATTATCTAATTGTTAATGTTTCATTTATTTTAATAAAACATTTTGGAGTCTGTATTTTCAAAGCCCAAAACAATCTATTAGATTTGGATTTGAACTTATAAAATAATCTCTCTCCATCTATGTCTTCATCTCTCTGTATCTCTGTGTCTGTGTCTGTCTTCTGTCTGTCTGGTCTGTTTGTCTGTCTCTCTCCTTCTTCCTCTCCTTCTCTTTCTCTCTCTTTCTCTGTCTCTCTCTGTCTCTCTCTGTCTCTCTCTCTCTCTGTCTGACTTATAATTTAATAGTGTGAGGAGAGGGGAGAACTATGTTTGAAGTACAGTTTTATTTTTTTCAAGTTCAAGACAATAGATTGTGTGTTCTGTATCTACTTAAACCTATTTATTATATGTGGGAATTGGCTAACTTACAGCTCCAGTCTTATTTGCAGCCTCAAATACATACACACACACACACACACCCACACCCACACACACCCACACGTGTATATGTATATACACGTTTGATTAATATATATGCATATACACGTGTGGGTGTGTGTGGGTGTGGGTGTGTGTGTGTGTGTGTGTGTGTATTTTTTTTCCCCTGAGAAAGCCCAGCTGAGAAGACTCGGACCATTTTTAAAATCCCTGCCAACAGAGGCAGGTGAAAGCTTTCTTTGCAAATTTAAATATTTTATTTTTCTATCTTAACACACACAGTTGAGTCACAGCATAAAGTATAGGTACTATTATAAAATTGGTGTCAAAATAATAGTCTAAGTTATTTTGATTTTTATGTTCCATTGTGTTTATAGAAATTTATTCTAACTTTAAGATTATGACAAACTTTAGCTAGTTATAGAACATTGAATATTAAATTATATTATAGACTTTGCCTTTTTAAGATAAAGTCTCTGATTTGGGTACAGAGACAATGGTAAGGTAGCCAGATCTGGCTAATTGTATAGACCATGATTTTCTGTGTCTCAGGTGAACTTGTGGTTTCATGGGCTAGACAGTGATGGGCAAGTAGATAGATCCTTTCAGCATTTGGAAATCTGCCCACATAAGTCTTTCAGTAAGCAGATAGAGTGTCATTTCTACCATAAGAAAACCATACATTTATACAATACTTTCCCCAAAAACTTTTCAAAGAACTCATTTCATTTTATCTGAGCTGCAAGGGAAGGAAGGTAGGCATTATACCTGTTGGCAAATAACACCTAGGATCACAAGAAGTTGAAAAGCTTTACTCATCCTGTTTTTTTAGTTTTGATTAATATTATATTAATATTTTGATTATATTAGATTTTTTGATGTATAAAATTTGTTTAATTTCTGTTTTGATAGCACCAGCTGCTGTCACAGTGCCTTGGACACACATATACACACATGTGCGCACACACACACACACACACACACATACACACACACACAAACTGTTTTCAATAAATGTTTGTTGAACTGAATGCAATTGAATGAAACTAAATACAGCCTGGAGGAAACAGCAATTCTACAGTGGGATGAGTACTC
Organism: Antechinus flavipes; assembly: GCF_016432865.1. Classification (NCBI taxonomy): domain Eukaryota; kingdom Metazoa; phylum Chordata; class Mammalia; order Dasyuromorphia; family Dasyuridae; genus Antechinus; species Antechinus flavipes. The sequence goes on along the minus strand of NC_067400.1, from coordinate 79,370,041 downwards.
AGCTTGAAATCCAGGTCATAAAATCATAGATTTAGAGATGGAAAAGATCAAGACCAAAGAACTCCCTCATGATAGCTCACATTTATAATGCTTCAAGCTTTGCAAAGTTCTTTAGACATATTGTATTTGATCTTCATAACATCCCATGGGGTATTTGCATCTCACATGTAAGGAGACAGATACAGGCCATTAAGTAGCTAGTAAGCCTCTGAAGCAGGATTTGAACTCAGGGTTTTCTTATTCCAAGAATCGCACTGTATTCACTCTAACATCGAACTGCCAGAACTAAGAGACCTGGGTTCAGAGGCTGTATCAGGAATTTACTAATTGTGTATCTTTTTACAAGTTACTTAATTTTGATATGCTATGGGCAGCTGCCTAGGATTTATCTATCAAGTCATATATAACTTGGCTGCTTTGATATGAGGAGATCCCTGCATTTATTAAATATGTCCTTCACACAATCTGGATGTCAGTGTGAGAAAGAGAATAGTAAAAATATACAAATCATCGCCAAGGTCAGCTGATTCTAATTCAGCTCTTCCAAATGGAGACTAACCTGGATATGTCAAAAAATAATTAAGAATCAATTTATTTTATATGTAGTCCATCAGTTCAAGGACTGAGAAACCAAAGGGCAGGGCAGGTTGTGAAGTTACTGGAGGAGAAGAAGTTTGGAGGAAAAAATCTCCAAATGTATTATATTTTTATTGATGGGTTTTATTTTGAAATAAACTCTACTTATAACTAAATGACCTGCAATGTATAATCCCCAGAAAACCTAAGCATAAAGGAAAGATCGAAACTGCTAGTACATTCAACCTGTCACAACTACTTTGGTACTTATTTTTAAAAAGAGGGAGATCTATTTTTTAAATCAATACCGGTGTTGTCCAATTCTTTTTATTTGAGGTTGACAGTTGAAGTTGCTTTCTTTTACACCGTAGTAATGATGAATTTTGGACTTATTGTTTGGCTTTCTTTCTATATCCCTGCACACAGGTCTGCCTTTTTTTTCCTTGAATTTTTCACATTTCACAGAATATAAGATTTTAGGATAAAACATGCTGAGAGAAGGAAAGGCTAGATTTGGCTTTGAATCCTACCTCTGCACTTATTATCTACTGGACAGTGGGAGAGTTTCACCTCTCCAGGCTTCATTTCCAAATGAGATGGCTGGAGTATGTAATCTTTAAAACTATATTCCTGCTTTAAGATCTATTGGTCTTTTTTATTTATTTATTTATTTTTAATAACTTTATTGACAGAACCCATGCCAGGGTAATTTTTTACAGCATTATCCCTTGCACTCACTTCTGTTCCGATTTTTCCCCTGCCTCCCTCCACCCCCTCCCTCAGATGGCAAGCAGTCCTTTACATGTTAAATAGGTTACAGTATATCCTAGATACAATATATATGTGCAGAACCGAACAGTTCTCTTGTTACACAGGGAGAATTGGATTCTGAAGGTATAAATAACCCAGGAAGAAAAACAAAAATGCAAGCAGTTTATATTCATTTCCCAGTATTCTTTCTTTGGGTGTAGCTGCTTCTGTCCATTCTTGATCAATTAAAACTGAATTAGCTTCCTTTATCAAAGAGATCCATTTCCATCAGAATACATCCTCATACAGTTTCGTTGTTGAGGTATATAATGATCTCCTGGTTCTGCTTATTTCACTTAGCATCAGTTCATGTAAGTCTTGCCAGTTGTCTCTGTATTCATCCTGCTGGTCATTTCTTACAGAACAATAATATTCCATAATGTTCATATACCACAATTTACTCAACCATTCTCCAATTGATGGGCATCCATTCATTTTCCAGCTTCTAGCCACTACAAACAGGGCTACCACAAACATTTTGGCACATACAGGTCCCTTTCCCTTCTTTAGTAAGATCTGTTGGTCTTGATGAGAGAGAATGGAACTTGAATCCAGGTCTCATAGCTCCTAACCATGTGCTCTTTTTATCCCTCCAATAAACCACATGAGACTTTGTCACAGAAATTTTTGTCCTACTCTAGTGTGTGTCAGGGTTATTGCTAGATTGTAGAAATGCCAAAGTAGTACCCCTCTTATGTGTAGAGAAAATTAACAGTCAACCATTTGGTATGTTTAAAGATTTTCAGAAAAGACTTACCCACACCCCAAAATTTCTTCCTCATTGGCTGTCTTAGGATGCCTGAAGTTCCCACAGTCCTATCTCCTTTGGGATAAGACATCCAAAAGTGTTCAAGATAAAGTTCTCTTGGAAGGTTATAATGAATATTAAGCTATCAACAATCATTAACACCTTCTTTTAATTAGTCTGTAACATTGAACCAGGCAAAGAAAGGCTCTGAGGGAATAGAACCTAAGACAAGTATGTTTTAATGGCACTCGGGAGATTCAGAAGAAGTCGAGGAAACCATGGGGCACTGCCCAGGAGGTCAGACCCTGGCACAGTGCCACAGTAGCAATCTCTCATCTGTAAAAGAAAAAACTGGACTCATTCTCTAAGGTCACTTCTTGCAAAGAGATACCCTAACTCTAACCCAATTTCAATCATTATTGGCATAGCCCTTTGTTTGGCAAGATGGCAAACTTGTGTTCTTCCTCATAACTTTCCTTTGCTTTATTTATCCAAGGTCTGCTTTCAAATATAATATGTGGATGATAATGGGAAAATCAGTGATCATATTTTTTCTTGGGATATACTAGATTTCAAATTATTAGGTAGGAAGAACAAGGTATGGCAACATGAATTGATTTATTCAGAAGCCATAGGAACATCACCTTTTGGAGTTGGAAGGTAGATGAGAAAGCTAAGGCAGAGAAAAGTGATATGACTTCTTCACCTTAGCTGTCAGGATTTGGCAGAGTTTGCTGGCCTCCGAATTCAGTGTTCTTTGCACAAATACACTTAAGTAAATGCTGGCTTTCCTATCATTTTCTTGTACTTATAGGACACTGACTTGCTGATAAAGCAAATTCTGGACATGCATCCCCATTAAGAAATCTACTGAATTTCTATTGACCGAGTAAATATGGAATTCCTAATATCGATAAAATAAATCAACTCTTTTGGCATAATGAAACAAAGAGAAACACTTAATGTTTGTCTGATACCTTGATTCCAGGTAGCTAAGAGCACTCCTAGGAGTTCAGAGCCAGATAAATTAGACTTCAAGTTGCTGAGGCCCCAAAGGTGGGAGATTTCCTGTATCAACTTCCTAGAGAACAGTTCATTTTCAGGATTTTTTCCTCCTACAGCTCTTTTTATTAGTCATGACGCAAATAAGAGACTTCTAATTCCCGGGTGTATTGTTTTCTTTTTCCCCTATTGTCTAAGACTAGAAATTACATCTGAGTCCTCCTTCTTACAGGTGACAAACAATACTCGTTTTGCATTTTGATGCAGCCAAATTCTCAGGTTCTATCCTTTTAAACTGTGCTTGAGTTGAGCTGGTAATCTCTCACATCTTTTTTTCCTCCTATCCTCTTAATTCTTTTCTTTCCTCTGTTATTTATGTCAAAGAGTTAAGTATCCTTTCAGTTCAGATTGCTAAAACTGACTTTGTGGTGCCTGAATATTGTGTTAAAAGAGAGTAATTGTTATTGTCATCTGGAGTGTGCTTAAATGCAGCTATAATACCTGGAGAAGGGTCATCTATTCCCACAATGCTCAACACTAAGGCTCTGTTGATTAAGACATCAGTTTAGTTAAGAATTTCATGTGACTAATATAGCCATACTGACTGACAAATTCATTTAGCTAAATTACAATCTCAAATTACCTTGACTCATATAACAAGAAGTTTGGAAGATAATTCAATCACTGAGGTTTTATTTTAAGCTTTTTTTTAAAGATCTCAAAGCACTTTAAGAATCACCTTGTTAAAGAATTGATTTCTAGGACCTTTACTCATATAACAAGAAGTTTGGATGGTAATTCAGTCACTGAGGTTTTATTTTAAGCTTTTTTTAAGATCTCAAAGCACTTTAAGAATCATCTCATTAAAGAAGTGATTTATAGTGGAAGGATTGTCATGCTTCATCATCTAGCACCAAATTAGACTTACCACATTATTCAACACTTTTCTTCCCTGTACCGTCCAAGTCAGAACCACATGCACTTTTTGTACCTATTTTTATTATCTAGTCATAAGGGTGAAAAGAAAGATATGGGTCATTTAGAAAAGCTTATCTTTATGATGCTTTTGGCTTCATTAAACTTAGCTTCTCCTGTGTCCAATTGTGTTTGAGAAAACAAATGGTATTTATATTTCAGAAAGAAAAACATCCTGTATTATTCGTTGTGCTACTTACCATTACTCTGTTATTATTCCCATGGTATATTTAAAGACAGACGGTGGATTAACACATCAAAGAAAGATTTTGAGAGAGAATATGGCACAATATAGAACAAAAATGCTGATATGGCAATGAAGGAATGATCTAATGTGCAAAATTATAGAAAAGTCAGAAATGGAAGAGACAATTCTAGTTCAGCCCCCTCACTTTTAGAAGTGGTAAAACCAGTGCCCAGAAAAAGAATTCAAATTGCCTGATTTCCTATAGTTAGTGGAAAAAACAGAAGTGGAATCCTGGTGCTCTGGTGGTGCAGTCTAGAATATTTATTTTTGAGTTTGCTTGTTTGAAAGATGAGGAGGAAAAAACCACCTATGGCAAAACTAGTTCTTGTAGACTATATATATCAATTAATAAATCCACAAATGCTTATTACATGCTGTCTGCTAAACTTTGTACTAAATATCTGTGCTACAAAAACAAATATGAAATAATCCTTGCCTTCAAGAAACTTACATTCTAATAGGAGAGATGAAATAGCTAAATATATATTGTGAAGTCTGGGTTACCTCCGTGGAGGCCTCAGGGTCAGCCAGAGTCAGGATAAGCAAAAGTCTTTGGTCTTTAGGGGGAAGAGTGAAGGAGATGGACAAAACTGCCAGTTGTTTTGCCAAGGATCTAGAGTTCAGAATCTCCACACTTTTCTCCTCTCCATCCTGTGTCCAAGTGAGTCTGACTTGTCTCACTCCACCATCTAATCACTCCTATGATTATCTGTATACCCCAAAAGATCGAGCCAGCACAGAATAGTGAGAAGAGCCATTTTTTCAAGCATATGCTAATAGAGTTATTGTCCAATGGGTAATTAGCCGTAAGTGCTTGGGTGTCTGCTTCAAGCACACCTTTTAAGAGTTTCAGTCCTTTACTATATATATATATGTGTGTGTATGTGTGTGTGTGTGTGTGTGTGTGTGTGTATACATAATATATATATATATATATATATATATATATACATGTTATATATGTATATATGCAAAATTAATACCAGGGGGTTTTGTGAGAAAATCGAAAAAGACTTCATATTAAGCTGAATTTTAAAGCAAATAGAATCCCAATTATCAGGGGTAAAGTCATCTCTGCTTCATGTAATCCCTTTCTCCCTTCAAGAAACTGTTCAGCCACAGTGTTTCTTTGTTCCTTTCTCTCCATTTTTCAGCCACACCCTCATAAAGACCCTCATGGCTCTTACCTAGACTGTTACAATAGCTCCCTAATTAGTCTATTGACTTAAGTTCCTCCCTAATTGGGTCATCATCTACTCAGATACCAAAGTGATTTTCTTAATGCATAGGTTAGACCTTATCCCTTACTCCCTCATCCCTCCAATAAAAACCAGGATCAAATATAAAGCCCTCTATTTTTGTAATCTAGCCTTTTTTCTACCTTTCAGACCTTCAAACACTTTACTCCCCCTCTGTGATCCAACTCCGTTGGCTTCTTTTGTTGTTGTTGCTCAGTTGTTTCAGTGCACCTGACTCTTTTGTGATCCCCATTTGGAGTTTTCTTGGCAAAAATACTGGAGTGATTTACCATTTCCTTTTCCAGCTCATTTTACAGATGGGGAAACTGAGGCAAATAGTTAAGTAACTTGCCCAGGGTCACAGAGCTAGTGAGTGCCTCAGGTCAATTTTGAAATTAGGTCCTCTGTGCCTCAAATACATTTCTTTCCCTTCTCCAAACCTTTGCTTTTGTGCTCTCCTGTATTTCTATGACCCTCTCTCCTTACTGTCTCTTAGCTTACCTGGCTTCCTTCAAGAATCTACTTTAAATCTCATTTTCTGCCAAAGGTTTTTATAGAAATTCTTCCCTCATCTTCCACCTTCTCTGTGGGATTCTCTTCCATTTATAATCTAGAAATTTTATATATACATGCTTATTTTCATGTGGTCTCATCCAATAGAATGTGAATTCCTTTAGGGCAGAAACTGTTTTTTTTTTTTCCCTTTTCTTTATGAGGCAATTTCCTCAATTGCAAAATGGGAATTAAAAATAGCACCTAACAACTAGGATGTAAGAATAAAATAAGATATTTGCAAAAACCTCTGGAATAATGTCTGGCATACAGTCGGTGCTATATAAATGCTAGTTAGGATTATGAGTGTTCCCAGTGGTTAGTATAGTATCTGGGGCATAATAAGTGCTTAATATAGACCTGTTGACTTGACTGCCTTTAAATGAACTGCATTTATTCTCTTCATATGTTTTCTTGCTCATTGGAATGAAAAGTCCTTGTGAATAACAGCATTTGTTTCAGTCTTTGTATTTTTATCACCCATGCTTAACACATTACCTGGTGCAGTGTTTTATTTAGGAAGTTTCAGTTATCTGACTCTTTGTGACCTCATTTGGGAAATTCTTGGCAAAGATACTGAAGTGATTTTCCTTCTCCTGTTCATTTTACAGATGAGGAAACTGAGTCAAACAGGGTTAAGCGTCTTGCCCAGGATCACATTGCTAATAAATATCTGAGGCCAAATTTGAACTCAAGAAAATAAATCTTCCCCAATACCTGGATCAAAACTCTATCCACTGTACCTAGCTGTCCACCTGGCACAGTAATAGATGTTTAATACATGTTTGTTGGTTTTATTGATTGATTTGTGAAGGGAGAGGACAGCCAAAGCAAAGAATCATTTGGTTAAATAAACATTTATTAAGTACCTATCATGTGTTAGATGCTGTATTAAGTTCTGGGACAAATAAGAAAAAGTCAGTCCTTACTCTCATACACAGTTGCCAAAGACATTCTGGAGTTGCCAGAAAAGAAGGAACATGAAGGAGTTACGTTCTCTGCCCTCTACATGCTGATGAGATTATAGGTGATCAGACTATCTTGGGAGTTGAGGTAGGAGAGTGCATGGTGCTCATTGAGTTCAAGCAGAGTAGCTGATTGAAAATGGATTAGAGATAAAAGATGGAATATTGCATGTGTGAGGAATAGGAAGTACCGGTATGTCTAAACTGTAGAGTATTTGGAAAGAAGTGGATCCCTTCCCTGTCCCTCCTAAATAGTCATTCCACAAACATGCAAAATTCTTCGCTATCCAGTCCTTTCCCACCCTTCCAGTTTTCATGAATGTTGTATGAAGATTGGAACATCAAGGAAAAATGTAAGTGATATAAAAACAAAAGATCAATAATTTTTTTTTCATTTTAAAATGCTCTGGAAAGAATAAAATATTCCCCAAATATTAGGTAATGGTAACACAAGTACATATACACTCAAATATTCATGTAGAATATGGAAATAGATATGATTATAAATTTGGAGGTGGAAAAGAGCTTAAAGGCAACTGAGGCCAAAACACTCTTTTTACAAATGAAGAAACTGAGGGTCGGAAAGGTTGAAGAGGTCACACAGCTAATAAGTATGAAAAGCAGAATTTGAATCTTAGTCTTGCCCCAAGTACAATGGAAAATCTTGGCCTTTTAAAGCTAAGGTCTTTCTCAGGTCTCAGTTTGTCTTAATATCCATCCTCTAGTTAAAAGCTAGGAAAGAATTGAGGCAAAAGATGGCCTAATTCACCTTCACCAAAGAAGCAGTTTGGGAGGGGAAGATTTCCAGGGTTTCTGGCCAGAACAGAGAGAGAGAGAGAGAAAAAGAGAGAGAGAGAGAGAGAGAGAGAGAGAGAGAGAGAGAGAGAAAGTTTTCTTTAAATATGACTTAAGAAATAGTTAAATTATTCTATATTACACAGATATCCTTAAGGTAATGAAGAAGAAAGGTATCTCACATTATCCTGGCTCTGAGTGGAACTTTCTCATAGGTAACAACTATATTATTAAACTTACTATGTAATTATGAATGGACAAGAATAAAAAGGTCCTTGTTTATATATGAAAACAATCTCTTTTTTCCTGGAGACTTTCTTTCTTATATATATCAGCAACCATCAACCATTTATATTTATGAAGAACATGATATTAATGATAGTTGTACCCATATAGTGCTTTAAGGTATGTTAAATAATTTCATTTATTTGATTCAGTCTTAGAAGATAGAAGTGACTGTAATCAGTGACAAAGTTCCCTCATCAACTATTGTCTGTGACCAGTGAAGCTTTTTGTCCATGCCAAAGGGAATTTGAAAAGACCATTTGGCCTTTCCCTCATAACCAGTCTTTACTATACCACAAGTGGTGCTGGATATGGAAGTTGTCATTCTTAGTTTTTCAAATAAGCGCATAGAAACATGAGGTGTAATTCATAACACTTAATTGTGAGGACCAAAATGGGCTAAACCCATTTCATTTATTTTAACTCTTTATCCATTAGAAGCACAGTGGATAAAAACTTCCAGGGAAACAAGCATTTATTAAGTACTTACTATATATCAGGCACTATAATACACACTTTACAAATATTTCATTTGATCGTCTCAATAATTCAGGGAGGTAGGAGCTAATATTATCCCAATTTACAGATGATAAAACTGAGGCAGAGAATAGTTCAATAAGTTACCTAGAGTCATGCAACTAGTAAGTGTCTGAGGCCAGATGTGACTATAGATCATTTTGACTTTATATGCAATTCTCTATCACCTAGTTTTATGGATACAGAGTTTTGATAGCTTTGTTATGATATTATTTTGACAATCGTGCTTAGGATGAAATGAACAAAAAAAAGACTAGAAATAGGGACACCAATTTCAAAACTTTTGTAAAACTGTGGGGGAAAAAAAAATAATGATGTTCCGAATTTTGGTGATAGGATTTGGGATGAGTTTTTGAAGAAAAAAAAATTAATGAGCTCTTCATGTTCTTTAATAAAGCTCTGTGAAATAATGGAAAGAGTGTTGGCCCTGGAACTTTGAGAATGGGATTCACGTCCCACCTTGGACACTTACTTACACTATGTGATCATGGGCAAGTCACTTAGAGTCTCAGCTTTCTCATCTATAAAACAGTGACAATAATTCTTGTACTATCTACCTCTCTGGATCTTTGTAAGGAATCACTTTGTCTAACTAAAGGGAAAGGAAAAAAACAAAAGGAAATGGACTTAAATTGAAGCAGGGGATTTAAGTAAGATAAAAGTAAGAATTTCCTGACAATGAGGATTCTTAAGCACCAGAATGGGTTATCAAGCAAGGTTATTGAATCTCCTTATCTCTTGACCTTTCAAAACCTGAATGGAACTGTCATCTGTCTGAGATGGTTTAGGGTAGACCTGCCTCAAAGCATTTCTGTGGTTCAGATTATCTCTACAGGTTCCTTCCAGCCCTTCAATAAACAAAAGGAGTGGAAGTATCGGTAAGTGGTCAGTCAGTAAACCCTACATTTGGAAATCCTGTGGAAACTGAAGCTGACAATTCACTAGGTACCTTTATCTTTAAAACACAATGAAATCTTGAAAAACCTTATTACCTCCACAGTCCCTTAACTGTCTACTTAACAGTCTTATGTCCTGAAATAAATGCCATTAGGTGCTCGTTTGCCATATCAAGAGTTAGATAGATAACTGTTATTCAGTAGGACAGCAAAAACAAAGAGAGCCAAAAAGCATGTTTGATCCTTTTGTCTCCTTCCAAAAAAGAAAAATAAATTTAGTTGGTGGGGGTTTTTTTTAAGCTACTATGAACTCTGTTGCCATTGATTTTTGATGGAATCGCCCACCTATTTCAGATATCAATATAGTTTTGTCTACTCAGGTAGAGATTAACAATTTCAGGAAGCCTTTGGTAATTAAAGAATATAATTAGTTAAGATTGCAAAAAATAAAATGTCTAATACAGTACTTGGATTTGTTATTGAGTTGCTTTTTTCTGTGTCGTTTATAGAACTTTTAAAGTTTACATATTATTAATTTGATATTCCAACATAAGTTGGGGAATTTGAGGCTGACCCAAACCACCAGAGTTATAAACTCTTCCATCTGAAATAAAATTGATCACGATACCTAAAATAAATATGTAACATCTTAGCTCAAATGCTTGATGAGTTACAAGTCATACCATAACCTTCCAACCAATCCACTCATGGGAGCTCCTAGGAGCTTTGCTCCCTTGGCCCCTCACTGCTGGCCTGCTACCAATAATATACTCCTTTGGCTTCCCTGAGGTTTCTGAGTACCCTAAAGATGTGTCATCAAGGAGACATTGGACCCTTGAGATCAAGTTAGGGGTTAGTTAGGGGACATAAGCTAGGTCAATAATTTTTCATCTTCATCACTTGTTGTCTTTGTGGTACATTTTAAAACCCAGTAATATTATGTTATCCTCCATGGGGTATGAAAAACCAATCTGATCATGAGTATCTAGGAAGAATAATAATATGGGATTTTAAGATTTTAAAAGTATGATGTTATCTTATTTGATCCTTTCAACAAACACTATGAGATAAGATGTTATTATAATCCAAAGTCTAGATGAGGAAACAATAGAATGGAAGTTTAAGTGACTTTCAGATGCTTACAAAGCCAGTATAATTCAAACCTAGTTTTTCTTGACCCTCAGTCATGTGTTATTCATTGCCACAACATCCAATAATTCCAAAAAACAAGTGTACATCTAGAATGTCCAAGATATCCTCCACTGCTCCTTCTGGCTGCCCCAAAATTACAGGGAATTCACAGGGATTGTGATTCATCTGGCCTCTCTAGTTCCTCTCTGATGACTCTGCCTCCATACCTGTGATTTACATTGGGACTAAGTAGGGGAATCTTTAGTCTGAAGTCTGGACCAGTCCCATTACTCAATTTTAAGTATTTACAAAAAACAGAAACACACGACGGCAGCATGTTAAACTATTTAAATGTATTTTCAGTTCATTCAGTCTGTCATATTTATTATTTTCTCAAATCTGTTATTAGTAGAACAGGAAAGAGAGAGGGTAATGTTTTCATTGGCATGGCAACCAGCAACTAATTTTTTTTCATCTCTTGTGTGGTCCTCAATTGTTATGCTTTGCTCCTGTGTGGTCCATGATAAATTTTTCTTGTGCATACCATTACCACCTCAGCTACACCAGGATGAGCAGCAGTGGGCACACAGCTATTCTCAAATCTTAGCAATCTCCTGACCTGGTAAAAACCCATATTTTTTCACCATCAGCAGCATACAAGCTTTGGTATTCTTAGTCATGGATCAATATTCTGGTGGTTTTCATTCTTAGGATTTAAAACTGAAATAGTGACTGTTCTCTTGGCACCCAGTGGAATATGTGTACTTTGAACTGGTTTTTCTACTTTTCCCTAGGTTGCTTTGTTTATAGGATATCACTACAATTACAAATAAGTCTTCACCTTAGCATTTCAGATTATTTGCTCTTATACATATAAAATAAGAGTTATAGGGTAGGGGGAGTTTCCTTAGTAGCTGAATTTATATAGCAGATGGAGACATTCTTCCAGATTTGAGCTCTAATCTGTAGACTCCAAAAGTAGCTTGTGAATTTGATATAGCCCTCTGCTTTTACCTTTATTGATTGGTCACTGTCCTGGCATGAAATTAGTAACTTGGAGCCAGAGGGATGGAAGTCTTGCTGACTTGTGTGTATATTCATAGACTCTTGGATTATCCCCAGGAAAAAATGACCAATATTTGGAGCATCAGCATTTAGGGTTTTTCTTTTGAAGATCCCCAAGATCATACTCTCAAAAGCTTAAACCTTACTATAACTAAATCATTTAATTCTACAACCTATTTTGAAGTACTAAAATAAAATCTAATAGAGTGATGACATTTCAAAATCAGAGAAGGTATGAAGATTTTGAAGGTAAGAGAAAAAGGAATTTGAGCTTTACTTCTCTGATTCCTTTTTTTTTAATAATAGCTTTTTATTTTCAAAATACATGCAAAGATGATTTTTAACATTTACCCTTGCAAAACCTTGTGTTCCAAATTTTTCTCCCTCCCTTCCCCTTACTTCCTCTCCTAAATAGCAAGTAATCCAATATATTTGAACATGCAATTCTACTATATATATTTTCACGTTTATCATGCTGCACAAGAAAAATAAGATCAAAAACGGGGAGAAATGAGAAAGAAAAAAAATAAGCAAACAACAACCAAAAAAAAAAAAAAAAAGGTGAAAATACAGTTCAGTACCCAAAAGAAATTTTCTTTCTGGATGCAGATGGTTCTCTCCATCACCATTGTTGAAAAGATGTCCATCTCCCAGTCTATATTTTCTAGGGGGAAAATGTTTTTAAAATATTCATTACTCTTCTGTTTATAAATTTAAAAATTATAAGTTAACTTAATGTCAATTTTTAATGCTGAAAGAATATCAAGGTAGCTCTTTGGGCCCTACCTCTTCTCATTGAATAAAGCCCACATGGGGCGACATAGTTCCTGTGATACAGAGAAAGATGGTCAGTATTATTTAATGATAGGGTCTAGGCTGCTGGCTGCAATCATTCCCATATTCCTGTGTTATTTTTGTGCTCTCAAATGAGATACTATTTGCAAAGCACCTAGCCCAGTGCCTGGAATATAGTAGGTGCTTAATAAATGCTTATCTTTCCCACCCACCCTTCTTCTAGTGCTTATTGGAAAATCAGAGCATAAAGTTGTCAGAAAGTGGTTAGGCAACACTCCTTATTTCTCTGAACTGAAATGTGTGCCATCTCCAGCACTCCAAAGTAGCATGAGAGTGATGTTCTTTTAGAATTCCTGGAACTGCTCATCTTTTATAAAGTCACTAAAAGTTCATTGCAGCTTTTTAGCCAAACAACTTGAAATATTATGTGCTCTATGAACTGCTATTTCTATTTATCAGCAGGTAAACTTTCCTTGACTCCTATTGTCTGCCTTTAACAAGATTTTAAAGGAAAAAAAGTAAAAACCTATTGAAAAGAAAAAAAAAGTAAAGATGAACCAAACCAATTAAAGTTTTACCAAAAGGAAAAGTTGTATCAAATAGGAACAAGGGTGACCTTTTCTTTTATGGCTTTATTCCTATCCTGAACTGATATTTGATATTTTTTAGGCAGTAAAACAATTAATATCCTTCCTTTTTCTCCAGTTATTTTGTATTTCCTTTTAATATTTTGTATTGCATTCTCTGTGTATTTGTTGTTTCCGTAAATATACACAGACACATACACACATACATATACACACATCTCAGATAAATTATAAGCTCCATTGAATTTAGCAATAAAATAATTTGTAGCAGGAATGTAGCTGAGCCAACTCATAACCAAGAGAATTTATTATTAAATTTTCAGTGTGTGCATTTATTCCTCAGAAATTAACAAATTCTGTAAATCAAGGCTTGATTTATTGTTGTATTGATTAGATGTAAAACAGTGGGAAAAATTAAAAAAACAAAAACATTGGAGAAATGGAGAAATTTCCTGATGCAAATTAGGTATGTTATATATATATACTTTTTTTTCCTTCCAGAAGTTTCTTCCAGAAAGCCAGTTGTTAAATATTTACCAATACACTATTGATTTTAGTCTTATTGAGCTTGAAGAAATTCTAACGATACAGTATTTTGTGACAACAGAAGAAAATGAAGCTCAAAATACTACAGATTGTTAATGGCTAGTAAAGTCAGGATTAGAACTTGGATTTTCTTACTTCCTTTACCCCAGCAGTCATACATCTCTTAAATATCCCAAAGAATAACCAAATAATTTTGTATTATTTGGACTTCTAAGGTCCCTTTTACCTCTGGATTTATGATCTTTTGATCTCTAAGCAGGTTCAGCCCTAGGCATAATAGGAATACAAAAAGATCACAGTGCAGATAGGACCTTTGCAGATCATTTAATCTTCTTCTCCCCCTTCAATTTATAATTGAAGAAATTGAGGGCTGAGGACCCAGAGTAACTGTTGAGATCTGATCCAAAGCAAATTCTCCCCCATACCAAATTAATTGTTTAATTCTGTTTTCAATTCAATTTCTTATCCTGCCACTTCACACTTCACACTACTAGTTTAATATTTTCTTTCTGTGTGCAAAGTTTAGCTTGAGGAAATGGCTCCTACTCTCTGGGAACTTATCCTGCAGGAAGTTATAGAGATAAAAATAGATAAGATTCTCTTTTTGTTTCATCATCTTTTGCAGGAGAATGACATTAATCAAGTTAATCATGTTTAATCAACTAATCAATCAAAACACATGAATTAAGTGCTTAATATACCAGGCACTTTGCAAAGCATTCTGGATTCAATGAGAATGCAAAAATTATGCTTGCCCACAAGGAGCTTATGTATATAAGCTTAGAGGAGACAACATATGTATATCAAAGAATACAAAATATATACAGGATAGAACTTCAATTTAGAGGAGATAATGCTAGAGGGAGGTGACCAATAAGGACCTCAACAGATCACTGGAAAGAAGTGGCACTTGAGCAAGGTTTGGGAAGATTAGCTTTGATTGAATTTGAGGTAATTAGGAACCACTGGGATCTACTGAGCAAGAGGTTAGTTAGACCTGTACTCTAGAAACACAGAGCACACAATAAGACAGTATATCAAGGCAGCTTTGTTAAGGGGGGTCATATTTATATTAAAGAAGGGCAGTCAGGGAAGATAAGATGGAAATAAGCCTCCCAAATCAGTAAAATATGATAGATTTTATATAGCTCTTATTTGAGTCAAATGGAACCAGGTATTGGGATAAGCAATCAAGGGGACTACAACTTGGGTAGTCTTGCTGATTCATGTTGGAGGGGTCAGGGAGAGATTGCTGGGAACTTGTCTGCAAATGAGAATTTACTACCTCCACCCCCAAACTCCAAAATGATAGAGATCTTAAGCTTCCCAAGGACTATTTGTGTAATTGAGTGAAGATGCTACAGAGATCATTATAAACTGTCTTAGAGGAAGCAAAGGATTCTGTGAAGTGCTGGTGAGGAGGGAATAACTTTCAAGGAGTGGGAATTAGCCTTTACAAAGGCACAGAGATAAGAAATTGACTTCCCTGTTAAGCCAGTTTGACTGGATTGCAAAGTACAAGATGGAGAATAAATGTACAATGACACAAGAAATAGGTTGGGACCAAATTGTGGAGAGCTCTAAAAAGTTAGTTTTGTCTTAGAAGCCATAAGTTTCCACTGGGATTTATTGAGTATAGGAATTACATGGTCATATCTGAGAATAAGGAAAATTCCTTTTGCAGCTATTCATATGGAGATTAGACTGGAATGGGAGAGACAGGAGGCAGGGAGGCCAATTAAGAGGTTGTTGGAATAGTCTAAGTAAGAGTTGATGAAGCTCGGAGCTAACACTGGAGATTTGTAAGTCAAAAGAAATAGTTGAGATGTGAGAGATACTTTGGAGATAGAAATGGCAAGATCTGGCAACTGATTAGATATGAAGGTTGAAAGAGAATGGGAAGTCAACAGAAACATGGCAGTGTTGTGACTTCTACAGTATCCTTAACCGGGCTCAGTGCTCTATCTCCACACCATCAGAAACTGGCACTTCACCCTGGTTTTCTCTAGATCTCATAGGAGTCCCTTTTGTCTCTACAATATTTTCTACAGTCCTCTTACTATGTTCCCACTTTCTAATCCTATCTCCTTTACCTTTTCAAGTATCCCTTTACTGTTTTGTCCTCTGCCATTGGAATGAAACCTGTTTATAAAGTAACTAACTGGCACAATAGATAAGAGTGCTGGACTATGAAGTGAGAAAGAGGTGAATTCAAATTTGACCTCAGGCAGTTCCCAGCTATGTGATTCATGGAACATCTGCTACTTCAGTTTCTTCATCTGTAAGACAGAAATTTATACACACACGCATACACACACATACATACACTATAAGTGCATGTGTATATATATATGTTGTGTACATATACACATGTGTGATATTGATATTATATATAACAGAACTTCTTAAATTTTTTCTCACTCATGACCCCTTTTCACCCAAGAAATTTTTATGTCACCTCGGGTATAAAGGTATTTAAATAGGTATACAAATCAAACATTTACAGATAAGAAATCATAATTTCTCAATATCCACATTTAGTTATGAAATCCTATATGGAGTCGTGAACCATGGTTTAAGAAGCTAGGTTATATAATATTATATAATATAATAGCATCTGCCTCCCAGGTTTGTTGTATGGAGAAAATAAAATATTTATAAAATGTTCTGCAAAATTTCAAGTGTGACACAAATGCCAATAATATATTATTATACTTAGCACAGTATCTGGCACTTAGGAACAGCTCAATGATGCTCTATGCCTTTGAAGTAATCAAAATGAAAAAAAAAGTAATCAAAATGTCAAATATTTATACGTACTTTATTTATATTTATTATTTATAAGTATTTATACTTATGATGATACAAAGACAAAATGAAAGTCTTTATCTACAAGGAGCTTATAATTCATTAGTAAAGACAATATAAATATAGATAAATATATACAAAATGAATAATGGGGTTGGAGAAAATATTTGCAAATAATAACAATAAAAATTATATCATTTGTATTGTGCTCACTGTGTATCAATAAGCACTCTCCAAATATTGTCTTCTTTGATCCTTATAACAACCCTGGGAGATTGGTGTTATTATTTATAATTGAGTAAATTAAATCAAATCCAAGTTAAGTGATTTACCCAAGTGTCTGAAGCAGGAATTGAACTCAGATCTTTCTGGTTGCAAGTCCAGTGTTCTATCAACTGCACCATCTGCTTATCTAGGAGTATCAGGAAAGAACCTCTTTGGGAAGTATTCTTTGAACTAAGTTTTAAAGAAAGCTAAGAAAGGTAGAAGTAAATAGAGAGTACATTCCAAGCTTTTATTAGGTGTATACTATATACCAATCACTGTACTATGGATGGTACAGAAATGGAGATAAAATATGACATGTGAGAAACAGCAGAAAGGTTAATTTGGCTTTAGTGTGAAAAGGGAATATGAGTTCCAAATTCTTTTCCTCCCTCCCAACCTATCTCCTATCCACTGAGAAAGCAAGCAATATATCAACTATACATGTGAAATCATGCAAAACACATTTCTGTAACAGGAAGGATAGAATAAAAAAAAGGGGAGAAAGAAATAGATAAAAATAAAGAAAAAGAAAAAAGACACAGAGAGAAAGTATTAAACACTAACTTATACTCAAAATTTATCAGTGCAGGTAGATAGCATTTTTTATTAGGAGTGCTTCAGAACTGTCTTGAAAAATCACATTGATCAGAATAGCTAAGTCTTTCACAATTGATTCTTATTACAATTTTGTTCTTACTGTGTACAGTGATCTTCTTCTTACTTCTACTTACTTCATTTTGCAGTAGTTCTGATAGATCTTCCTGGGTTTTTCTGAAACCTTCCCCTTCATCATTTGTTACAACACAATAGAATTCCATCACAGTCATATACTACAACTTGTTCAATCATTCCCCAATGAGTATCCCCTCAATTTCTAATTTTCTGCCACTGCCAAAAAAAAAAAAACTACTATAAATATTTTTGTACATTTAGGTCCTTTTTTCACACTTAACTAGCTAAATGAACTTGGGCAAGTCACTTCACCCTGTTTGCCTCGATTCCTCATTTATAAAATGATCTAGGGAAGGAAATAGCAATCATTCTATTATCTCTGCAAAAAAAAAAAAAAAAAAAAAACACTTCATATGAGGTCATAAAACATCAGACATGGCTGAAAAAAATAATTAAATGATAATGTGATTTCAAGGCTATGTAGGAATGTTGGAATCTTTACAAATTGTTAAGTCATTAGAGTTGATAGAGACAATAATTATCTAATTTAGCATGGTTCAGTATGATTGATCTGATCCTACAAGGAGATGTTATGGGCCAGAAGAAACAAGATGCTAAGTGGAACTGAGAAACAATGCTTATGTTCACACCTTTACTCATTGGAGTTTACAAGTATGGGAGATTCACAAAGTTAAATTTGTAACTTTGTAAATTCACACCTCCCTTGAAGCTCTTAGGGCCAGAGAGCATGCTGGGAGGAAACCCATAATCCCACCCTCAGAGAAGGAGCATAAATAGAGCTTTAGGAGCCAGTCAAGTTAGTTACTTCAGAAACATTGCCAGGGGTCAGAGAAGAGCACTTTGGGAGGAAGCCCACAAGTCCTCTCTCAGAGGCAAGAGAGATTCATTCCAACTTTCACTTTGGTGCTGGCTGCAGGCTGAAGAAAGCAGAAGCAAAGGACAAAGCTGCAAGAGCTCTCAGAACCAAGGAAAGCTGAGGCAGAAGCAAGGGACAATCTGCAAGAGCTCTTGGAACCAAGCAGAGAGAGAGGCCTCTATTAAAGCTACCCAGGCCCAAAGAAGGAGAAAATAAACATTTGCATTTTATCAGCTGGCTGCATTTAGGGTGATTATTGATCTGAACTGATACTAGGGCTACCTCCCCAAGAAACCTGCTCCCAGAGAGAACCATTATTATTTTAAAGAAGAAAAATACCACATAGGAAAGCAGTCAAACACCTCCTATAAGGAAAACATCCTATTTGCCTGCTATAAGATCTGAAGTCCCTTTAGGGAACTAAAATGGGATTCTCCAATAAGAAATAAAAGGGTTAAAATGAAAAAGCATGAGAGAAATAACACATTGAAATTCATTGACACTCAGTATAATCAATCAACTAGATGGTATTTGTGCCCTTCCTGTTTTGATTGAAGGAACAAAGCAAGAGAACACTGGGCACCTGAAGGTTGGGGAGGGAAGGAGGGAAATGAGGTTGGGACAAAAAAACAAAGCTCTAGTTTTACCTCAGGCTGCCCCTATTTATCAATAAGTGTTCCAAGACCAAATAAACTGAATGTCCAGGTATTTTTTACTTTTAATGCTGAGTTCAGGAGTGGTGTCTCCCTCAGCCTCCATTGGGAGTAATGAAGAGGGTGGAAGTTAGTAGAAAAGAAATTTCATAGTTAGAGACATGATAAGAAAAAATCAAGCCTAGAGCAGCCCCTGGGTATTTTTTAAAAGCACTTACAGGAATGAGCTAGTTAAAGCTATCACTGAGTCCCATTAAAGCCTTAAAGCTAGAAACCATGAAGAAATTTCAGAGAAAAAGTGTATTGATAGGGAAAGGAGTTTGGAGAGCTTTAAGTACTTGATTCTCTTGGATTTTGATTGAAAAAGTATAATGAATTTGAAGCATATGAGCAATGAGCCTTCTCAAAGCTTCCCTAATTCAGCTAGTTCACTAAAAAAAAAAAAAAAAAAAAAATTACCAAACCTCTTCATGCTTAACTTTAGATCCAGGCAACCACCAAAAAAATGTTAGAAGCAATCAACTACACAGTTATAATTTATAGCCACTGTTTTGACAGGCAGACAGATTTCCCTCCCTTTCCCTGTGCTTACTGTGATTGACCTCCAGTGGACCTGAACATTAAAAAAAGAAAAAAGAAAATCTTGGTTGAGGGGGTGGAAATCTACACATTCATAATAAATCTGCAGGAAATGTAGTTAACCATAGTTTAGTAGCAGAGTAATTATAATTATGCCAAAACTCCATGATTATGGTTAAGAAATATGAGTTATCAGAGAGAAAATGTTTTTGCCAACAAACACAATGCTTGATCTTCAACAGCAAAAAAAGACAAAAATCATATTCATTTGTTTCATATATGCATTTTATTTTATCTTATTTAATATATGTAGTTTAAATAGCTTGTATACTTTTAAATTATTTTGTATTCCACACTGAGGTTTGACTCATTCGTGGTCAATTTTTTTTTTTTGAAGCACTGTGCTAGGCCTAGACAAATATGAAAACAACTTATGTTTTAGGTTAAGAAAGGATTATATAAATAATGAATTGTAAAATATAAGTATAAGCTTAGATACTTCTGTGATCTTATCCATTTGTAAATTCCCCCCAAAATACAGATGACAACTCATCCTTTTCTACCCTCCTGTGTAATTCTTGTTGTCTTCTAAGTTCACCATTTCTTTTCCCTTAACATATGAGTATCACTGGCATATTTTGATTGCCCTCCTGTCTATCATCCCTCATTTTCCCCAAGTAATCAGTATACCTTCCTGTCATTCAGTTAAACTGGCTACCAAACTGAAGGTCTACAGAGCTGTTTTGTTTTCCATATTGTTGTATATCTGTGAAACATGAACAGTGTACCAGCACCATGCCAGAAAACTGAATAACTCCCATTTGAATTATCTTATGAAGATTCTGAAGATCACCTGGCAGGATGAGATACCAGACACAGAGGTCCTTTCTCAAACTAAACTGCCAAGCATTCAAACCCTACTGTAGAGAGTACAACTCCGTTGGGCTGGCCACATTGTTCAAATGCCAAACAGTATGCTTGCCAAAAAAATTATTTTATGGAGATCTCACATAGGTAAGTGCTCACAAGGTGGTCATAAAAAGTGATACAAAGACCCTCTCAAGATCTCTCTTAAGAAGTATAGAATTGATTGTATGACATAGGACCACCCAATATGGCGTGCCCTCATCAGAGAAGGTGCTGTGCTTTATGAGCAAAACAGAATCGAATTAGCCTAAAAGAAACATGAGATGCACAAAATTAGACTATTCCAAACATTCATAAGAATTATTTGTATCCGATCTGTGTCAGAGCATTCAGAGTTGATATTGACGCACCACAGCTCTAATATAGTGATGTTATTTTGGTCTTCAAGTACAAAGGACAATAACCAACCAACCATTTTTCTTTGAAGTTCTTTTTTTTTCTTATATATTGCAGCCTGTACACAACCACCATATTCCACTGTACCAAAGAAAAGATATCAATAGAGATCCAACATAAGAGCTGAGTTCAAGTCCTGCCTACATAACCCTGAGGAAGTCATCTCTCACTGAGCCCAGCAAATAGATTATCAAATAGTTGTCTAAAGAGAATTGGGGTGGGGAAAGGGGGAGAGGAAAGGAGGATTTTTCTACAACATGAAATCATAGTATAAGACTAAAATAATGAATGGAAGAAGTGTCAATAATTAAGGGGATCAGAAAAGGCCTCTTGTAGTTATTGGTACTTAAGTTATTCTTTGAATTGATCTAAGGATTCACAAAAATCGAAAATTAGAAAAATTGACATAATCACCTGTGCAAAGAGATAGAAATTATATATATGTGTGTGTGTGTGTGTGTGTGTGTGTATTTATTTATATGCATTTTGACTTATTACTCTTTTGTATTGACATATATTCTTGTACAAATTATATATATATATATACACATATATATGTATATGAACACCCACATATGCTTATCTATAGTAGTATATTTACTTAGCTGTCATTTGTTTTCTTTTTCTAAGTAGATTTTTGCATATTCTTTTTATTTTTAGATTTTCCTTTGTATTCCTCCTTCTTCCCCTTCCCTGCAAGTTATGGTGAATTCTATCCATACTAAATTTGACTAATTTAAATAAGCAAATACTAATTATAGGTCATTGTCCTTGATGTTTGCTACTTTCACTCAATTTTTTAACTTATAAAAATCAAATCATCCAAATAGATTTGTGCATAAACATAGCACATATACATGTGTATTATATATATACATAAATGTGTATATGTGTTGGTATGCATTGATTATCTACATATCTTGGATACCAAAGAAATTTATTGCAGAAATCTGCTTTCTTTCTAAACTGAGATGCATTAATTATATTTTTAAATAGTTTTTCTTTTAAAATAGATTTTTTGTCTTTTTTATCTTTTGTAATTGTCTTATTCCTATTTAGTTAAGAATATTTCTCTTAGAAAAATTTGGAACCAAGTTTTTTTCCAAGATGAATATTGAAAATTAGCTTTGTTATGGAGAGGAGCATATAAGATGATATATGTAAAATATATCTATGACTCCAAGTCTGATTTTCTTCCTAATATTCCATTGCTATTTTTTTATGCCTGCTATAAATTAACACATATATTAAAATGGGATTCTAACAAGGATTTCTAACCTTGAGTCCATGCACTTTTTTGTATTTTGATAATTGAATTTTAGTATAATTGGTTTCTCTTGTAATCCTAGGCATTTTACTTTGTGCATTTAGAAATACTGTTCTGAGAAAACATTCCCAGCCTTCACTAGATAGCCAAAGGGATCTATGCTACAAACAAAATAAATCCCCCCCCCCAAAAAAAAACCTGGCCTAGAAAACCAAAATGGATGGCTTCACTGACACTGTAGCATACAAAGACACTGTATCTTTTTTTTCCATCTATATTCAGCACAAAGGTTATGGGCCTTTTTTGTGGACATTGTTTGTTACAAACATCAATAAGTTTACCATTGTCCAAAAGGATTACAACCCACACTGTTACCTTGGCTAAGAATGTCTGGAATAACATAGAGAGTTCAAATCTTCTGGATAGTGAAAATCTTCATTTTAGCCAGTGGTCCTCCCTCTAAACCCAGAATTGCCAAAATGTAACAGAATTTTCCAGTTGAAATGTCTTTCTTTTTCCTTCCTCACATCAGTTTTTATCGTATGTGTAGCAAAAATGAGCACAAAGATGAAGAAGAAAGAAGAGAAAGTGGATTAGAACAGAGAGAGACATAGCTAATAGAGTGATAAAAAAAATGTCTACTAGTAATTAATTATTAGTTGTACTTCATTAGCTAATTTTGGCAGGTTTATGACTTTTAAAATATCCTTCATGGTGTTAGATATATAGTAAATATATGCTTATTTGCTTTTTCTTCTTTCTTCTACTTTGCTTCCATACTCTTACACATATTCTGTCTCTAAATAAATTACTGGTACAAATATTTTATAATTCTAATTTTAAAAGTCCTTTTTTTGATCTCTAGAGAGGCACTTCAAAACAAGAACATGCTATCTGATAAATATTATGCTGAATACACTACAGCAGCCCATTGGTTCACAGATTTCTAGTCTATAGAGAATAGAATATGAACAATTTATTTGCTTGCCATCTAAAACTCATAGAGAAGGTGAGCCTTCATCCCATTCCAATACTATTCCTCCAAGAAGCCTTTTTCCAGTGACCCAAGACTTCATTAACCTCTAGTTCTCTGAATGTCTATCATAATTAAAAATGATGACCCATGACTTAATACTTCGGTAACATTAAGTAATTTTTTCTTTTGGAAATTCTCAGCCAAATTGTTAAGACTTTGATAAGCAAAGACCATGTTTATTGGCTCTTTTCTATATTCTTTTGTACCTTTTGGTATATTGCAGGAGTGATATCAAGCTAAAAGCAAGGTAGTGAGAAGGTGAACTCCTAGTCAATTCAATATTTTTTTCAGTTGTATCTAATTCTTCATGACCTATTTTGAGTTTTCTTGTCAAAGATAGTGGAATGATTGTCCATTTTCTTTTCTAGTCCATTTTACAGTTGAGTAACTGAGACAAAATGAGTTAATTGACTTGCCCAAGGTCACATAGCTAATAAGTATCTGCAGTAAAATTTGAACTCAGGAAGACTTTTTTCCTGACTCTAGGCATAAAGGTCTGTTCATCAAGCCTTCTGGAATCAGAATCTAGTTGATATTATAACTATTCTTATTAATTTATCCTATAAATTGCTAGATTAAGTTGCTTTTAGATTAATTTCATTTTATATGCTATAATAGTAATAGTTATATGTATATAGCTTTTGAAGTTTTGCGCTGTATTTTACGTATGTCATCTTATATGCTCTTCTCCACAACTCCATGAGTGCTATTATTATTCCCTATCTTATCAATAAGGAAATTGAGTCTGAGAGAGGGTATATTGTAATGTTCTGATTGGTTTTCTGGAGGTCTTTTGGACCAGCCTTTGTTTTAACAAAGTAATCACCACAAGAATAGCCAGGGATAAAGTCCAAATTCTTTATTATCTCCTTCACAGTCTGTTCCTTACCTGAGGCCCAAGCTAGCTTTCTGGAGGTCTTCCAGAATGTGTCTTGGTTTCTGTGGGGGAGATAGGAGGACCACCACGACAGTCTCTGTCTTGAAGTCTCCCTGAGTCCGGCAGCTTGTGCTCCAGCCTCCAGTCCTCTGTCTTCCCTGAGTTTATTCCAGTCCTCTCTAGGTCTGACTCTGACCTCTTAAATACTCTATTACAATTAAATCCATTCATCATACTGAATATAAGCCAATCATTATATCACTAGGGGATCATACTGAACTAGAGAACTATTAATCACCAAGCTAAACTAGATAACCATTGTCTTACCAATTCCACTGAGTTAACACCTTGTAAGAATCCTTGTTTCAGAATTTTGGCCCATTACATCTCCCGCTTTCTTTTGTTTTAGAACATAGGTGGTAATAACTTCCCTGACTTCTCAGGGAGGTGAGAACCTCAAAAAGAAGGTGATCACACCCGCTCCTGACTTCTCAGAAAGGGAGGTGAAAACACCAAAAATTCTATTAATCGCTAAACTAGACAACCATTGTCTTACCAATTCCACTGAGTTAACACCTTGTAAGAATCCTTGTTTCAAGTACAGAGTTCTGGCCCATTACAGTATGTGACTTGCTGAAGATCACACAGTTAAATTAACATAACCTAATATCCCTTTTCAGCTGATCAGCCAAGATTCAAATCCTGTCTCTGTCATTTACTAAAAGGTTGAACTAGATTTCTTCATAGATGACTTCCAGTTCTAAACATTTGAACCCCAAGATTCTGTGAACCCATTCCAGTGATTCATTGGAGGCTGCACATTTTGTGACAATTTGTGATAGACTTATAAGTACAGCCCGGGATTCTTAATCATGATTTTCAATTAAGAAAGATAAACATTTTGTATTTTAAGAAAGAACACAATTTTAGCCTAGTAGCTGGATGACTATGGGGAAGTCAGCCTCTAGGCAGTTCCCATACACTATAAAATATAGATAAGTTACTAGTCCATATCAGTAAAGTATGTTTCTTTTTAAGGAACTACTAATAGAAATCATAGATCTAGAGAAAAATTTTAACATCAATGTGTTACATTAACATTATGGGTGTTTAATATACACATAGACTTATGGACTTGTGTCTATGTGTACAAACCTGTCATCTAAAGCACTATTACCAAACCTGTAGTATCTGTCTTCACATATAAAATTATTCTTATATACACCTTAAAAGAGACTGTACCTTTTTTTAAATGAATCTGGTATTTCATTGTTTTTCCAGAACTGATGATAGATTTGTACTAATCCAGTGCCCCTTGTGACCAATGTCACATATTTTCAGGACAGCTGGCGGGGGCCAAAGGCACAATCTGTAGTTATTGAAAAGAGTGAAGTTAACTGGCTCACTCAGGGGTCAAAACTGTGACCTTAGCCTCATTAGCACAGTTCTCTAAACCAAGAGCTTAGATATCCAGCCACAAAGCTAATATCAGATAATTATTTCTGAGAAATGTATTCATATTAAATGGCATGTGCTCTATCAACAAGAGTGCTTAAGATAATGAGAAATTTATGAAGTCTATATTGTTAACATGTTGTATTTGGCCAACTGTACTAAGCTGGAATACATAGTTAGAGCCAATTACAATACTTGGTCTTCAAAACTCCCCGAGACTCAAAATAGGTCAAATATTCAATCAATTTTTCTTCAATATTTACATATTGAAATTTAATATTTACATACTAAAAGAATAAAGTTAGTTTCTTAATGCTAAAATCTCCTAACATATAATAATAATAATAGTGATAATGTGTACTGATAATAGAAATGATATAGTGTTTTCTGATTTGAGAAGTGAAATATATATAAATAAAATGTGTATATATGATATAATAATATATCACTAATATGTAAAGAGATAATGGTGTATAATACATAACATGTATTATATTTTCTCTCTGTAAGCTGAATAATAGTGTGTGTGTGTGTGTGTGTGTGTGTGTGTGTGTTTGTGTGTTTGTATATATTTATATGGTAGACCAAAATCTACCACAAAGGGGACAAATTAAAGCTAATTCCCAATTTTAAATATATTGAGATTGATTGATGCTGAAGTAAATAAGAACAATTTTCAATCCAAGCATTCTAAATATATAAAAAAGTTCAGTTTCTCCATCCTTCTATATTTCAGAAGCAATTATTGAACATGCTTGATTTTGAAATATGTAGGTGGCTACATTTAGTCAATGTTTTATACACAGATTACACACAGACATCTGATACAAATCCAATAAATAATAAATTAAACATGATTTAACATATCTCAGTGTGTTCCTAATGCTACTTTCTATTTTTTTAAATGTATTTCCATATCCCTTTGGATTTTTTCTTCCTTTATATTAATGGTTACTAGAGATACAGTAATTTGCTTCATTTAGTTGCTTCAACCAACTGGCTAAACTTGTGAGCCCTATCTAGAATTACATCCTTTCCCTTCTCACTTGCTATATATAGCTTTTATGAGCTAGGCAAGAAGCAGGGGCTTCCCTTAGCCAAATATTATACAGCTAATCCTAGCTGTTCTTTCTTTTATTTACTGCTAATGCAACCAAGTTGAAATTTTTATAGGACCCAGATAATGTTTGAGCTGATTGTTATTTTATCCAAACCAATTTCCCCATCACTGGCTAGAATGGATTTGAAAGAATCCTGAGCCCTTAGAAATGGCAGAGGGAGGAAGAATTAGGAGAGGGATGTCAAATGAATGACAACAGTTTAGTCACACTTGAAATAATTTATAGGCTGGGGTTTCCAAACAACCTTCCAAAATGAATCAACACAAATACTAGGGATTTCTACAGAATCTAATATGACTGGGATGTTTGTAGAAAGGCTTAGTTATTAGAAGGTGCTTCAATATTAGGTGGTGACGTGTAGTAAAACCAGGAGATTAAGAGCATTAAATCTGAGCCCAAATAAAGGCTTGACAAACTTTCTGCCAGCTCAACTTTTGCCTGAATAACTTTGCTTAGTGTATCCTGTTCCTTATCCATGATCAGTACAGTCCCTAGCTATTATGGACTGAACACTTTGGGGAGTTCAGGCTGCCTAGAGTTCTTAGATTGTATTAGAACATGGGGTGATACTTTTAAAAATCAAAATAAATTTAATCAAAATAAATAAAATCAAAATACAATTTAATCTAAATATATAAAGCTGGGAGTGAGTGACTGTAATAAAAAATTTACCATAAAAAGACTCCAGAGATGGAAGCATTCTATTTGCACATTTTGTAAAATGATATTTATAATTCTGATTTTTAAAACTCTTTACCCTAAAGCAGTTAGTGTGTTGCATTCTGAGGTTCAAATCTCAGATATATTTCTTTACACATTTTAGTTCTAGACTTTTAATTTTCCAACGTGAGTAGCAATCCTCATCTCAAGTGAGATATAAATAGCCTATGTATGTAATGGTAACCATGTTGTTTCTTAGGTATAGAATCTCACATTAAAATGGAATTAAATTTTTATAGGAATTATTTGTCTATGCTATCGAACAAAGGAAAATTAGCCTTTGAGAGGGAAAGGGTGAAAGAGGAAAATATACTTACCTAGTAGAATAGTAGTTTCACAGTCTAGTGGACAAGCAAATAAGAGCTTGATGCTTTAGACAGACTATAAATCAATTTCTGATTTCTTTGGTCAAACTGTAAATTATTGAAGTGCCACATTACTGTATATGTATATATGTATACACATATATATATATATAAAATTTATATATACACACACTTCTAGTGGTTGTGTGTATGTTACTGGTTTTTTCTGGACTAGGATCATAATAATGAAATTTTGTTTTATTTTGTTTAATTCTAAATTGAAATGTGTTTTAAAGCAGAGAGTTTTAATCTGGGGTCTGTGAGCTTGTTTTTTTTTTTTTTTAATTTGTTTCTTTTTTAATTTTTTTTTTGAGGCAATTGGGATTAAGAGACTTGCCCAAGGTCACTCAGCTAAGAAATGTTAAGTGTCTGAGGCCAGATTTGAATTCAGATCTTCCTGACTTCAGAGCTACATCACCTAGCTGCCCCTTTTGAGCTTGTTTTTTTAAAAATATTTTGACATTTTCATTTGCAGTTTTGTGTATTTGGTTTTATAAATTTAAAAACATTAATTTTTAAAATGGCTGCCAAAAGGGTATAGGAAAGGGAGTGTGTGTGCATGTGTGTGTGTGTGAGAGAGAGAGAGAGACACACACACACACACACACACACACACACAATATGTGCCAATCATTGTGCTAAGCACTTTACAAATATTACTTTATTTTTTCATCACTGCAATCTTAGGAGGAAGGTTAGCAGGGTATTATTAGCCTATTTTCTAGTTGAGGAAACTGAGACAGATATGTTAACTCTCTTGTTTAGGGTCACACAGCTAGAAAGTATCCAAAGATGAATTTGAACTGAGGTTTTCTTGACTACAGGAAAACTACTGCACTGTCTCTAAAAATAATTTTGCTGGAACCACGTGCCTACATTATTACTTAAAGGATGTTTACTCTATTGGAAGTCAACATAGCTCATAAATGTTAAAGAAAGAGACTAATGCTCTCTTTAAGATGGGTACCATCTTTAAAAAAAAGATCAAGATGTTCTATAAATTTAAATTATCTCTCTGTTTCTATCTTTTCACCACCTCCTCTTCTAAGAGATTCAATATCTGTCTATCTTTCTCTATTTTTCTCGATCTCTTTGTCTTTCTCTCTTCCATCTGAATCTATAATTTTGCTAAGATTAAAAAAATGCTATAATATATTTCAGTTTTTAAAATGATTTTTAGTACAGCTACAATGAAAGTTCCCATGCTGTTTCTATCATCTGTTTAAAAATGGAGACCTTCCAAAAGAATTTCGCTATTCCCTTTTGTATAGATTGACCTTGACATTTGCATGTGATTGATATAACTGAGTCTATGGAATATCTAGGGCATTCTGGGCTAGGAACCTACTAAGTTAGTCTACTCTCTTCAGGCAATGAATAGAAACCAGAACCCAAAATCATAGTCCATGATTGTTAGAAAACCCAATTTGTTGCCAATTCCTGAGTTTCTGAGTTCATGTGAGAATTTGAAAGGAATATTTCTGTTCTTTTACTAGAATTTTATATTGTATCTCAAGCATTCTGCAGCTCATCAACATTTGTAAACATCATAAAATTTTTAATTTTCTTCCCTTGAAAAAGTAAAGTGCCTGATGAAATAAAATTGGAGCATAGCTAGATTGGTTATAGGTAACTCCTAATTAAGACTGACCAGTCTTCTGCCTTTCCCTTATGAGACTTGTAGATTCAAAATGGACATTCATTGTTAACTTTACTCAGAAAATATTGACATCAGATTCATGACTACATACCAAGTGGCATTGAGAATTCCTAATTACTTCATCCTCTGAAAAAATCGTTTTCAGTTCTTAGAAGGAAAAAATATATATGTTATTCACAGGGTCTCTTAGTCTGGCATGATATACAATTAAGTAGCAAATAAGACTACATTCAGGTCCAGAGAAATATTGCAACTACTGCAACTGATTGATATTCAAATGCTAAAACCAAAGATTTCACAATCACAGGAACGCTTAAGTCTTAGGGTCACAAAAAAATCCTGTCTTTTATACATGACATCCCTCTACAGCATCCATACTAAATACTTTGCATTTGACTTGTCATTATAGAATACATTTTTTGTAGAACAATTTGACAATAATAGGTGTTCCAAGCTTAGGAATTAGGTTACATGTTCAATCTAGGTTACATGAGGAAATTTCTTTGTAAATATTAGAAATAAATTAAAAATTAACTGTGGTTCCTGGCTCTCTGTCCTAAGGAAATCATTTTTTCAAGTTAACAGATCTGTATAACGTGAAGTCAAAGGAAGTGCCACTACCATCCCCATTGAGATTGTTCCCTAGAGGAATCATAATAACAACAATAATAGCAATAACTAGCATTTATATAGTGCCTACTATGTGGTAGACATTATACTAAGTGCTTTATAAATATTATCTCATTTCTCACAAAAACCTCAGATCTGAATGTAGATCTTCCTAACTGTAGGCCTAGTATTCTATCCACTGGGCTGCCTAGCTGAGAAAGAACTTTATTCACTCCTCCACTCACATCTTGGGCCATCACCAGTTATCTTGACTTTTATATTGGTATTGGACTTCAGGGTTTCAAGAAGAAGTTAGGTTCAGGACTTTGAGCAGCACTGGTTCACTTAAATCCAAATCAAGATATCACTAGTAATATTCTTGGTCCTCTTCAAAAATGAAAGTTGAAACACCAACCAACCAACTACCTCTCAATGCTTAGTCTTGAGCATCTGAAAGCTAGATTACATTAGACTGTAAGCTTGAGAGAAGGGATAGTCTTCCCCTTTTTTCATTATGTGTGAATTCCAAGTGCTTCACACAGGACCTGGTTCTTAGTAACCATTTAATAAATTCT